>NC_083700.1:5402008-5710513 GCF_033118175.1 Dama dama | reverse complement strand
TGGTCCACTCATAGAATTCAAAGCTGAGAACTCAGCCGGCATATCTAGAATGCTAAGTTCCAGAGCACAGGTTATGAAAGATTAAATTTAATATTTATCCTATTCATATGTGCCATTTAGTATTTAATCCCAAATACAAGCAACAGAAAGAATGTATTAATTTGGTTCTAATTTATGAAACTTCTGCTTATAAAATATGCTCAACATAATATAACTGAAAAAAAAAGCAGCAGGAAGTAAAATTACATGTAAACCACCATCCAATAAATACATATGTATATACATTGTTTATTCCCTAAGTCCTGAGTGACCTCACTTTCACTTTTCACTTTCATGCATTGGAGAAGGAAATGGCAACCCATTCCAGTGTTCTTGCCTGGAGAATCCCAGGGACAGGGATGGGGGAGCCTGGTGGGCTGCCATCTGTGGGGTCGCACAAAGTCGGACATGACTGAAACGACTTAGCAGCAGCAGCAGAAGCATGTCCGACAATTTTGCAACCCCATGTACACCAGATTCCTCTGTCCATGGTATGTCCCAGGTAAGAATACTGGAGTGGGTTGCCATTTGCTTCTCCAATATGTATATATACTTACATTTATATGCATCTATATCTATACCTTCAACTATGTTCTGATTGTCATATGTATGTCTTAGGAAATTAAGTTTGAAATTCTTCTGTATAGACAGTATGATATGTGTATATCACTAAATTTTAATATTCACCTGAGAGTGATCCAGAAGTTTTTATTTAGCACGTAAAAATTCATTATTAAGATCTGTATCAGTGGGTTTGATAATCACCTTTATTGATTTTAGAAATAATTGAGGAATGAGAAAACACATGATGTCCAAGATATGTGTGTTGGACTGTTCT
Organism: Dama dama; assembly: GCF_033118175.1. Lineage (NCBI taxonomy): Eukaryota > Metazoa > Chordata > Mammalia > Artiodactyla > Cervidae > Dama > Dama dama. Next base: position 5,709,636 of record NC_083700.1, on the reverse strand, counting down.
GTTGCAGCTTGAATAAACCAGAAAGTAGATTTCCCAGGGTCCCTTCGGTGTGATTCTGGACTGGAATTGCTAGAAGAACTTTCATGAATCTTGGGAGCTGCAAGGGAAGGAGTACCCCCTTCCTCTTCGAAGTTCTTTTCAGTTTAATGTGTTGACTAAAAGAAACAGAGGAGCCCAGCAAATCCCCGCTTGTCTTCACTCATCCTCCCTCCATGTCCAGGTCTTCTGATCAGCTGACCAGCGATAGCCCAGGCTCCCTCCAGTCACCTAGCAACAGGCACAAAGAGGCAGGTTCAGAAGCAATAGCTTCCCAATTGCCCTCCTCTAATTTTCCCACTCCTACATGGTCCCACTTTGGCTTGGTTTCTTAGATTCCCTCCCAAATCCTGGCCTCTCTACCCAAGCCAGTGCCTCTTTCTTTGATCTTCTAACATCCCATTTCACATCTCCACTTAAACTTCTTTCACAACTGTGTAAGGTATAATTTCTATGATAAATGCCATATCCTGCTACAGTCGGAATCATTCTGCTTCCCTAACTAAACCTTGACTGACACAGTTATTTGCTCCAGATATGGTTCCAGATGAACAGAATCTAAAGGATGGGAATCTTTGACTGGACTATATTTAAAGGCATTAATGATCCCATTTCTCCTAGTGGTAAACGGGACACTGGTTGTCCATGGCATACAGTAGCAAAACAGCTTTTTAAGTCATCACTGTAGTCACCTAGAGTCAAATGCCTACAGAAAGCACAGCTTTGAGTGAGCAAATAACTTGCTCCATAAGATATTTTAGTAGAAACAAAGGTTTCTACTTTGGTTGGTTGGATTATATATATATAAATGGTTGGTTGGATGTACTTAAGTATGCTGTAGAGCATGGAAAAAGAAGATGAGGACCTCAGAGCTCTGAATTTCCAGGTCAAGGTCCAGGTAAGTGACCACAAAATTCCTTTGCTTTATGTAGAACAATAAAAGTGGCTCATCTCTTCTAACTTCAGATTGAGATATCTGAATACCAACCCAATGTTTAATTATCACTGGATGTGACTGAATTACAATACAACTAGAATTTAGAAGCTTGAATAATCTCTTCTTATGTTAAATTCTGCAAGCTAATTAGGGAGAATTCAAACACCAAAATTTGTAATGAGGATATATGAGTAAATTCAAATGAAGCTAAAGACACTTAATCTGCATATTCTGCCAGGATTTGTTTATTACTAGCTGCATACCTTTCTTCTTTATCAGAGACTAGCCTTCTCCTCCCTGAAGAAATGTGATGATATCTGTATTGCGGGAAAATGCTGATCCTTCTCAAATCCCTTCCCTACATCCACTCATAACTCCGGTGGCTATGGCCAGACTCAATTCTATCCAGTCCCCTAGGAGTCATTTCAAGGTATAAATGTTAGGAGAAAACCCGGAAAACAAACTGTAAGATTTCTCAATTATATGATCAGACATCTGAGGGAAGATGTATGAGAAAGGATCTGAGGGTTTGGATCAGGATAGAAGGGATATATTCTTACGGTCTTTGGGGGATGTGCTATTCTTTTATGCAAACTCTATATCATATCTAGACTTCCGTTTCCATTGAAACAACTCAATGCAATTTGCCTTGCTTCCAAGTTGTGGGATAGGTTCAAGGTTTGGTGCCATTCTGGGACCCAGATTTAAAAATCAGCACTGCCTCAGGCTTGATTTTTTTTTATGGAAAAGGATAGAACATAAGAGGCCTAAGTTAACCTCACAAGCACACTTAAAACTTCTGATCAATATGGTATATGTCACATAGACTTGCAGACCCTGGATGAAGAACATCCCATAGCCAATCCTCAAAGGGATAAGGAAGTATAATCCTCTAAAATAGAGGGGGAGAAGAAATGGGTATTTCCCAAATAATAATATAAATTTCCACATACCTTCTTTTTCAGTGTATGTTTGAAAATATATTTATTCTACTTTCCTACAATGGTCAGTTTGGTTGCGTGTAGAATTCTTTTTTGGAAATATTTTTTCATTAGTATTTTACAGGAATTGTCCCACTGACTTTTAGCATACAGGATTGCTGATATGATAAGTGGTCTTGTGATGACCTATTTTTCCCTCTCTGAAAACAACTTTTTATCCTTGTTGTTCTGAAATTATACAATAATGTATCAACATTTTGATCTTTTTCATTTATTCAAATTGATAATAGGGAAGGCCTTCCAACTGGAGACTTCAACCATCACTCTGAGAAATTGCCATTGTACTATTTCTTTGGTAGTTTCACCCTTCCCCATTTTCTCCGCTCTTTCTAGAATCCCCTCCTGGAGTGATGCTCTAAGTCTGATCTTTTAATTCATATATTCCACTACTTTTTTTTTTTTTTTTTAGGGACTTTCTTGGTGTTATATTCTACAAGTTCTATTAAATATTTTTATTTTAATATTTCAATTGGGATAATTTTTGCTACCAGTAAGTGAGGGCTCAACTCAAAATGGTTTAAACTAAAAGGAGATAGATGATCTCCTATAGGGAAAAGTCCAGAGGTTGGTGGCCCAATAGATTAATAAACTCAGATGCTTAACGGCATAGGGGGCCTGGCAGTTTCATCGTGTCATGTTTATCACTGGACTTACAGACTTTTAGTGATAAGATAGCTGCAGCAACTCCAAGCATCATATCCTCACACAGTTAGATGGGAGGAAGGAAAAGGAAACCTCTGTATTGTCTTTTTTTACAAAAGAAAAATCTTTCCCAGAACCAGCACTATAGACTTTCTTCAAACCTCATTGGCCAATATTGTATCACACACTCATTCTTAAGCCAATTACATGACAGAACAGCATTACCACTATTATCTTAACCAAGATTCACTCCTGGTGCCAGGGAGTGACCAAGTATCCCATGAAACACAAGGCATTTGGAGAACACAATCAGAATTTTGTCAGAAAAGAGGAAGAGCATTGAATGGTTATTATATGGCCAAATGTGATGCCCCTTTGGCAACCAGAGTACTGATGTCAAATAGCTCTTTACTGCTCTGAATTTTCCATTCTTATAAAATAATATCTTACATCATGAATGCTAACTATTCTTATTAATGCAGAGAATTCTAGTTAGAGTCTCCTTTATGCTCTCTTAGATTTTCTTGTTATGTTTTTTACAGGGTTATTTTATTCTACCTTGTCGTCTTCTTCTCTTTCATGATGCTGGCCATCCTCCACTGTCCATTGATCCTTACTTGTGTCTATATCTTAAATGTGACAACCAAAAGCTGACTAGGGTTTGGTACCTCTAGGTCATGGCCCAGGATGATTAGGCTAGTGACTATCTAGCCTAATCCTAAAAGATAGTCACTATCTTTTAGGAAGATCCCTGGGGAAAAAATGTAGAGATCTTTTCTCTAAAGGACATCCAATTTCTCAATTTAGAGAATTCTCTGGAAGTCAGGGGAAATAAAAGGGTTAAGGAATGCCATGGGTTCTGTGTATGTGCTTTCAATTAATTTCTCTACTTATAAACCCATGTTACTTTCCTGTTCACTCTTCCAGCCATGTGCTGGAAGCCTCTGCTCTGGTCCCTGTGCTATAGAAGCTCCTGCAAGGTCTTTCCTCCTGCCCCTGCTCTCCCCAATGCTTAAGGAGTTTGAGAGACCATGGGAGAAACTCTCCAATGCTCACAGATTTCTTTCTGAACTAAGATGAGTTCTAAGTGACTGGGACCCCAGAATTCTCTGCCCAGTTGAGCCCCAAGTCCTCTTTCAGGCACTGTATGGACCTCTCCCTTAAGCCTTGAACAGTAGCCAAAGGGAGCCACCTGTGGAGGGGTGGGTGGAGCTATGATATGCCAACTGGGTTGACTACACAGGTGCCCAGGAGGCCCTGGGTAGTGCAGAACAGAGGGAAGGAGGGCAAGCTGGGGGCTAGAAGACTCTGGGTGTCCCCCAAATGCAGGAGGACACTTGTTTACCCTTATCTCCCTTGCACCTGGGGCTTAGAAATGTCAAGCCCCTCAGGGATGAAGAAGGCAAAGAACAGCTTCCTCATGTGTATCACCCAGGCATTCTCTAGATGCATGCTTCTCAAACTTGACCATATGTAAGAATGACCTGAGCCTATTAAATACATATCCCCAGCCCCACCCATGGAGTCAGAATCGGCAGCTCTGGCACCCAAGCCCACGTATTCCTAACAAATCCTGGGAGTGATGCTGTTGCAGCTGGTCACACTCTAAGTAGCTGATCACACTCTAAGTAGCATCACTCCGTTGAGACTTTTATATCCTGTCTCAACTCTCTACTCTCTCAGTCTCTCTCAATTCCAATCTCTCTCTCTCTTTCTCAGGAGTTTAAATGTCTCATCCATGATGTTTTCTTCATTGTTGTGTTTTATACCTTTGAACATTTTATTTACTATCATTTTAATGGCTTCTCAAGAGCAAGAAAAAATAAACATGTGCAGTCAGTCATATTGTTTTGGTGAAAGTTTTATAAAAGATTCTTTAAAATTGGTACCTAAGGAGTCATTTTTATTTAACTGGAAATTAACTGAAGTGATCTGCTCCTTCCTTCTGATGGTGACAGATAAATGGAGTGTTATGTATTATCATAAAATGATAGTATTGAGTCTAAGACTGAATTTGACCTCCACTTGCCCTAATGCACATGGATATCACTTTACTCTAGCAGCTTCATCTGTAAAATGTCAATATCATAATTATACTTGATTTTTGTTTAATAGGAGTATTTTGAGGTTAAATAAGAAATTATTTATGAGACATTTCCAAGACCTGGATGGCAGTAATTAAGCTACACATTTATGTAGGTCTTGGCTCTGAGTTGCCTCAGACCCCACACAGACATTGTCTTAATTCCCCATTTCCCTGGTGCACTGGAAAGGACAGTGTAATTGGAAGAGAATAAGCTCTGGAGTCAGAGAATCCTCAGTCTGAATTTGATTTGAGCCACTAGCTGTGTAACCTTAAGCACATTTCCTCATCTGCATAAAATGGTATCAGACAAAGGTCTAGCAACTCTGTTTACAAGTACACACCAACTGGTTAAAAAAGAACAATAGAACCCTAAAAAATAATAATATGGAAACCAACAATTCACAAGAAGACAAAATGATGCTAATGAATTAGCATGAGAAATGTGAAGTCTCACCATTAGTTTAAAGATGTAGAAATTAAAATGATGTTATTTTGTCTATAAATTAGCACATATTTCTTTAAATGAAAGTGCACATTCCTGTCCAGTGAAATATCTACCCTATACGACCTTGGGGCGCTCGTATGGGACCATCTGTAAGGTCACAGCATACACAGCAACGGTGTGTATCAGCAACCTCAAAACGTTCACATCTCTCGATTCAGCAATTACTCTTTTGCATATACATGTATATGCACAAATATATGTTTGTGTACAAATACGCAATACATATACAAAAGAACTTCTTCTTATACATATATACTGTTTCTTATTTATATATACCTGTATGTTAGTCATATATATGTGTGTGTGTGTCTGTATGTGTATACACTATATATCCATTGGGTCACAGAAAAAGCAAGAGATTTCCAGAAATATATCTACTTTTCCTTCATTGACTATGCTAAAGCCTTTGACTGTGTGCATCACAACGAACTATGGAAAATTCTTATAGAGATGGGAATACTAGACTACCTTACCTGCCTCCTGATAAACCTGTATGCAGATCAAGAAGCAACAGTTAGAACTGGACATGAAGCAATAGACTTGTTCAAAATTAGGAAAGGAATACATCAAGGCTGTATATTCTCACCCTGCTTATTTAACTAAATGAAGAGTACATCATGTGAAATGCTGGGCTGGATGAATCATAGCCTGGAATCAAGATTGCTGGGAGAAATATCAATAATCTCAGATATGCAGATGACGACAGAGGATGAGATGGTTGGATAGCATCACTGACTCAGTGGACATAAGTTTGAGCAAACTCCAGGAGATGGTGAAAGACAGGGAAGCCTGGCATTCTGTAGTCCATAGGATTGCAAAAAGTTGGACATGACTCAACAACTGAACAACAGCAGCAAGAAAGGTGATGTTCAGAATGTAGGTGCTCCAAGCAAAGAAACCACAGATCTCCACTCAGAAATACAAGAGGAAATACAGGTTGTGGGAAACTGAGATCACCAGTTGCTGGTACCTGACTTTGAGGATGGTTTGTGAGTTGCAGGACCTCCACTAAAAAATGTATTTTAATAATGTCTAACTCTTTGGGCCAAAAAGGCAGCTGGCTCCATTGAAGTTGGACTTGGTCCAGAAATATTACTACTGGTATCAGCTCTGCTTCTTTAGTTGGAGAGCATATTGAAAAAGTCACAAATATCATCCCACCTAATTCTTATAATAACACTAATTGGCAGATATTCTTATATTCCCAAATCATTAAAGGATTCTGTATTTTTGCCTAAGATGGTAGAACTGGCACTGGCAGAGCCATGATGTCAATGCAAGTCTATAGGGTTGGTTCCTAACCCAGCCCATAATGAATGGATGTGACCCAGTTAAAGGTTACTGGCCCCATGAGTCACACAGGGGAAAGCTACTCATGCCTGTAACCCAGCCTCCAGAGGAATAAGGGTATAAGACAAAATCATGTCTACCCCCTGCTGTCTGGTATGTGTGCTTTATGGTGGTCACCATGGAATTCCAAAGGCCAGAAGATGCCGCTAAAGCCCTGTTTCTTGGTGGCAAATACAACCAACAAGAACAACTCTGCTCAGGAAATTTAAAGTGCCCCAGTTTATTGACTATGCCGAAGTCTTTGACTCTGTGGATCACAATAAACTGTGGAAAATTCTGAAAGAGATGGGACTACCAGACCACCTGACCTGTCTCTTGAGAAACCTGTATGCAGGTCAGGAAGCAACAGTTGGAACTGGCCATGGAACAACAGACTGGTTCCAAATAGGAAAAGGAGTACATCAAGGCTGTATATTGTCACCCTGCTTATTTAACTTATATGCAGAGTACATCATGAGAAATGCTGGGCTGGAAGAAGCACAAGCTAGAATCAAGATTGGTGGGAGAGATATCAATAACCTCAGATATGCAGATGATACCACCCTATGGCAGAAAGTGAAGAGGAACTAAAAAGCCTCTTGATGAAAGTGAAGGAGGAGAGTGAGAAAGTTGGCTTAAAGAGCAACATTCAGAAAACTAAGACCATGGCATCCGGTCCCATCACTTCATGGGAAATAGATGGGGAAACAGTGGAAACAGTGTCAGATTTAATTTTTTTGGGCTCCAAAATCACTGCAGATGGTGATTGCAGCTATGAAATTGAAAGACGCTTACTCCTTGGAAGGAAAGTTATGACTAACCTAGATAGCATATTAAAAAGCAGAGACATTACTTTGCCAACAAAGGTCCATCTAGTCAAGGCTATAGTTTTTCCAGTGGTCATGTATGGATGTGAGAGGTGGACAGTGAAGAGAGCTGAGTGCCAAAGAATTGATGCTTTTGAACTGTGGTGTTGGAGAAGACTCTTGAGAGTCCCTTGGACTGCAAGGAGATCCAACCAGTCCATCCTAAAAGAAATTGGTCCTGAATATTCATTGGAAGGACTGATGCTGAAGCTGAAACTCCAATACTTTGGCCACCTGATGTGAAGAGTTGACTCATTGGAAAAGACCCTAATGCTGGGAAGGATTGGGAGCAGGAGGAAAAGGGGACAACAGAGGATGAGATGGTTGGATGGCATCACTGACTCAATGGACATGAGTTTGAGTAAACTCCAGGAGTTGGTGATGGACAGGGAACCCTGGTGTGCTGTGATTCATGGGATTGCAAAGAGTCAGACACAACTGAGCGACTGAACTGAACTAGAAGAGACCAGTTGCTAGTGGGGGAAGTTGTGACTAGGCCTCAAACCTTGTTTCCAGAGCTTTGTAAAGGTCCACGATTCCCACAGACTGGACCACTAACTCTTCATGGCTACTTCCGACTGACTAGGTTCCATTCTCTCGATGTGGCCCCTAGAGAGGGATTTTTCTTACTCAGGCCTTTGGTCCTACAAACCAAGTAAAGCTGTTGGGTAAATCAGGCCCAGGCCCCCATTGCCCCAAGAACATTATTACTTTATTTCCTGGTGGTCAATACTGCTTTGTTTATGCATCCCAGAGGGTGACTCTGTTAGCTTGTGAGGGCTGCCTTAACAAAGTGCCCCAGGCTGGATAACCTAAACAACAGAAATATATTTTCTCAGTTCTGGAGGCGAGAAGCTGGAGACTAAGCTGTTGGTGGAGTTGGATGCTTATAAGGGCCTCTTTGGCTTGTCGACAGCCATCTTTCCCCTCTGTCTTCACACGGTCTTCTCTCTGGGATTGTTATGTTCCTGGCCTTTTCTTTTTTTAAGGATGCCAGGCATATTGGATTAGGTCCCGCCCGTATGACCTGCTTTTAACTTACTTTAACTAACTCACTTACCAAAGATCCTGTCTCCAAGTGGGTTGCATTCTGAGGTACTGGGGGTTAGGACTTCAATATACAAATTTGGGGGACACACAATTCAGCCCATGTGCGCGTGTGTGCTAAGTCACGTCAGTCATGTTCTACTCTTTGCAGCCCCATGGACTGGAGCCCGCCATGATCCCCTGTCCATGGGATTCTCCAGGCAGGAACACTGGAGTGGGTTGCCCTGCCCTCCTCCGGGGGATCTTCCCAACCCAAAGATCGAACCCACATCTCTTGCAATTCCTGCATTGGCAGACAGGTTCTTTACCACTGGGGTCACCTAGGAAGCCCAATTCAGCCCATAACAGTGACCAAATACACACTATAATCAAAGGAAGTCCTTCCAGGTTGTATCGAGGCTGCCATCTCTCAGCTTCTCAGAACATAGTGTAGGGAATTACCCTGACTTCTCTGATTATGAGGAACATGTATTTTATTATAGAAGTCAGGACATATTTCAGAGGGAAAGAAGAAGTTATTGATACTGATGCCAAGAAAACAGGAATAAATTAGGATCCTTGGTCAACCAGGAACTATGGTCTTCCTATCAATAAATTACCAGAAGAAATAGATGATTTTCACAATGCCCCTACATCTCTCTAGAGGCAAAAGCAATGGAGGTCTGGACTCGGTTTTAGACAGTGGCATCCATGATCGCATGTTCCACCCTTCCTTATGCTAACTGCTGCTGATCCAGCCAGCGGGCTATGTATTGTCACGCTTCAGTTCTGTGGTTCAATTTCTGTCTGTGCGAGGCACGGGGAGACATCGTGTTCCAAACTCACAGGGTTCAGCCTCTAACATCAGGTGCTGCCCCTTACTCTTAGGAGTATAACATTCAACTAGTGCTTCCTGACTCCAGGAAGCACTTGGAAATAAGTGGGACATTTCTGTTGTCATGATAAACCAAGGCTGATACTGCTGTTTTGCACGGAGTGGGAGGCCTTGATGCAAACATTTTGCAATCCCAAGCACTACAGAACTGTCCCATGAAAACTGCCTGGAGAACCAAAGTGAGAACACCCAGGGATGAGAGGAGACATTCTCCTTGCGGACTTGTAAACACTGGGAGGGGAGCATCTGGGATCACGGAGACCTAGGGTGGCAATTGTACCGTTCCATATACTCTGTCCCCGTGAAAAACTCCTCCCCTTTCTACCCTCTTCTCACCCCAGGAAAACAGTGAGTCCATATTAGAACTTTAAGACTGTGAAAGGAAAATCAAAATGGAGTTGGTATTGCTAAAAGAGCTCTCTACAATGGAGCTGGGAGGTCAGTTAGGAAGTGTGATTTACACATGTCTCAGCCTGTATGGAATCTGATTTTTGACCTGATTGTGTCATCCAGAACTCCTTCCAGAAACTCAAGGTACATATGGGACTCTTGCCATAAAATAACTTATGATAGTCTGTCTACTTATCTGAGGATACAATACCTATCTGACCACTATCCTAAAACAACTCATAATTCCTTAAGGACAAATATTTTGCTATTTGTATCAGAGTCAGTCATAAGTCTTGCCAGATGACTTTTAACAATTTCATGACATTTGTCTTTATGAGCCTTTGTCTTTATAAGACTCTTTCTCTTCACTCAAGCTTACTCAAATTTGTGTCTCCTGAATTGCAGTTTGTAAGACTCCAAATAAACTCTTTCTTATTTACAGACTTTTGCGTCATCATCATCATCCTTATTAATATTTTGGTCAACAAAACCTGGGTTTGAAATATCAGATTCCACTGCTGGTTATCTGTGCGATCTTGGGCCACTTAGATGAGTTTTGTGAGCTCATTTTCTCCATTTGTAAAATAAGGGAGATGTAACATTTAAAACCTTTACTCCTATCTGTCTCAAAGGATCTTGTTCCCACAGGGCCACATTTATGAAAGTGCTTTCCACACTGAAAATTCTGAATGTAAGTTAGCTGTCACCAGTATTAGAAGCGTACCTCTGTTCGTTTATGGGAGAAATCAGGCTCCGGTGAAATGGGAGCATAAATCCCTTTCCCGACACGCATGCCTGAGACAAGAAGAAAGAGCAGCTTCACTTTGCTTCCGTCCCCTCCCCACACCTGCACCTTGTTCTCTTTGTAAATGGAGGTCCACGGAGGACACGGGTAAAGCCAAAAGGCCTCGCTGCTGGATACCCAATGCCTACGCCAAGTCTGTGACAACGGCCCTCTGGGGTTTTCTTTCCACCCCCCCAACACTATCACTCCCTACCTTCGCCTCCAGGGAACAGAGGTTGCAGGAGTCATGATTTAATTCCTAATTGCATGTGAAGTGTTATATACCCTGTGGAGCACATAAAATTTTAATCTATTTTAGTCCCCATTAATTTCCCACCCCTTTTCATTTATAACTTGTTCTCTTTTCTCTTTAATGCCCCCTTTTCCCTGATGGATTTGTAAATTCCCCTTTTATTCCCTTCCACCTCCAGGCAGGCATGAATTCAGTCCCCAGTGAGGTTTTCCCGCATGTTTCCCCTTCAGCCTTCCTGTGGCCCCAGCGTTTCTGGAGGAAGGAGTCCAAGGAGGGGGTGGTCAGGAGCCAGAGTAACCATCTGATCTCCAGCTCTCTGACTTGATAATTTCTCACTCCAAGATCTTCCCGGGTGGACAAGCTGCTTGTGACTTAATTTTATTGCCAGCAAAATGGGACTCTAGGTACCTGCCCAGTGCGCACTTGACAAGCATGTTGTAGAGAGCAGTTAATTAAAGGGTGGCCTAATTCCCCTCCTCTGACTTCCCAGGATTACACCCTGTGGCCCCATTCTCTCATGCGGTGGTTCTAAATTTATAACCACCACGTTCAGGTGCAAGACGTCAATTATTTAACTTTTCTAAATCAAATTAAGTATGACCCTGAATCCTCCCTTGTTAGGGGAGCGGGCCTCCCTCCGAAGGACAATGCAGAGGCACCAGGGACCTCACCTAGTGCTCACACTCAGCAGTGACTCCCAGGTGATTTTCCATAAAAGTCACCGCCAGATGCACCTTGTCCAAGTCACCATAGACTCCTGAAACTGGAGAATCAGACCCTTGCTCCCAGGCTCCTCTGAGTCGATGCCCACTGAGGCTCTTTCCTAGCCCTAAAAGCCAGAAAAGCACCCAAGGTGACACCTGTTCCCTGTCAAGGGGAAGCTCTCCCTTCATGAGGCTTGGCTGTTCCACCTCTAACCATCTCTTCAGAGGCCTCCGTCTCTCCACCTAACCTCACCGCCATGGCAGTATCTCAACATAATATCTCAAAAATCATTAGACACAAAAGTCCACATCAACAGTAACACTGTTTACAATAGCCAAGACATGGAAACACCCTCAGTGTCCACTGAGAGAAGAATGTGCAAAGAACCTGTGGTTATGTGTATATGATGGAATATTACTCACAATAAAAAGAATGAAGTAATGCCATCTGCAGCCACATGGCTGGACCTCAGGATTATCGTGTTAAGTAAAAGAAGTCAGAAACAGAAAAACAATTACCATATGATATCACTCACATGAGAAATCTAAAATGCAACACAGTGAACACATCTACAAAACAAACACCCAGTCTTACAGATGTAGAGAATAGACTTGTGATTGTCAAGGGGGAGGGAGTGCAGAGGGAAGGACTGAGAGGCTGGGATTAGCACATGAAAACTATTAGATGTGGGACAGATAAACAAGAAGGTCCTACTATACAGCCAGGAAACTACATTCAGTGCCTTGTAATAAACTGTAATGAAAAAGGCTGAAAAAAGAATATATGTATATTCAGATATATATATCCATATATATATATATGTCAGTTCAGTTCAGTCGCTCAGATCGTGTCCGACTCTTTGCAACCCCATGGACCGCAGCACACCAGGCTTCCCTGTCCATCACCAACTCCCGGAGCTTGCTCAAACTCATGTCCATCAAGTTGGTGATGCCATTCAACCATCTCATCCTCTGTCATCCCCTTCTCCTCCTGTCATCAATCTTTCCCAGTATCAGGGTCTTTTCCAGTGAGTTGGCTGTTCATATCAGGTGACCAAAGCATTGGAGCTACAGCTTCAGCATGAGTCCTTCCAATGAATATTCAGGACTGATTTCCTTTAGGACTGACTGATTTGATCTTCTTGTGTGTATATATATATAAATATACACACACATATATATGTGTGTATATGAATCTGCCTGCAGTGCAGGAGACGTGGGTTCAATCCCTGGGTCAGGAACAGTCCCCTGGAGAAGGGAGTGGCTACCCACTCCAGTATTCTTGCTTGGAGAATTTCACGGATAGTGGAGCCTAGCAGGGCTATAGTTCATGGGGTCACAAAGAGTCAGGCATGACTGAGCAATTAACAACAACAAAAAATGTGTACATACACATTAACTGAATAATTTCACCGTACAAAAGAAACTAATACAATATTGTAAATCAACCATACTTCAGTTTCAATAAATAAAAAGAATAGGAAGAAATTATTAGAAGCGGTTTGACTACTTTTTTAGGTTGAGAAATCATAACTTTTGCTAAAGAGACTTATTGCAGAGTCTCTTCTGCAAGTTATGTTTTTTAAAAATTGCGATAGCAGATTCAAATTTTGCTGTCTCATCTGCTTCTAATCCTCTCCTTTCCCCTCCCCCTGCCAGTTCAGGACTGGAAACCTAATGTGGGAAAGAGATTCTATCCACCTCCTTCCCCGCTTGCTAGCCTCTCCAGGGTCCCTCCTTCAGGTGGACGTGAGGATAACAAGAACCGGCACTGTCTTGAATGGTAGTCCTGCAGTGTCCGGTCTTTCGAATGTTTGAAGTCAAACACTTTTGGAGCTTCTGTTCCTGCACCCTGGGGACTTCCCACCTATAGTTTTCTTCTAGATCTGGCCACCTTTAGCCTCCTCCTCAGCCTCTGATCTATCTTCTATTGGGGTCACGTTGACCTTTCAGGCCAGAAGTACACATCTGGCTTGGGAAATAGGATCACACACTTGTTGTCCCCTCCAGACTCTAGAAGAGCAGGCCCCCACCTCAGAATGCATCAGCCAGCCTCTCTCCTGAAAGGTTTTTATTTGTAACTTGTAAGCCAGACACCAGTCCCTAGGAATCCTCAAACTCTAAGAAACACGGGTAAAACTTCCCATAATAGCTCTCTTGAAATTCCATCCCCTTATCCTCACCACTTGGCTCTCTCTTTAGAGAAATCTTGACTTTCAAAGTCTGTAAATGCCCCTCCTCAATTTAACCTTAGCTTCTTCCATCAAAGCAGCAATTGGCATACCCTCCACGAAAAATGAGTGAAAGTGTTAGCCACTCAGTCTTTGCCACGCCATGGACTGTAGACCACCAGGCTCCTCCGTCCATGGAATTCTCCAGGCAAGATTACTGGATCAGGATGTCATCTCAATAAGAGCTTCTACAACCACTACTGCAGTGAGAAGGCATGTGGCAAATCAGTCGCTGGTGCTTAAAGTTTCTGCTTGAAAGGGACACACCTCACTTCTGCTCACATTTTATTACACGGAGCATTTTATATGCCAATACTTAACCTCAAAGCAAGTGACAAGTGCAACCCTTCCACACACCTGACAGAGGGGAAATATCTATTGAACTGTGCTAATAAACTATAATACACATATTATCACATTGAGTACTTACCGCAGGTAGGGCTAGAAATCTTTGTATTCAGCATAGGAAAAAAACAAAGTCTCAAAAGAAATTAGTGACTCTTCCAATATAATCTAGCTAGTTACTAAAGATTAAAAGCAATAGCCTTGTTTTCCTAAATCTTAAAGTCTTTTCATCTCAGCATGTTCTCATTCATTGGCTGCAATAGCCAGACTTTTCTTCCTAACTAACTAATTTATTTATTTATATACTGCTGGTTTCAAAGAATATTTGTGATTTTGTGTGATAGTCGTGCCGTGACCTTATTTTATTATGTACACATAGAGCTTCTGGCGGTGATTATACTGCAGAAAGCACAGGTTTTATAATCATTTAAATTTTTTATTTGTTTTAAAGACCTATTAAAATGATCTGGTTATTTTAATCAACCAAACTTGTTGAAAATAATTATTTCTTTGAAGGGAAAAAAGAAAGATCAATTCGGAGGTCGTCTATGGGTATTAGGACAGAAGCTGCAACTGTACACCCCTGTGCTAAGAGGTGAAGGGAGAGAAACAGTCTCCCAATCTCATCTGTGCCTTTGAGGATTTGAGCAACCACGTCCCAGATTTCCATCAACACAGGGTTGTTGCAACATGAAAGGGAACCCTTTGGCCAGTAAAATGAAATGATTCATTTCTCACTTTCTAAGGCAAACTGAATTTTTCATTCTTTGACAAAAAAATACATGTCAGATGACAAAAGCTCTGTAACCCCAAACACAAGTAGCAGCTTAGATAATTTTATAAGAAATTTAGGTAATGTTTTCTCTCATCCTCATGTATTTTTTTTTCAGAGCTCAGAATTAATAAATTCCTTAGACATTCCAGTCTTTAGTTAAGAGATATATTTGCATAACAATAATAAACTCTTTCCCAGTGTGTGTGTGTGTGTGTGTGTGTACCAGTACATGTATATGAGATGTGGTGTGTTAGCTAGTAGGCATGCATGTGTCTGCGTTTCTAGGGCCCCTGGGATGAAATTACAGCGAAAAATTCAGAGGCAGTCTATTTTTCTCAACTTGCCCAAAACTGATTTCACGCTTCTTCATTTTAATAGGAATCAAATGAAGGATGCTGACTCATTAAGAGGCTGAATGGAGAGGTGTGAATTCCTAGCTGATGGCTATGTATAGCTATGGGTTAGTATTTCAAAAAGGTGAGAAAATGATTTTGCCTAATGTTTAAGAAATTACATTTTAAGTTTAGACCTGGAGATCTGTTTACAAGTGCTTTCAAAATGGACTCTCTCTCTATATATATATATACATATATATATATATATACATATATATATATATATATAGTTTTAATTTGTTACTAGTATAGTGAGGATAATAATAATACCTAACTCATACTCTTGTAGTATCTGCCATGTAATAATGGGTTAAAAGTCATTATCATCATCATTATAATATTATACTAAAAAGCATGGTTTATCAGATGTTTTTCATTTTTAATTGTAAGACTTATTTATTCAAATATTATCTTAAATGTAATTCTTGGGTTTTGCGTGTATATAAAATTGCTCCCATTGAAGAGAAAGTAGAAACCCTGAACCCCACTAGCTCTCCCACCTCCAACCCTACCCTCTTTCATCAAGGCTCCATTGAACACATTTGGAAAACAATTGTTTTATTTTTATTTATTTATTTGGCTACACTGGGTCTTAGTTGCAGCAAGCAGGATCTTTAGTTGCAGCTATGGGATCTAGTTCCCCACCAAGGATTGAACCAAAGCCCCCTGCACTGGGAGCATGGAGTCTTGGCCACTGGACCACCAGGGAAGTTGCATTGCTTTATAGTATCTTTCTTTTGTGTCTGATGTGGGTAAAATTTCCAACTACACAACCCCCTCCACATACACACCCACAGGGATAACTTGGGAACAGGTTATTTGGTAAATATACTAATTGTGAAAAGCAAAAGTGTGAGTTGCTCAGTCGTGTCCAACTCTTTGCAGTCCTATAGACTGTAGCCTGCCAGGCTCCTCTGTCCATAGAATTCTCCAGGCAAGAATACTGGAGTGAGTAGTCATTCCCTTCTCCAGGGGATCTTCCTGACCCAGGGATCACACCCAAATCTCCTGCATTGCAGGCAGATTATTTACCATCTGAGTCCCCAGGGAAGGCTCACACTCAGTATAGCTAATCTCTAATAATAATAGCAACTCTCTCACTGAGTGCTTCCCTTGTGGATCAGACGGTAAAGCGTCTGCCCACAGTGCGGGAGACCTGGGTTTGATCCCTGGGTCAAGAAGATCCTCTGGGGAAGGAAATGGCAACCCACTCCAGTACTCTTGCCTGGAAAATCCCGTGGATGGAGGAGCCTGATAGGCTATAGCCCATGGGGTCGCAAAGAGTCAGACACGACTGAGCAACTTCACTTCAGAGTGCTTACTCATTTGCTCATCACTTTATATATGTTACCTCTAATTCTCTTTTCACCTCTCTGTGATTGGTATTATTATCCTTATTTTAAAAATGGGGAAAGAGACACAAAGAGGTCACACAACTATCGATTAATTAGAAAAGCTTGAAGAATTCGAACCTGAGTTTATTGTTAGTCACTCAGCTGTGTCCGACTCTACGACCCAATGAACTGTAGCCTGCCAGCCTCCTCTATCCATGGAATTCTCTAGGCAAGAATACTGGAGTGGGTTGCATTCCCTTCTCCAGGGTGTCTTCCTGACCCAGGGATTGAACCCTGTCTCCCGCATTGCAGGCAGATTCTTTACTGTCTAAGCCTCCAGGAAAGCTCTTATCTTTCTCCAAAGCTTAAGCTCTTTCCACTTTACCAAGTTTCTCAAACTGGATACCCTCAACTGTCTGTGAGTTTTATTTAATTTGTTTAAAATACATTTTCATTTTTATAACAATTCAAAAACTTTACTGGATGGATATTCCGAATCAGCTCAGTAACCACCTTATCACAGAGGTCTGCCACAAAATGTCAGCATTATTGGCTTTTTTTGCGATTGAGTTCTTGCCAAGTGCCACAGTGTTCTTTTCTCCTACTAGTGAGAAAAGAACAGAGGTGAACGGAATAGTGAATGATGTGTTTGTGCAAATGACGTCACAGCAGGCTGTACAAGGTAGTTCAGATGGAGAAGTGTTACAAATGGAGTCAGTACTCAGGGTGATAATGGGCCTCTGACCTCTGAGGGTCTAGGACTGTACCACACTCATGGTACAAACTACGACTGAGTTTCAGCCAAACATTACTCATCACAGTACATTAATGTTGTTCATTTCAATTTTACTATGTTTGTATTTGAGTTTTTATTTAGTTGGTTGAGTTGTTTGGAGCATATTAGAGCTCTTACCATGAACGTTTATATCTAGTTTCATGTTAAACATATTTAAGTAACATAAAGATAATTTAATACAGGCTCCTTGAGCATTTCTCCCTTTAAAGGGGGTCTACATAGATCGCTCAATTTGAGGAACAGTAGTGCCTGGAATGAACAGACCTGCATCTCTGGATTTGCTCTCAGGAGCTCTGTGAGATAGGAATCTGAAGACTAGTCAGTTCCACCGAAGTGGAATTTCAACATACAGTTGGTTGCCTGAAATCTCACACAAAATCTTGAATATAAAATCTCGTAAACACAAATGTTGTGTTTGTGTCTTTGAGAGTGGTTATTCTGTGCCACAGAATTCCGGTAGATTATCTTCTTGGCTGTAATAATTAATATCTACTTTATTAAAGTTATCTAAAAATGTAATCCTTCTTTTTAAGCTTTTGAGCTCAGTTTGCAAGTCTTACTATTTTACCTTTAAATCTAGCAAATCTTAACAATCATATTTCAGGAAGGAGGGCTATTAATGTTTGGTTTGTAAACTTGGTTAAGCTCCTTTACAAATTTTAAACTGCATATTATAAATTTAATATATTCAATTTTCTCTTTAAATACTTCAATTATCTGGCTGAAAAACTTTCTCCATACTTAAAGAATTCTTTTTTTTTTTTCATTTATTCTTATAAATCTAATAAATTAGACTTTTAAATTGAGTGAAATTTAAGCTCTCTTAAATATTTTAACACTGTATGTAAAATTAGTAAGATTTCAACCTAAAACTGCAGGACTAAATCAATTACTCAGTCATATATTTTAAATCAAAATTATGAAGCTTAGTTATTGTTCTAATAGGTTATTATAAGTGTGTAAACATTACTAGTAACTAAAATTCCAAATTTTTTAGATTTTTGACATAAAGACATTAATATTATGGTTCTGATCTTTTAAACATTTCTATACTTAACTCTAAATCTTCTGAGTTTTGAAAAATGCTTACACAATAAAGAAACAATAGTGCTACACACATAATTTGAGAAGAGAATATCTGATTCAGTTGAGGTTACATGATGACCTGGGGTTCTAACTGGGAGGTGACTGGATATCACTCAGCAGTACTGATGGGGCTTGCCTAATTCCATTTACCATGGTTACACCAAAACCCTTCAATGGGCTGGCCTCATAGAAGGTTTAGTTCCATCAAATTACATGTTACATGATTTATTCCATTTACCCCAGAAAACTGCATTCCCAACTGTAGCTTGCTTGATTGCAAGCAAAATCTAGCAAAAGCTTGATTTGGCTTTTCTTTGTTTTTTAAAATGCATAAATGCATTTTCCAGTTAATTTTAAAGACTTTCAGACACGTCAGAATCTTTTCATATACTTTCTGTCTTTTCCTTTCTATATCCTTTTCATATACTTTCTATCTCTTAAAACTGAATTCTAGGTGTCTCTCACAACTCACTACTATTCAAGCATAACTTTAAGTCGTTTCTCTGACATAATCTAAGATGCACAGAAATTGGTTTAGAAGTCTAGCCCAGTTATTTTCCAGTTTTTTTGCTTGTTTGTTTGGAACTCTTTGTTCAGTCGGGATGTTATACAGAACTATGAACAAATAAAGCAGACCAAAGCTTCAGATTCTATCATCTTAAAACAATGTGGCCCTCCAGACATGAGATCACAGGGTAAGCTTCTCCAACTCCTATTTTTACAACCTTGGTGATCAGCCTTGAATTGTCTTGTCACATCACCCTGGATAGCAGGAGTGAGGATAGAGCATATGGCCACATGGCTTGCACACAATAGATGTAAATCACGATTGTCATGCCTAGGGTAATTATTGGGTCATGTACAAAGTCTAGGTAAGGTCTAAGAGTCAAAGGTAGTACCAGGTGGGAGGATTGTGGAAGACTGCTAGCTGTTACAGAGAATTCATGTTCTTTTCATTGGAGGTATGAAGTTAGACTACATTTCCTAAACTCTCTTGCAATTAAGTGTGGCCGTGTGACTGAGTTCTGGCCAATGGAATGTGAATACATGTGATGTGTTCCACTTGTATTCACATCTCATAAAAACCTCCTTTACCCTTCCCTTTATGTTCTTTTCCCTTTAACTGACCCCCAAGGTGACCCTCACAGTCACAATCTGAACATGGCACAGCCTCCACCAGCCTGGCGGGTTCCTGAATAATTGCATGGGTGAGCATCACTCCAAGAAACTGTTCTTCTACTCAGCACTATTACATATCAAAAAACAAAAAAGTCCAAAACCTCGAGTTGTGTTTGAATCATTCAATACTTGGTGACTGGTTATTATGGTAGCTAGCTCACCTTAATTAACAGGGCAATCAGTAGTATCATGGACTTCTTCATATGGCCCTGTACTCTAACTTTTATGACTCTTTCATTATGAATCTCCTCATAGAAGGTACCCATTGACCATATCCACTCAGAATGATGCAAGTTTGAGGCTAGCCAACAGTGGAGCCTGATAAATTAACAGAGACTCAAGCTTGCATTAATTAGCACATACTGATTCCCTGGCATCCATCATTAGGTCTGGTACCCTGACTCTTAGACTGGAAGTGCATAGGAGAGAAGTATAGTTTCTCCATTACCTGTGCATTAAGGTTTTTCCTGATGGTAACAGGTAATTCCAGAGGTTTCAGGGTGGGATGACCATGTACAGAATGGCCTGCTTCTTCAAAACACTGATGGGGTTACCCCCACTGATAGCATAGCTGTTCAACAAATCAGCAAAGTATATTTCCACCATGGAATAGGTCAGGATGAAATAGCCCATGCTGGGCAATATATTATTAACTAGGAATTAGAACCAAATGGTCTTTCAGCCTCACAGAGCAAGATCAGCAGAGTGAAGCCATCCCATCATGGAAGGGATAATCAGAACTCTGTCTTGAATTGTGCACACATGAGACGGTAAGGAATCTGCCTGCAGTGCAGAGACCCAGGTTTGATTCCTGGGCCGGGAAGATCCCCTGGAGAAGGGAATGGCTACACCCCAGTATTCTTGCCTGGAGAATTCCATGGGCAGAGAAGCCTGGTGGGCTACAGCCCATGGGGTCGCAAAGGTTGGGCACAACTGAGTGAATAACACCCACTACAGACACCAGCCTTCTCCATTAACAGAGCTTTCATATATGTTATTTCTTCCCTCTGTGCCCCACCCTGTTCCACAGCTATCCAACTCCTTAATATTCAGGTCAGCTTTCAGCTACTCTGAGGAGCCTTTGATCCTTCAGAATGGGTTAGCCTCTCTCTTCGCTAATGTTTCATAGTTCCCTGAGTACATTTTTAAGTATCGGCCAGTTTTGCATTTATTTATGTGATCTCCCTTGCCAGACTGTGACTTTGCAGCAGAGGCTGTGTCTTTCCTCTAGATATCCACCCTGTCTTCATCACCATGTATGGGTCACTCAAGAAGTATCTGTAAATTAATTAATGAGCATTTATTTGGCCTCCTATAGACTGAACCCCAGATTAAATAGCTGGAACTTCAATCTCCAGTTGTTCTGTCACCACATAGAACCTTTATTTACCAGTCACTACTTCCCTGGGGTTTGATTTCTCCCATGAGCAGCCCAGCAATGGTTCTCTAACTTCTTTGGCCTTATTTCTCAGGATAATGACAGAACATAAAAGTCACTAAAGGGTTAAACATGCAGCAATCTGTTTGACATGAAGTGAAAAAAGAGATGAAGAAATTTTAATAAAAATACAACCCTACCAGGATTTAGACTCATTACCTCTGCAATATAAGGAAGACACCAGGCTATGTGAATTTACAGGTGTTAATTAGCCAATAGAGGACTCCTGGATTGTTCCCAGAATACCATACAGACATAGAGAAATAGAAAAATTCAATCAAAGAGCATTCCCTAGCTCATAGGAAGGGCTGCATGTGCGCACAATGTCATGCAAATCAGGTTTAATTTACTGCCTGTTTTTCTGCTTCCACCAAATTTGTTGAGGAAAATGGATCTTTCTCTACTTATAACTATAAACTCCTACATCATCAAAGCATGCTCAAATCAAGATGGTGTTTTCCAACTGATGCTTGAATAATAACAGAAGAAATTCTCTGTGCGAAAATACTAAATGGATATTCCCATGGGCAGCATTAATTTGGAACTATTCCCCATTCCTCTGTGGAGTAGCGTTTATTTGGGTAATAGGAATGTGGGTAGGACCTTATTTTGAACCCAAATCATTATTCTGATAAACATTCTTGTTCCTTCCAGAGAATTGAGAATTAACCATTAATTATAATGGTTTGCATGAGGGTGATTTAAAATATACCCCTGCAGCTACAATTAATTAAGCTATATTCACAATTAAACATAAGTAGTAACACTTTGGGGGATAAGTATATCTACCCAGCATCAAACAACCAGTCTAATGTTTCTCCCACTGCATTCATCTGGTTTCCTGGTGAATGTGGACACAAGCATAGGTAAATTCAACCTGTTGGTGCAGTTATGATAATCCAGCCACATCCATTTCCTACTCAGATGCTCAGTCATGGAGTCCCTGCCATCTTCTAAAATACTGGGTACTCCGAGTGTTCTAAAGATGCAGGCAGATTGTAATAGAGCACTTAAGTTTACACTCATGTAGTGCCTACTATGTGTGAAGCATGATGTGAATCAATGTTTGAATATTCATGTTCATCTATTCAGTTGTCACATCAAACCTATGAGGTAGGCACTATGATGTCCAGATAACAGATGAAGAAGCTGAGACACAGAGAGGTTCTGTAACTTCTCTAAGACTCTACAGCTGTAAATGGGAGTCCTTACTCTTAACCACACCCTCTGCCACCTCAGTTCCCAGTAAATCCTTATTTAATGAAGGATTGTGGCTCAGAGAAGCAGACCAAAAAGGGTGCCATGGCTCATCACAGCAGAGTTGTGATTACTGACTGCTAATCAGTGGTTCCTAAAATGAGATCAGCAAGCTTTTTGCAGTTCATTAAGTTTCTCCACATGCCATGTGCTTTGTGACAAGGACATATTAGCGTTTGTTTTCTGGTTTGTATTAATATATCTTGAAGTCCAGATATTGTCTCCTGGCACCTTATCCAAAGGAGTGGTCATTTTTTATGCACCATCTATTCTAGAGAATGTCAGGTAGTGTTGATGAGTGGGTAGATTCACTGGTTTGCAAAGTCTCTAGATGCTGAAGCTGAAACTCCAATACTTTGGCCACCTGATTCGAAGAACCAACTCATTGGAAAAGACCCTGATGCTGGGAAAGATTGAAGATGGGAGGTGAAGGAGACGACAGAGGATGAGATGGTTGGATGGCATCACTGATGTGATGGACATGAGATTGAGCAAGCTCCGGGAGTTGGTGATGGACAGGGAGGCCTGGCACGCTGCAGTCCATGGGGTTGCAAAGAGTTGGACACAACTGAGCAACTGAACTGAGCTGAACTGAGACTCTGCCAAAGTGGACAGTCTGAAAGTCTTACAGGCCCTTGATCTAGGGGATTTAAGGTTTGGGAAAGGGGGGGGCTCTGATCACCATTTGCTGTTTCTCTGAGGAAGAGGATCCCGGGACACATACTTAGGACCCCAATTGTCATGCCTGGGCCATGACGAGCTCAGAACCCAGCAGCTGACTGAGAAGAAGCATGGTTTCTGGGACTGGGAAGTTAGGGTCTAGCTGACTTTGAATGTTTCCAAGCATAGCCCCAGATCAATTGGCTGAGACCTGGTTTAAGCAGATGGGGGAAAAGAGCCTGTATTTCTTCAATGACTAGTCGGTTTTCTCTAGTTATCTTTGGTTCCATTCACATCAGCATCAGATTAACTATGTGTAAGGTTGAATCATATGAAACGGCTGACATTCAATAAATCTTGACTCACCAAAAAAAATGGCAATTTTGCATAGATTAACCTAGTAATAGCAGTTCTTAAATAGTACCCCAAATATTAGCATCATGGTATTTCAACTATGAGAGTGAGGTGGGCAGTCTGCCACCCTCTTTCACTGGTTCAGAAGTAAAGCACTGGTGTGTGAAAGGCATGATGAAATACAAAGTCTATCCTGATAAATGGCATGACAGGAAGAGCAGGTAAACACACACAGGAGCATGTGTGCGCAGGCACTGCCTTCTCCAATTCTGTTCTTGATTTTAAGAAAAAAATCTTTGAATTAATATTGCTTGACATCCATAGGTTATTATGAAACTAGTAATGAAAATACAATTATAATTTAATGAAAATATATTGAGCCTTTCTCATGTGTATTCTAGCAGATAGGGAAGGAACAGAGGTCCTAACCTCAATGGCATTTTCAGTCATTCAACAATTTTTTTAAAACACCTACTATGTGCCAAGATCTGGTCCAAGTGCTTGGGGACAAATAAGTGTTCAATACAGAACAAAATTCCTAGTCTTGAGGAACTTAGAGTCCATCAAAGGAAGACAGACAATAAATCACAAACATTTATAAACAGTAAGAACAAAAAGTGAAGGGATCAATTAAGGGGATCAGGACTGTGGTAGAGTTGACATTTTAAAAGGGGCAGTTGCAGTCAGGATGGCTGCTATCCAAAAGTCTACAAGCAATAAATGCTGGAGAGGGTGTGGAGAAAAGGGAACACTCTTACACTGTTGGTGGGAATGCAAACTAGTACAGCCACTATGGAGAACAGTGTGGAGATTCCTTAAAAAACTGGAAACAGAACTACCATATGGCCCAGCAATCCCACTTCCGGGCATACACACCGAGGAAACCAGATCTGAAAGAGACACGTGTACCCCAATGTTCATCGCAGCACTGTTTATAATAGCCAGGACATGGAAGCAACCTAGATGCCCATCAGCAGATGAATGGATAAGGAAGCTGTGGTACATATACACCATGGAATATTACTCAGCCATTAAAAAGAATTCATTTGAATCAGTTCTAATGAGATGGATGAAACTGGAGCCCATTATACAGAGTGAAGTAAGCCGGAAAGATAAAGACCAATACAGTATACTAACACATATATATGGAATTTAAAAAGATTGTAATGATAACCCAATATGCAAAACAGAAAAAGAGACACAGATGTACAGAACAGACTTTTGGACTCTGTGGGAGAAGGCGAGGGTGGGATGTTCAGAGAGAACAGCATTGAAACAAGTATACTATCAAGGGTGAAACAGATCACCAGCCCAGGTTGTATGCCTGAGACAAGCGCTCAGGGCTGGTGCACTGGGAAGACCCAGAGGGATGGGATGGGGAGGGAAGCAGGAGGGGGGATCGGGATGGGGAACACATGTAAATCCATGGCTGATTCATGTCAATGTATGGCAAAAACCACTACAATATTGTAAAGTAATTAGCCTCCAACTAATAAAAATAAATGAAAAAAAATAAAAGGGGCAGTTGGAGCGGTTCTCATTGACAAGGTGGGAGTTTAGCAAAGACTTAAAGGAGGTTAGGCAGTTAGCTGTGCTGATAGCTGGGGAGGAGCATTTCAGGCAGAGGGAATAGCCAGTGCAAAGGCCCTAAAGTAAGATCCCTCAGGACTGTTCAAGGAACAGCATGCAGGGGGCCCTTATGACTGGAACTCATAGTGAACCCTCAGTAATCACATAATAAGGAAATACCCAGACTAGTGTTAGATTCGGGAGAAGGCAATGGCACCCCACTCTGGTACCCTTGCCTGGAAAACCCCATGGACAGAGGAGCCAGGTAGGCTGCAGTCCATGGGGTTGCTAGGAGTCGGACACGACTGAGCAACCTCACTTTCACTTTTCACTTTCGTGCATTGGAGAAGGAAATGGCAACCCACCCCAGTGTTCTTGCCTGGAGAATCCCAGGGATGGGGGAGCCTGGTGGGCTGCTGTCTGTGGGGTCTCACAGAGTCAGACATGACTGAAGCGACTTAGCAGCAGCAGCAGCAGCAGTGTTAGATTCAACAACAGAGAAAAGCAACCGTGTTGACTACAAAAGGCTGGAACATTGTTAAAAAGTTGAGAAAATAGTGGCCTATCCACAGAGGTGTTTGATCATGGAATAGCATTCTATAAGTGCACCAAAGCCAGAACTGCACACACAGAACCAGGCCACACCCAGGGTCTGGGATGATGCCAAGAGAAAGTTGTCTGGGAAAGGGGCAAGCCCTCCTCAACTAGAGATCGAGAAATGAAAGTGGAGGCTGAAGAGAAGAAAAAAGTAAGAGAAATAGAGGTTTGGGAAAATGTGTAAACTCACAGGGTAAAACATAAAAAAGAAAAAGAAACAATTTTAGACACCTATCAGTTTCCTTGGCTTGAGCATTGGAGCCATTGGTGGAAGGCTGGTTTATTGGTGTCACGAGGAAATTAGTCCAAACTGAGCAGCTGCCATGCATCAGCTAGAGGGGCCGGGCATCTTGTAGAGGGCAGCCATGACTTTTTGTCTCTTCCCAGGCCTAGGCTTGGCTCTTTCTCAGACTTCTCTCTGAAGCCATGAATGGTCATGAATGGTTTGCACCCCTCCCCCTCCCCACTCCCATCCTTCTCCCCATGTAGCTTTATGTTAAATGCTGGCCAAGATCTCCCTCCAAGGAAACTCCACGGGCTCTTTTAACCATTCAGTACTGTGAGCCTTCCAAATTATCTGTCTCCATGTAAGGGTGCATTAATCCTATAACTTGTGGAAGGTATGTGTCTTGCTGTTTGCTGAACCCAGGATAGGCAAGGCACAAGCAGGGAAGCTGGAAGAAAATTCAAAGAGCCAAAGGAACTGTAGACGTGCTTTATTCTCTAATGCTGACGCTGCAGGCATACAAGGGCTTTTCAGGTCGTGCTATATACCTCTTACTTCCCTGGTGGTTCAGATGGTAAAGAATCTGCCTGCAATGTGGGAGACCGGGGTTTGATCCCTGGGTCAGGAAGATCCCCTGCAGAAAGGACGGCAACCCACTCCAGTATTCTTGCCTGGAGAATTCCGTGGACAGGGGAGCCTGATGGGCAACAGTCCATGGGGTTGTAAAGAGTCGGACACAACTGAGCAAATAACACTATACAGGTATATAGAACAAAGGTGGCCTGTGGCCAAGTGAGTACATCATGGTGTGCATGCACATTGCTATAAATGATCTCAATTGTTACATAACCATGCAAAGTCATTGTTTATAGAACGTGAGGCGTGAGTGAGAGGACGTGGGGTAAGAGAGTCTGACCACTGCTGTCTTGATTAATTGCTATTTCCCTACAGAATGCAATTGTGGCTGGAAGATCAGGCACCCCCCACCACCCCCCACCCACACACAAACCTCAACCCCCATCCCCAGAAAACCTTGGTGCATACATCTAATCAAGCACTTCCAGGTGATTATTTCAAGATTCTGATCTGTGTGTTTGCTGGCTAAAAAAATGCACAACGTGAGAGTTGTAAGTTAAGTTTTATTTGGGGCAATATGAGGGCTCTAGCCTGGGAGACAGTATTTCAGACAGTTCTAAGAAACTGCTCCAAAGAGGTAGGGAGGAAAGTCAGTATCTATGTAATTTTGGTGAAGGGGAAATACATGCAGTCAAGCACATATTTTTGCAGATTGTTTCTGCTAGTCTCGTGAAGGTTACTGTTAGTCATGAGAGGCAGACATCACCATGAAAGGTTTCAGTGCATTTCTAGATACAAGGCAATACAAGAACAGGGCTCATAAAATCAACTCCTGAAATTATCCATCTATCTGAGGACCTGTTCAGTCATTTTTTTTTTTTTTTCCAAAGCACAGGGTACCTTTTCCCTGACCTCCACCCAGAACTGTTTTCAGGGAGTGTTGAAAGTCAGCAGCTATAGCAGCACCTGAGCATCATTTTAGAAGTAGATGGCAAGTGCCAATGACAAGTGCCAATTTGTATAGCAATGCATCACCATGTCCATCACCCCGATGGACATGGATTTGAGTGACTCTGGGAGTTGGTGATGGACAGGGAGGCCTGGCGTGCTGCGATTCATGGGGTCGCAAAGAGTCGGACACAACTGAGCAACTGAACTGAACTGAACTGAATAGTAACATCTTCAAAAGGGGCCCCAAGACTGCATCAGAATCACCTGGAGTATTAGTTATAATTCACATTCCTGGGCCCAGACCTCCAGAACCAAAATTCCCTGGATGAGATCCCAGGAGTTTAAATTTTTTTTTCCATTTATTTTTATTAGTTGGAGGCTAATTACTTTACAATATTGTAGTGGTTTTTGCAGCACTGTTTATAATTGCCAGGACATGGAAGCAACCTAGATGCCCATCAGCAGATGAATAGATAAGGAAGCTGTGGTACATATACACCATGGAATATTACTCAGCCATTAAAAAGAATTCATTTGAATCAGTTCTAATGAGATGGATGAAACTGGAGCCCATTATACAGAGTGAAGTAAGCCGGAAAGATAAAGACCAATACAGTATACTAACGCATGTATATGGAATTTAAAAAGATGGTAACAATAACCCAATATGCAAAACAGAAAAAGAGTTTAAATTTTAACATGCTTCCCAAATGCTTCTCATCCACGTCTTACTCGAAAACCATTGGTGTAAACTTTAGTCATGAGGGAATTCACATGGGTCTTTGGGAACTCTATGTTTGTGAATAGCTGTTTGATCCTAGAGTTAACCTCTGCAGTTGAATGAATGAAGAGGCAGGCGGGCATCTCACAACTCAGAATGTATGGGGTTTAACCTGAAGTTATTCCATGGGACATGGAGTGCCGAACCTTCTCTTTGCCACAGGTGTGTGTGTAAACACACATGGTGTACTTGTGTGCACACACACAGTGCTCGATAGACCACCCTTCCTGACATGTGGCCTTGATTCCATAATGGAAACTCAAGACTGGAGACAGTTCCCACTGCTTGGAAAGGTGTGCACCCCAGGCCAGACCTGCCCCTGTAAGAGTTCCTGCATAGTGAATGGCAACTGGCATATTGGAAATTGGAAGAAAAAAGTATCCTTATGAATAAGAACAGAGCTAAGGCCAAGATACAAGATTAAGAAATGCAGCTGATGAGCCATCTCTAATTATGTTAGTATCTGTGATGCTTTTTTCATAGACTAAGGGGAAGTCATGTTTAGGATTTTCTGCTCCTATAGGAAATTCAAGCCTTCAGCCAAGGATGGTGTAACCACGGGGACTGAAACTTGTGCGGAGTGAAAGCAGGGTGGTGGAGGAGGTGTGGCTGCCTCACACCCAACCCTGAACCCAAGCATCCTGGGGGAATGTCTAGGGGTCTGGGGCAGCAGACAGTACCAGGTGAACGGAAGCCTGTAGCCACGATGAGAGAGATGGGAAGAGACGTGTGTTGCTAGGCCAGAGTCAGAAAAGATGGAGGCAAATCTCCCTCAATAGTTGTAAGTGAGCAGGACCCTGTAGGGCTTTCCTAGGGCAGACCCCTCCCCCATATCTTTTGCTTTAGCTCCTCTCTTTGAAGTGCCTAGATAATAGTAGTTGTGCATATTTCCTGAGTTTTTCAGCTGCTAAAACCACCACCAAATGGAAGAAATTGACTACTTCATGGACGTGAACGTGTAGCCCCTCCGACCTCCTCACACTTAAGGATTGACTGCCCTCAAGCAGTCAGAGAGCTGTGCATGAGTTGATCCCATGTCCTAAGACATTCCTCCTTGCCTTACCTTTAAAAGCGCTTTGCAGAGACCTCCACGGATTTGGGGATTTTAAAGAATGAGCCACCCCTCCTCCTTGTATCGGCATCTTTACAACAAACGCTGCCTGTTTTCCTTCACTACAAGTTGCTGTCAGTAGATGGCTTTACTGTGTGAGGGCAAACCAACCAAATTTGGTTCAGTGACATAGTCACATACACACAGAGTGGGGCTTTTCAAACTTCTGCGACTGTGGCCACAGTGTGAAATGCATCTTTTATTGCTCGCCAGTATACCAATATGCATACCCAAGTAAAAGTCTCATCAAGTAATGCCTTCACTCAGGGCAAAATGCACAGAATCAGTATCTGATATCCTGGTCATGACTCCATACTTGAAAAACCGTCTGGCTACCAAGAAAGATACGAATCCCAAGGTCAGAACTGCCCTGATACCCACTTTTTTTTTTTTTTTTCACTATTTTAATTTATTTCATTAAGACAAATGCTGCTCTTGACTCACCTAATTAACTTTCTGAGTATATGAAACACTTGACCAGGGGAAAGAGACACTTAAAAGAGCAGGAATGGACTCCATCCCACCCGTGTATGTCTGTTGGGTAAACAGACTCATTTAGTTTCATAATGAAAAGATGCTCATTGACTCTAAAGCAGGGGATGCTCTCCTTTCTGGATGCAACTCTGAAGATGCACCTTACAAAGTCTCTCTAATCCCCCCAGTTGAACTGAACACACTCTTCTTCTTGCCCCACACTCCTTGAGTTCTCCCTCTTGCTGGTACAAATGTATGAAATAGTTTTCAATTGATGTTCGCTTTCCTGTCTAAATTATTAACTTCCAAACAGATTTGGTGCCTTATTAATTTCTTTCTACCCAGAGCCTTACACAGTTCTGACACTGGACACTTAGTGATTTCCTGTTAAGTACCTGTGGAATTTGTTTGTGGGAAGGTTTGCTGGATTGAATTTGTGGAAAAGAACCAATAAAAGGATAAATGTATGTATGTATATACATACACACATAATCATATCATATAACATACATATATAATGCATATATTCAGCCAGTACAGTGCATTATCAAAGGTACTCACCCTGATTTGAAGGCATAACAAGGAATTGACCAGTGTCACATTCTTGGACTTGAGTCTTGTCATGTGACTTGGACAAGTAACTTAGACTTTTGGAGGCCATAATAAAGAAGATACTGACAGCATGTATCTCACAGGCTGTTGTCAGGATTAACTGCAGTAAAACACTGGTACATAGTATGTACTCAATAAATCTCACAGTTATTGTTCCCATGCCCCTCTACGACGTCTTGTCAGAGTTAACAGCCAACATCTGAGTCATCACACAAACAGTGAACCACCCACCACCTGACTTGCTAGGAAGGCAAGGGGTGAATTTTATCAATTAGAAAGTTTTGATCTTTAGTATAGGCCAATATAACCTTCTGATCAACCATATTTATAGCAGCACTTTGGTGATCTCAGTCTTCAGTTACTTGCAGATGGTCTAATACAATCATCACCAGTCTCACATAGCAACTGTTATTCAGTCGCTCATTGTGTCCAACTCTTTGGAACGCCATGGACTGCAACACGCCAGGCTTCCCTGTCCTCCACCACCTCCTGGAGCTTGCTCACATTCATGTCTCTTGAGTTGGTGATGCCATCCAACCATCTCATCCTCTGTTGTCCTCTTCTCCTCCTGCCCTCAATCTTTCCCGGCATCAGGGATTTTCTAATGAGTTCGCACTTTCCATCGGGTGGCCAAAGTTTTGGAGCTTCAGCATCAGTTCTTCCAATGAATATTGAGGATGGATTTCCTTTAGGATTGACTGGTTTGATCTCCTTGCAGTCCAAGGGACTCTCAAGAGACTTCTCCAACACCACAGTTCAAAAGCATCAATTCTTTGATACTCAGCCTTCTTTATGGTCCAGCTCTCACATCCATACATGACTACTGGAAATACTGTTTTAACTATACGGACATTTGTCAGTAAAGTAATGTTCCTGCTTTTTAATACGCTGTCTAGGTTTGTCATAGCTTTTCTTCCAAGGAGCAAGCATCTTTTAATTTCATGGTTGCAGTCACCATCTGCAGTGATTTTAGAGCCCAAGAAAATAAAGTCTGTCACTGTTTCCATTGCTTCCCATCTATTTGCCATGAAATGATAGGACCAGATGCCATGATCTTAGTTTTTTGAATGTTGAATTTTAAGCCAGCTTTTTCACTCTCCTCTTTCACCTTCATTTTGAGGCTCTTTAGTTCCTCTTGCAGCAATTGAGCTTGTCCAAATTGAAATGTGATGTCAATATAAAATATACTGGAGTCTGAAGATAATTTTTTAAAGACTATAAAACTTCTCATTCATATATTTTTACATTGATTAAATGTTTGGAATGGTAATTTGGATATAAAGAGCTAAAATATAGTATTAAAATTTAGGTCACTATTTCCTTTTTACTTTTTTAAGTCTCCTTCATTCCATTCCATTGTATTTCATTATGTATATGGTTTACATTATATTTCTACCCGACAACATAAATCTAAGAGTTGAGCACATACTGCCCCTTTCCATCATCCCCCACTACACTTCCATAGAGTTCTCCCTCCAAATATCCAATGTATATGTTGTCCATCAATGATCAGCAACCATATTCCAAGGATAGCTTTGTTTAAATGTGTCTTGCTTCCCATGTTTTAGGAAAGTGCATGGTGGGATTCTATTTATCATACTCATGATCCAGCTAATTGTACAGAAATGGGTCAATAAATGGTTGAAAAATACTGTTTCAGTATTTTATTCAACAGACAAATGAGTAAATATTTTGCAAACATTATAGTAAGATCAAGGCATTATGTTTGATACTCTTGGTAATACAATAATGAATAAGAGACAATGTTGCTTTCAAAGAACCTAGCATACTTAATTAATACAAAAACATACGTTTTGCTCTGTGCTATGTGGTCCCTGAATATCCATCAATTGCCATTTCCAGAAGCTCTCTGCCTCATACCAGATGCCTCAGTAGTGCCAAACTACCAAAGGAATCCTGGCCTTAACACCCTGTTTACTCCTCCACCCGTATCTCCAGGTTAAATGGGTTTTCAAGGCTCAGTGTTCCATCCCTTCCTCTAAGAAGCCATCCCCAATCCTCCAGCCAAGGCAACAACATCACTCCATTTTTCATACAATTACTAGGCTTTATTGTTAATCTGTCACACTGGGTGGCAACTGGTTATTGACCATTCATATTGCTGAAGTATGAGCCATATATATGTCCAAAGAAGTGAGATGTTGAGCATATACTTAAAGACCAAAGTCCCAGCAGCCCTGTATACCACAAACACAAACTCCTCTGGCAACTGGTAAGCCAATTACCCAGTAATTACTATTGGGGGGTAGGTGTGATATAGAGAGCAGAGGAAATTAATTTTAGCATGAACTTGCATGACAACACTTTAACAACCCTGCCAGATTCCTTGCTAGAACATCTCTGGTTTGGAGGGATGGATTAGAACTTGTCACATGCATGTTCATGGACTTTCTGATTTGGATTGTTTGAGAGTTCAGAAGATTGATGCTGTCAATAGGAGTAGAAAAATGTCCCTTATTCCCTTCTAGATTCTTTGGCTGATTCAATAATTAAGTTGAAATAGGACAGATTAACATGAGAAAAACAAACAAAATTACCTTCATATGGGAGTCCCATAAACATGTGAGGACTCCAAAGACAGCCAGGTATTTGAAGCTTATTTAACATCCTGAGCTCAGGAAAGGGGTTGGAGTCTGGGAAGACAAATGAGAGGAAGGCCATTCACTGGAAGGGCAGGAGACATTTGGAAAACAAAGGTTACCCTGCTACTTAGATAAACTTCTTTGGTAAAAAATGTATCTCTGATAACAGCTTTCTCCTTAGTACAGAACCCCTTTCCAATGTAAATTTTTGTAGTTAAAATGGGGGAGATAAAGGGTTTTTTTCTGAATCTACTGGGTTCTAATTGTCTTTAGCTCAAAATATCCTCATGCCACAGGGGTGTGTTTGGGGCTGACAAATTCTGCTCCCCTTCACACACCCACAGCTGCAAAAGGCCACAATGGTATTGAATTAAACTCTGTGTGGGACGGCTCAAAGTCAGAAGGCTCCTAAGATTCATTTACTTGAGCTTCAAAAGCTTCTCCAAGTGGAGATATACTGACTGGAGATGTTGTCCAGCATGGCTAAGGCAGACGCAGCCAGAGGGGGAAGGCGGCGCTGTCTTTACCAAGTATTGAGGAGCTGGTACAGAGTTCAATAAATGCTGTTGAGAGAACGAACACATACGTATCTTTGTGGGAGATTAGGACAGACTCATAAACTGAGACTTTTCATCACTCCTGCCGTGGCAGGGGCATCAGAGACTGTTCTGTAAGCATATTTGCCAGGAGAGTTTCTAGAAGGATGAGAGAAGGACCAAAGTATGGAGGCGTTCCTGTCCTCAGAGATGGAGACGAAGTCACACGGAGACGCGATGTTCTCTGAGCTCCACAAATAGTTCTTCTCTGTGCTAGTAAGTAGGGAGAGCAGTCAAAAGATTCTTATTCACTTAATTTCATTTTTGTTAAGCTCTTACCCTATGTTAATTAGCTGATAGAACCCTTATGGTGTGATGTGTGTTTGGGGCCATTGCAGAATGCACATTGTCACCAAGATCTGTTGTGTGGGACTTGTTAGCACAGATATTATTTAGCTAAATAGCTCTTAATGGTTCCTTCAGAGCCTGCTGCATCTGTTGGGTGATTCATTTTATAGTTGGGGACTTTAAAAAAATTCTGTTTTTTAACTTACTCAACCCTAGTGACCTGTCTCTCAACCAGGGAGGTTAATAGAGTATTGTTGTGTTCAGAAGACATTTTAAATAATTCCTAATGTATCCTAGAGGAAGGAAAAGCATCAGAGTGCAGAATTATTTTATTCCCATTTTGTCTGAAGAGTCATTAAAAAATATATTATTTTTTCAAACAAACTGCTTCAAGAGAAGAGAAATTTGAATGACATCAAATACCTGGTTCTTTTGAAAATTACCTGTTGAATTCAAACAACGGAAGGCTGATGTGAGTTTATTTTCACAAAGCAGTGGGTGCCTCTGGGGACAAGTGGACTGAGGTTCTCAGAGGTCCGTCCAGTGAGTTCTATTGCAGGCTTGACTAGCAGATCAAGGGTTTCAGCTTGCTGCAGGCAACGCCATAATATGTCATTTAGGAACTCCCCAGCATCTCAGGGCTGGGCCAGCTGGGGCGGCAGCTCTGTGATGGAAACAGCAGCATCTCATCAGGTAAGTCATTTCGCTTGTGAAATGCAAATATTCAAATGATGACAGATGGGGCTTGGAAGGAGGGCCCCTTTAATAATTCTCTATTTCCATTAGCTCTTCTGTCTTCAGTAAAGGAGAGCTTTGAATATGGCGGATATAGGACCCCCACGTGGTCAAGGGATGTTTGTGTCCAGATTCCTTTATCAGGCATGCTTCAAAATATAACTAAAATCTCTCAGAAATGAATTCCCAGAAGTGTGTCTGATGGACAAAACCCATCCATGGCTCCAGAGGAGGTCTCAGAGCCCCCACTTCAGGTAGACTGTCTGGTTGACTTTTTGAGGGACAGTAATTCTGTGTATTTGGAAGTACTTTTGTCTTGAGAACTGACAACTTCAGCTCCTTCCCAGGAAGCTACATACTACTTATGAACCCAACAGCCATTTTCCTTTGTCAGTTGGTTCTGATAGAAAATACGCAGGGATTAAGTGAAATAGAGTGCTTAGTTGCCCAGGAAAGAGAAAGAGATTGAATCAGATTCTCATTTCTGCCACTTACAAGTTCTATGAATTTAGACAAGTTATTTTAACTTCTCTCCCATCTAAATTTACTCATTTGCAAACCGAGGATAATACTATCTAATTCACAGGGCTGCTATGTGAGGTAGTGTGTATAAAATGTTTAATAAAGTGTTGCTCACGGAGTAAGTGCTAAAAACTGTTATCAGTCCTTTACAGGGTCTTACCTGACCAGCAACAAAACGCGGGGTTTTTAAGATGGCCATTAAAAGGCAAAGAGATGTGTCTAGTTAGCACTAAATGTTCTCACAAGAAAGGAATGTATCAATAACTCCACCTGCTTTCTAGAATGAGTCAGCAAACTTTCTCTGTAAAGGGTCAAATAGCAGATGTGTTAGGCTTGTGGCTACCCAACCCTGACTTCTGTAGTGGCATGAAGGCCATCTTCGATGTTACGTGAACAAACAAGGGTGGCTGTGTTCTCAAAAAAACTTCATGTGCAAACCAGGCATCAGCTGGACTTCGTAGTTTTGATAACTCCTGCTATGGACTAGAAATAATTGTTTCTTGAAGGACAATGGCCAATAATTCCAGGAACAGTAACCAAAATCACATCCTATTACAAACTCCATCCTTTTATCCACACTTTAACACATACGATAGAATATTTGGTTGATCCGTCACATAGAGGCTTTGTAGCCTAAATTTCCAAAGTCACTACTAATAAGTAAAAAACAGGAATACTGTTGATTACTGTCATACTTTAATGTACATACAGTAGTACTGTTATGGACAGTAATAAAATTTAGTGGGCTAGGTACGAACAGCTATAGAGATGAGATAAAAAGGAAATAAAAACCACCGTTTGCACAGGAAAATGAGATGGTCTATACCATAGAGAATTTATACAATGAGCTGTTGATTCTACTGACTTCGGGAGAGTATATTTTAAAAGTCCTAGAAAACTTAGAAGGCACAGTGAGAACTGGGAATTTTAACAACATCAAAAAACACACAGAGATAAATATTCAACTGATCTTCAAAAGAGGTATGACCTTAGAAATCACTCTGGGATAAATTCCAGCTGAGTCTACACATACAAATGAATTTTGTGAAAAGGGAAATGATCATATTTAAATTCAGTCTCTTCCCTGATTATGTCAGGAGGGAAAAAAAGAATGCAATGTTTTAATTAGGTTTTTACGTTAATTAATGAGCTAGCTGCTTTTTTCTTTTAAAAAAAATGAAACTGGTTTTTTTAAAGGAGTTCAACTTTTTTTTTCAATTTTATAGTTTGACAATTTATTACTTTGAAATGCAAATTGGATCAAATCCCACTCCCCCATACACTTTAATAGCTTGTCTTCACTCTCTTCTTGGAATACAGACCACACACATAACCTGGTCCATGGGTGTGCCTTGTCCCCAAAGACATCCTCCTCTAGCTTCAGCTGCAATCATCCTCCCCCAGGCCCTTGGAGTCCCAACCACACACACACACACACACACACACACACACACACACAGTCCTGGTCTATTTAATCTCTGCTCCTCACTTAGGCCTCTGCTCAAATCATTCCTCTGTGAGCCTTTCCTGAGACCAGTCAACTGTCACAGAACCTGTCTCTAACTTACTGCAGGTTTTCATTGCACATTCACTGTGTGTGTGTGTGTTTAGTCAGTCATGTCCAACTCTTTGTGGCCCCATGGACTGCAACCATGCCTCCTCCGTCCGTGGAATTTTCCAGGAAAGAATATTGGTGTGGGGTGCCATTTCCAACTCCAGGGGATCTTCCCAACCTAGGGATCAAACCTACATCTCTTGTGTCTCCTGCTTTGGCAGGCAGATTTTTTTTTGCCACTAGCACCACCTGGGAACTGCACTCCTGTGTCTTTACTTCATCTTGCCTCTTTCCTTTCCACGATGGGGGTTTCTCTTCTTTAAGGAGTGGGAGCTCAAGGGAAGGGGCTCCAGAACCGACTTCTCAAATCTTAAAGCTCCAGCTCTGGTCCTGGAGCAGCCTTCACTTTTTCTGACAATCCTCCGAAAGTGTGCCAGGTGTGGATTTTGCATCTCTAAATGGGAGTGAAGACCTAGGCAAACTGGTTTTGTGAGACACAAAAAAACAGAGATTGTGATGCATACTGAAGTTATCTCATGGCCAAGGCCTTTACAATACGCCAAGGCCCTGAAGATGTGTTGTATTGAGAAATGTTTTCCCTCAATAGTCAAATAGATTTTTCAAAAATATTGAGGCTTTTCCCCTTCCTTGGTCATTTCTCTATTTAACGTTAAGAGTCATATCATTTACAGCTCCGTTGAAGAGAACTCTGTCTATCTGCCCCTGGGGCGGCAATGCTGGCATGGTAAACTTCGACCCAGCGTGTAATGTATGGTCTCATTTTAAATTCTTCAAAATGCCGATTTATCTGATTTTTACCAGAGCAGAGAGATAATGCAGTCACCCCCATGCAGCTCGACATCTCTATATCTTTGATACTGAACCTCAGGGAAGACAGGCGCGCGAGCCGGAGCACCGGGCGCGGAAAGGAGGCTGGTGCTGAGACACATGTGGACGGGAAAACACAGGCGAGGAGACACAGCAATCCCTTGTGTGTCGTGCGTGTGTGTGCTGGGCGGGCGATGAGTAACGTTAATAGCAATTTGCATCCCTACTGATTTAATGCGGGAGAAATAGGATTCTCCCCGGGTGTCCCGGATCCATTTAGGTGGGATTCTAGCGACCTCCAGTGGAGAACTCATAGAATTGCTCTCATTGTCTGAACACAGACCTTCACTTTGGGGTCTTCACTGTGATAAATATTTGGGGCTGTCTTTACAACTTGGGTTTCCCTGGTGGTTCAGACAGTAAAGAATCTGCCTGCAATACAGGAGACGGGGCTCAATCCTTGGGTCGAAGTTACCCTGGAGAAGGAAATGACAACCCACTCCAGTATTCTTGCCTGGAGTATTCCATGGACAGAAGAGCATGGTGGGCTACAGTCCATGGGGCCACAAAGAGTCAAACACGAGAGAGTGACTTCCATTTACTTTTACAACTTGAATGCAATATAGTTAGCTTATGCATATCATCAAGGTAATTCATAAAAATCTTAATCTAAGCTGTAATTTAAAATAAAAATCCAAGGTAAGTAGTTTTTTAATTAAAATATTTTAAAATAAGTAAATAAACATTTTTACACATAAATATAGTAATTAAGTAAACAAACAGATCTATTTATATATCAAAATGCAAATTGTTTTGCTATATACATAACAAAACAATGTAAGTATGTAAATGTCCAGGTCCAAGTGTTCTAGAAGATATAATTATTGGAAACTTGCATCTAGTCAGAACCAGCAGTAAAAAAAAAACGACAGTCATACAGGCAGTAGAGGATATGTTCTACACTGGGATCATAAGTATGCTAGCAGCATCACTATAGGTTATGTAGGGTGTTTTTTGTTTGTTTTTAGCAAGTGGAAAAAAATCTGGCAAGATTTTGGACAAAACTAAAGAACAATTTTCCCTTGGATTTACATGGAACCTTCTTTCCTAGGAAATTTAAAACATCCTTTATGTTCTTATGGTAAACGGAGTTAGGATGGAGGCTCCTCAGATAACCGTTGATATAAATGGGCTTTTTGCCTGTTCTGGAGCAATTTTCCAAAGCTGTAGGTAAAACTGCAACGATTCTTTGTCATGATGGGTGGAACAGTGTATTTCAGAATATTTAGCAATTCTAGTCCCTACCCACAAACACCAATAGGGCCCCTCAATCACTGTGAGGATCAAAAATGCCCACAATATACCAAAGGGGCTCCGGTGAAAAGAAGCATCTTTGTGAAGTGTGACCCCAGACCTTCCTCTGGTGCTGGGGAAGCTCCTGCCACGTGAGAACCTCCAGCTAGGGCTTTCTCTAAGATTTGGCAGTGTGATGTTCTGACTTTGCCTCCCACTATGGGGGACTCTTGAGAAGCTAGGCAGGGAATTCCAGAGGGAGTTGGAAGAAAGCCATAAAAGATGAGGGCTGGTGACGAGTGGAGCATGTTTAGGGTCAGATCCATCTGGCTCCAAGCTTCCCGGTGGCACAGAATCTGCCTGCAATGCAGGAGACCTGGGTTCAACCCCTGGGTCGGGAAGATCCCTTGGAGAAGGAAATGGCAACCAACTCCAGTATCCTTGCCCGGGAAATCCTATGGATAGAGGAGCCTGCGGGCTACAGTCCACGGGGTCACAACAGTTGGACATGACTTAGTGACTAAATCAGCACTGCACCACCACCAGACTCAGATCTCACTTCTGCCTCAGTAGCCCATGAGGTGAAACATCAGGTTCTGAAACCTGGTCCTGTATTTGCCAGCACCCACATTTTCAGCTCTGCACCAGAGAGGCACAGCTGGCCTCACATGCCTAGGCATCTTAGAATTTTTCCTTGTAGGCCCTTCAGAGCACACCTATCTGATTCTTAATTCTGAACACTCTATGTCTGACAAAACCAAAGATAAACTCAACAGAGATGATTTGCTATTGATAATAAGTACAATGGTCCAAGAGGAGATTTGTTTGCCTGTTTGTTTTATATTGATGGCCCATTTTAAGCCAGAATTCCATAAAGTGTAGTAAAAAGAACACTGGTTTGAATGGCTATTCATAGATATTTATCAGAAAAAATAGTGTTCCTTGTCAAATAAGATCAGAAAAATGCTGGCTTAAACAAATTGTAGCAGGTATAAGTTTCTCAAATGGCTGTGCAAAATGTAACAGTTTTCTAAAACTGAATGTTAACTTTCTAACTCTCTACTAATCCTGACAGTGCAAGGGAGGCATCATCACAGTAAATGTCCCCAATCAGTTCAGCACTCTCCCCTTCTCTAGTTCATTTTCTGTGGGTAATTTAAAATCATGGAGGGGCCTTCCTTCTGCAGGCTCTGTTGGAGCCAAAGTGACCAGTCTTCAGACTCCGCCCTTGGAGACGTCCCTGCTGATGGGCAGGTCCCGTCTCTTCTGTGGCCTCACTCATCTTCTGGAAGCCTCGGCCTCTGCATCCTGTCATCTCTCTCTGTGCCCTTTGGTTCGGAAACCCTGTCCCAACTTTCCCAAGGCTTTGCCCAGAGCAGACCCTCTCAGCCCCCTTCCCCACCCACAAGGAGAGAGATTCTTTACCATCTGAACCACCACGGAAGCCCATGAGAAGCTCCAGGACATTCGATAGCTGGAATCCTCTCCAGGCTATAGCCTGCAATAGAGGCCCAAGTTTCTCTTCCTCTGGAACCTCCACACGTATCTAGATCTCTGTTATCCCATCCTCCAGACCACTCTCCACATGGTCTTGGCCTGTGGGATGATGGGCCAGAGTGTCCTTTCTCAGGAAAATCCCACTAGTAGCTGCCTCTAATGCTGTCCCCTCCGACTGACAGGCTGGGACCTGGGAACGTTTGCTGCAGTGCTGCAATGCTTGTACCTGGACACATCTCTCCTCCAGCAACAAAATACAAAGAAACCATATAGGACTAAAAATA
The DNA here is from genome assembly GCF_033118175.1 of Dama dama. Taxonomy (NCBI): domain Eukaryota; kingdom Metazoa; phylum Chordata; class Mammalia; order Artiodactyla; family Cervidae; genus Dama; species Dama dama. Next base: position 5,669,234 of record NC_083700.1, on the reverse strand, counting down.
TGTAGCAGTTGGGGCAAATTCTGGACCAAAGATACAAAAAAGATTGAAACCCCCTACTGCCACTTCTGAAGAGCCAGGAGCAAAACAGGGTACTGCATGGCCTCTCACTCAACACCACTAAAGGAGTGGGTAAACCAGCCATGCCACCCCTCCACTCCAAACCCCAGACACATCCCCACCCTCACCTCATACAAGGAATAAGCTCACCACCCCCTCCCAGGGAGTGAGCAAGCAAGGGAACCTGTTTGTTCTTGCTCCCTGCTGCAGCAGCAGGGGCCCCAGTAAAGCCTTGCCTGGATTTCTTGTCTGGTCTGGCCTCTAGTCAATTTCTATTGACTGGGGAAAGCCAAGAACCCAGGTGGGTATCAAGGCTTCAAAAAAAAAAAAAAAAATCAAAAAACCATTTCTAGTCCTGAAATGATTTTTAATGCCCTAAACCTGTGGCCTGAAATTGGCTTGGCAAATAGTCTTTTACCTTCCAAGCCAACTGATGAGAGTGATAATTCAGATGATTTTGACCCTTGGGGGACAATGTTCGGAGACATTTTTTATTGTCACAACTTGCTGGAGGTGGGGCGCCAGGCCAAGGGTGCTGTTAAACATCCTTCAGTGTGGAGGACGGCCCTCCGCAGGGAGTCCTGCTGCTCGCTGCCACTAGAGTGAGGTCAAAGATGCACTCTGGCTTAGACCAAGAAACTTGTACTTATTTTGTTTCTATATCAGACAGTAAAGAAATCAATTCAGTGTTTTAAATTTCTGGCCTAATGCTTTGTTCTAGTCGGTGACCACACTCCTAGCTGCCAACCGTCATTTAACAGCCATGTTAACAATTTCCACTGGACCCTGGAAAACGCAGACACAAGCAGTTTGAGCAGAGACTGGGCTTTTCTAATCTTCCTGACCACGTGCACCTGGGTGCTAATACATGCCATCTCCTCTGCCGTCTTTGTGTGTCCTCAGTCAGACAGCAGAGACAGGAGGGGGAGCCTTTTTAGTCTTTGCAATGCTCTCTGAAACCTGGAAGCCAGGCCTGTGGGAACAGCAGTGGGCAGCCCTCAAACCAACCAGGTTTCTCTTTCAGGAGGAGCAGGCGAGAGGCTGTGTTCCGAGGCATACAGACCTGGGCCTGCCTGAATTCAGAGTTGCATCCTTCATGGTGTAACTGGCAGGCACCAAAAAGTTGCACACTCTGCTCAACATACCCAGAAGGTGAATGGAGGTGGTTTGGCTGTGTGATGCAGAAATTTAGGGGCTTGCAGAAGTTTTGGAGGGTCTCAGTCTTCAACCTGTGAAGTCAAGTGGGCCTTAGAAATCATTACTACCAGCAAAGCTGGTGGAGGTGATGGAATTCCAGCTGAGCTATTTCAGATCTTAAAAGATGATGTTGTTAAAGTGCTGCACTGGATACACCAGGAAATTTGGAAAACTCAGCAGTGGCCACAGGACTGGAAAAGGTCGGTTTTCATTCCCATCCTAAAGCAGGGCAATGCCAATGAATGTTCAAACTACCACACTCCTTTCACATGCTAGCAAACTAATGCTCAAAATCTTTCAAGCTAGGCTTCAACAGAATGTGAACCGAGAACTTCCAGATGTACAACATGGGATTGCAGAAGAGTCGGTCATGACTTAGCGACTGAAAAACAACCCTTCAACCAGACAAGTCCTCATTTCTAACTTTTTACATGTTGGACTTATGAGATCAAATTGAAAGAAATAATTCCAAGTATAAAAACAGAAAGACAACCTAGAAAATGTGGATATGGTGTCACTTTCTCCAAAGGACACATGGATGCTCATGCTCCCTTTCTTTCCAGGAGCACACAGCGCAGCTCGGAGGGGCCGTGTGTAATTCCCCTCATGGGAGCATGAGGCAAGTTGCAAGGAATCCCTGGGAGCACGAGATGCTAAGAGTTAGAGATGAGAGGGGAAGGTCTCAGGGCCAGAGCCACAGATAGAGCCTATCTGTAGAGCCTCCATCCTGGGCCCATCCCAGGCGAGATCCCCACCCCCTGGGTGTCTGCATTCTGAGCTTGTCTGAGCAGCCCTGCGCATCCTGAGGGAGTGTGGAGGACAGAGGAGAAAGGCTCCTGTCCTTGGGTGTCCTCATGCCAGCACCTGCCACCTCTGCAGAGGCAGCTATGGTTCCCAACGTTCAGGGCACACTTGTGTCGCCAGGAACATCTGTCTCAGCCATAGCACATTCAGGCTGCTGCTTTTGTTTACATGACCCCAACAATGAGTCTGAGTAAGGTCATCACACAAAGACTGATGGGGTAGGGCAATAAGGGGACAGAAAAAGCTGACATCGTTTAAACAAAGAATGTGATACAGCCTTAGATGGCTGAAGCCACACTGTGAGTTAATTGCAAAACCCTTCTAGAGACTTCCTATCAAGTGAGATGACAGCAAGAAAGCAGGCAAGGAATGAATAGGGCTGCTTCTTAAATAAGATAGATTTTTATGAGTTCAGCGTCTACAGAATTAGCAGTAACAATGAGAAAAGGCACAAACTGATGTTCAACAGCCCTGCCATAGATAAAACCTGCCCCCTCCTTAACCAAGAGGTCTTCTACTGGCACAATTATACCCTTTGTGAGTTATCACCATCATCATCATCACTATTATTTTGCAGTGGTCCTTAATCCTGGCTGGTATAATAATCATGAAAGAGCTTGAAAAATATACCAACAACTCCAGGCCCCCACCCCACAATAATTGAATTAAAATTTCAGAGAGGAGAGACCAGGAATTCGATATTTTTTAACCTTCCCCTGAGATTCTAATGTGCCACCTGGGTTGAGAAGCACTGTTCTAGCTTTGCATATAAACATGCTAGATGACAGCATTTTAGAAATTTTATTGTCCAGAAAAAAAGAAGATTCCTTCTTTTGTTCCTTGGTTTTGTGACTCCATTGCAGTGCTTCTCAAACCTGGCTACACATTAGAATCACCTAGGGAGCTTTAAAAAACGATCGCTGCCCTGGGCCCCACCCCAATCCAATTAAGTCAGAAACTCTGGGGGTGGGAATTGGCATCAGCATTTTTTAAAAGCCCCCTCGATGATTCTAATGTGTGGCCAGGATTTCCAACCACTGCTCTCCTTGTAGGGGTCTCCACCTCGGCTGCACACTGGAGTCATCTGGGAGATTTAAGAAACTACTAAGGCCTGGGTACCAGCTCCAAAGAGCCCGGTTTAATTGGCCTGCTGGGAGATCTGGGCAACAGAAATTGTTAAAGCACTCCAGGTGATAATGGCGTGCAGTTAAGCTTGAGATGGCTGGGTCTTCAGGAGGGGTGAGCCGGAGGGGGGGGGGGGGGCGGTGGCGGGTGTGCAGGGAGAATTCCAGCAGTGTGACACGATGAGAAAATGCAGAGGAAGGGCTGAACTATTTTTACACCATAGCTATTACTGAATGTAAGTTCACGTGCCCCACCCACAGAGAGGCCAAACAAACCAGAACGCTGGAGTTTGAAGCAGAAAAATGTTTATTGCAAGCCCAAGCAAAGAGAATGAGTGGCTTATGCCCAAAAATTTGGGATGGGTGCTGCAGATTATATGACTTTCTTCTAATCTGTTGGTGGTAAGGTAACAGGGCTATTTTCCAGGAATCTTGTGTTCAGTCTGAAGTCACTGTCCTCCACCTGGAAGAGGGCCTTAGTTTTGCAGAAGAGCTCAAAGATATTGTTATGTGTATATTTTGAGGAGGAGCGAGACTGCTGCTTTATTCCTGCACTATTTTTCTTTATTTCTCCTCCTTCATTTCTGCATTCCCTCACTTCTCTGTTTGAATCCACCCTTTGGAACTCAGTGAAGGTCTAGGAGGCTTAATGAAGCCTGTTTCTTGAAACAGGGGACATGGAAAGGATTTGAACCTGAGTGGGCCCCACAGGTTCCTAATCAGTTTCAAAGCCATTTCTTCTTTCTGATCTAATAAGTATGACTGACTCTATGGCACCAGAGAACAAGAAACGTGATGTCCTTTCATTAAGTTTGGCTCAAGCCTGGGTTGGTGGCCAGTTTGAGGTCCCTCTGTCAAGGCTCCTTCCCCTTTCACCCTCCCTGAAAGATGCTGAGTACCAAAGACATTCATTTCAATAGGGCTGTTGGAGCATCTTCCCAAATAATGTTTCTGTCTACATACCCCATCCCCCTTGCTCTTTTCTCAGATTTCCAGTTCTACTCAGGATGGCTGTGTGCCCCTCAAATCCTCTTTCCCAGCCTCTCCTAGAAGTGGCATGTGTCAACTTTTTGTCAGTAAGGAAGTTGTTAAGACATTTTAATTTTCTTAGCTTGAGCTCTGGTAAGACAGAGAGAGAGACTGACCAGAGGTGAAGCAGGTCTAAAGCAACAATCCAAGAAAACCCACAGCCAAGGATGGCCAAGCAGAAGGACTGAGGAAACTTGGGACAGGGTGCCTCCGGGGAGCCACAGCATCAGCCCTGGTCTGGAACACAGTCTGTCCCTAACTCTGTCACCGTTCCGCACGGTGAGGTGATGGCACTGGTGAGCGCCAGGTGTTCGCCCTCTGTCTAGCTGACAAGTTGCTGTCCATGTGGGGAATTTTGTTCTCTGAAGGACTCAAGCTCTTTCCATCATTTCAGCCCACCATCAGTGATGTATCCGGGATGTCACTCCTCATGATGCAAGATGGTTGCTGAAGCTCCATGCAACACACATTCTTAAATTACAATGTTCCAGTGTGGAAAAAGAAGGGACACTCTCAATATCAAGGTGAAAACTATTCTCTAGAAGTCTTCAGGAAACTTCCTCTTAGGCACTGTTAGTCATAATTGGGTTGTTTACATGGCCCTATGTCAACTGTTAGCAAAGGAACATGAGATTACCATGATTGGCTTAGACCAAGCATGGATCTTCCACTGGGACCGCAGGAGGAACCCATCAACTGAGCACACTGCTGCTCTAAACCTTAACTAAGTTGGGTTTCTTTTGTTAATAGCAATCAACAGGTTCTGCCACAAGGGCCCAACCTGGTGACAAGGGAAGAAAGGGTGTTAGAGGCAGAGAGAAAAGGATGTTCCCAGATAAAGACACGTGGAAAAGCATGTTGACTGCAGACAGCAATAAACTATTCACTTCGTTCACATAAAGTCATCCCCCCTGCAAGAAATACAGTCCCCAGGAAAAGGACTCATAGAAGTTTGGCCAAAGACACAGCATAGAGCTTCTTAATTGGATATGGCAGTGAGCTCTTTGTCAATTATCATGCAGACCCAGTGCCCTATGCCTTTGTGATAAGCAAGGGATCATTTAGACTATCTGGCACTGTGTGGTCAAGACAGCACCAACTCCAAAGTGAAGGATGCTAGGTAAGAAGCCATTTCACCATTGTAACATCAGCTCAGAGGTCCTACAAGACCTGCAACTTAATAATTAGGGCCTGACCCACACAGTCCCTTTCAAACTCCTGACATTCTTGGCCTTCCTTATTCTAATGGAATCCCTTCTCAGCCTTGGACAGATTCTCTTAAAACCAAATTTATTAACTACTTTTTTTTGTCTAATAATGACTTCAATTAGCCACAGTTGCATTTAAATTACTTTTGCATTTAAATTATTTATTCTAATAAAAAATCCAAAATAATTTTTTAACTTCTTGGCTCAAAGATGTTTATTGCAATATTTGTATGACACTGAAAAAATTGCAATGATGTCCATAAAGAATAATGGTTAACTGAATTACATTTAACTATGGAATGGTTATTTAACTTACTTAACTTATATGCAGAGCACATCATAAGAAATGCTGGACTGGATGAAGCACAGCCTGGAATCAAGATTGCTGGGAGAAATATCAGTAACCTCAGATATGCAGATGACACCATCCTTATGGCAGAAAGTGAAGAGCCTCTTGATGAAAGTGGAGAGTGAAAATGTTGATGAAGGAGTGTGAAAATGTTGGCTTAAAACTCAACATTCAGAAAAGTAAGATCACGGCATCTGGTCTGATTACTTCATGGCAAATAGATGGGGAAACAGTGAAAACATTGGCAGACTTTATTTTTGGGGGCTCCAAAATCACTGCAGATGGTGATTGCAGCCATGAAATTAAAAGACATTTGCTCCTTGCAAGAAAAGTTATGACCAACCTAGACAGCTTATTAAAAGCAGAGACATTACTTTGCCCACAAAGGTCCATCTAGTCAAAGCTACATTTTTTCCCATAGTCATGTATGGATATGAGAGTTGGACTATAAAGAAAGTTGAGCACTGAATAATTAATGCTTTTGAACTGTGGTGTTGGAGAAGATTCTTGAGAGTCCCCTGGACTGCAAGGAGATCCAACCAGTCCATCCTAAAGGAAATCATTCCTGAATATTCATTGGGAGGACTGATGCTGAAGCTGAAACTCCAATACTTTGACCACCTGATTTGAAGAATAGACTCATTTGAAAAGACCCTTTTGCTGGGAACGATTGAAGGTGGGAGGAGAAGCAGACAACAGAGGATGAGATGGTTGGATGGCATCACCAACTTAATGGACATGAGTTGGAGTAAGCTCCAGGAGTTGGTGATGGACAGGGAGGCCTGGTGTGCTGCAGTCCATGGGGTCACAAAGAGTCACGCGTGACTGAGAAACTGAACTGAACTGATGGAATGGAATAATAACTTCATTATAAACACTTAACTGTTAAAATTTAACTGTATAGAAACATGAAAAGATATTTATGGCATATGGTTAAGTTAAACAAAACTTAATCATATGAAAGGCCAAGATTGTTAGGCCTTCTCTGTTTACTACCACAAGTGGAGAAGGTGGGAAAGGCCAGTACTCATATGCACAACTATTTTTCAGGGCTGTTATAACAATGTATCATAGATTGTATGGATTGTAAACTACAGACAGTTATTTCTCACAATAGCAGAGATGCAAGTCCAAGACCAAGGACCCAGGGTTGTGTTCTGGAAAGAACACTCTTCCTGATGCAGACAGCCAACTCTTTGCTGTGTCCTTACACTAAAGAATGGGCACAGGAACTCTTGGGGGGAGAGGGGTACTTCATAAGGGCACTAATCCCATGCAAGGGGACTCCACCCTCACGACCTAATCACTTCGCAAAGACCCTCTGAGTACCATCAGCTTGGGACTTAGTTTACAACATGCAGATTTGGTGGGGACACAAACTTTCAGTCTTCAACAGTCCCATTCAAATTCCAGGCTCTAATGTACAAGATTAACACTTTATTGTGGCAGAGGAAGGAGAAAGGCAAGAGGAGGGGGTGGGTTTGGGAGAAGAATCCAACGTGACCTATGACAAGCAGGCTGTTGTTGTCTAGCTGCTCAGTCATGTCCCACTCTTTGTGACCCCATGGGCTGCAGCACGCCAGGCTTCCCTCTCTTTCACATCACCAGAAGCTTGGTCAAACTCATGTCCGTTCAGTCGGTGATGCCATAGTGACAGTAGATAGCTTTCTCTCATTCTAGTGTACTGACCCTAAGTCATTGATACTGCTATATGGAGACTCACATAATCATTTGAAAAGGGCTTTCTGAAGTGAGCATGTTCTGTTAGCCTTAGAATTTTCCAGTTTCATGGAGGCTGTCCATTCTAGGATACTAGGGAAGGAATCTAAATGTCTTGTTTGGTGGTGGTGGTGGTTTAGTCACTAAGTTGCGTCCGACTCTTGTGATACCATGGACTGTAGCCTGCCAGGCTCCTCTGTCCATGGGATTCTCCAGGTAAGAATGCTGGAGTGGGTTGCCATTTCCTTCTCCAGGGGATCTTCCTGACCCAGGAATCAAACCCAGGTGTCCTGCATTGCAGGCAGCTGATTTACCAACTGAGCTATGAGGGAAGCCCCAAATGTCTTGCTTATAAATCAACAATAGTGAAGTCTCTGAAATATGTTGGAAATTCTAATATTATTATATGTTATTGTATATTTGATTTAGGTCAGACCTGAATGGTCTAGTGATTTTCCTTACTTTCTTCAATTTAAGTCTCAATTTGGCAATAAGGAGTTCACGATATGAGCCATAGTCAGCTCCTGGTCTTGTTTTGAACAGCTGACTGTCTAGTCAGATGTATTTGCATCTTGAGCTTCAAAGAATATAATGAATCTGATTTTGGGATTGACTATCTGGTGATGTCCATGTGTAGAGTCTTCTCTTGTGTTGTTGGAAGAGGATGTTTGCTATGACCAGTGCATTCTCTTGGCAAAACTCTGTTAGCCTTTGACCTACTTCATTTTGTACTCCAAGCTAGAATTTGCCTGTTACTCCAGGTATCTCTTGACTTCCTACTTTTTCATTCCAGTTCCCTATAATGAAAAGGACATCTTTTTTGGATGTTAGTTCTAGAAGGTCTTGTAGATCTTCATAGAATGGTTCAACTTCAGCTTCTTCTGCATTAGTGGTTGGGGCATAGACTTGGATTACCATGATATTGAATGGTGTGCATTGGAAATGAAAAGAAATCATTCTGTCATTTTTGAGATTGCATCCAAATACTGCATTTCAGACTCTTTTGTTGACTATGATGGCTACTCCATTTCTTCTAAGGGATTCTTGCCCACAGTAGTAGATACAATGATCATCTGAGTTAAATTCACCCATTCCAGTCCATTTTAGTTCACTGATTCCTAAAATGTCGATGTTCACTCTTGCCATCTCCTGTTTGACCACTTCCAATTTGCCTTGATTCATGGACCTAACATTCCAGGTTCCTATGCAATATTGCTCTTTACAGCATCAGACTTTACTTCCATTACCAGTCACATCCACAACTGGGTGTTGTTTTTGCTTTGGCTCTGTCTCTTCATTCTTTCTGAAGTTATTTCTCCACTGATCTCCAGTAGCACATTGGGTACCTACCAACCTAGGAAGTTAAAAAAAAAAGCAAGAGGGTTCCAGAAAAACATCTACTTCTCCTTTATTGACTACACCAAAGCCTTTGACTGTGTGGATCACAACAAACTGTGGAAAATTCTTGGATAGATGGGATCAGCTTACCTGCCTCCTGAGAAATCTGTATGCAGGTCAAGAAGCAATAGTTAGAACTAGACATGGAACAACAGACGGGTTCCAAATCAGGAAGGGAGTATGTTGTCACCCTGCTTATTTAACTTGTATACAGAGTACATCATGCAAAATGCTGGGCTGGATGAAGCACAACCTGGAATCAAGATTGCTAGGAGAAATATCAATAACCTCAGATATGCAGATGATACCACCATTATGGCAGAAAGTGAAGAAGAACTAAAGAGCCTCTTGATGAAAGTGAAACAGGAGAGTGAAAAAGATGGCTTAACACTCAACATTCAGAAAACTAAGATCATGGCATGCGGTCCCATCACTTCATGGCAAATAGATGGGGAAACAATGGGAACAGTGTCAGACTTTATTTTCTTGGGCTCCAAAATCACTGCAGATAGTGATTGCAGCCATGAAATTAAAAGACGTTTGCTCCTTGCAAGAAAAGCTATGACCAACTTAGACAGCATATTAAAAAGCAGAGACATTACTTTACCAACAAAGGTCCATCTAGTCAAAGCTATGGTTTTTCCAGTGGTCATGTATGGATGTGAGAGTTGGACTATATAGAAAGCTGAGCACCAAAGAATTGATGCGTTTGAACTGTGGTGTTGGAGAAGACTCTTGAGAGTCCCCTGGACTGCAAGGAGATCCAACCAGTCCATCTTAAAGGAAATCATTCCTGAATATTCATTGGGAGGACTGATGCTGAAGCTGAAACTCCAATACTTTGGCCACCTGATTTGAAGAATGGACTCATTTGAAAGGGCCCTGATGCCTGGAAAGATTGAAAGTGGGAGGAGAAGGGGATGACAGAGGATGAGTTGGGTAGATGGCATCACTGACTCTATGGACATGAGTTTGAGTAAGCTCTGGGAGTTGGTGACGGGCAGGGAGGCCTAGCATGCTGCAGTCCATGGGGTTGCAAAGAGTCAGACATGACTGATCTACTGCACTGAACTGAACTGATCGTATATTTAAGTGGAAGAAAATAGGAATTGAAAAAGTGAGCTAAAATACCTTGGATTATAAAATGCATCCCAATTTCAGACATGCTGATATATGAAAATATGTGCATCTTACAGGCAAAAAAAAAAAAAAGAGAGAGAGAGAGAGAGACTACAAACGTTAGCTTTTACTGAGTCTATTACATACCAGACATTTTATATTCATTTTTTAAACACTCATGACATTTATATATGGTGTGCTCTGTTATGTTCATTTTATATATCAGGAAATTAAAGTACAGAGAAATTAAGGAACTTATACACCTTGTTAAATAGTGAGTGCCTTATGGGACCATGATTCCAACCAAGTTCAGTCTGACAGTTCTCATTATACCATACTGCTTTCAGTGATCTTGCAAATACTTTTCCTTTGGGGGAGAAAAAAGCAAAAAGAGCTGTAGAAAGTTCAACTTGCCCTTATAACACTCAGCTGCACAGCCTGGACAGTAAGAGATGGCTCAGGATCACCATTTTGCAACACCTGGGAATTAATAGACCTAGGCAATAATCATCAAAAAAGAGAGATACCAAATATTATGTACCCTCCAGTGGAAATACACAAATCACCTCTAAAGCAGTTTTAACAACAACAACAACAAAATTACATCCAAATTTGGTCAATCTTCCAGGTCTAGGCACTAATCTTAGAAAATACAGGAAACAGAGTAATACATTAACATCACTATGGGAATGAAAACAGAAGCCCGGCCTATGAGAAAATCTATAGGACAAGCAACCTATTTTTTTCCCACAAATTAGTTGTTAAGGGAAAAAGGTAAGGCTACTAAAAGACAATTAAGAGACTTATTAATCAACTACAAAGCACAGACTTTATTTCTATCCCTATTCAAAACAAACTGCAAAAAAAAAAAAAAAAAAAAAATACTATAAGACAATTGGAGGAATGCAAACACTAACCGGGGCTTACAAATAGCTATGAAAACAAGAGAAGTGACAAGCAAAGGAGAAAAGGAAAGATATACCCATTTCAATGCAGAGTTCCAAAGAATAGCAAAGAGAGATAAGAAAGCCTTCCTCAATGATCAGGGCAAAGAAATAGAGGAAAACAACAGAATGGGAAAGACTAGAGATCTCTTCAAGACAATTAGAGATACCAAGGGAACATTTCATGCAAAGATGGGCTCAATAAAGGACAGAAATGGTATGGACCTAACAGAAGCAGAAGATATTAAGAAGAGGTGGCAAGAATACACAGAAGAACTATACAAAAAAGACCTTCATGACCCAGATAATCACAATGGTGTGATCACTCACCTAGAGCCAGACATCCTGGAATGTGAAGTCAAGTGGGTTTTCGGAAGCATCACTACAAACAAAGTTGGTGGAGGTGATGGAATTCCAGTTGAGCTATTTCAAATCCTGAAAGATGATGCTGTGAAAGTGCTGCACTCAATATGCCAACAAATTGGGAAAACTCAGCAGTGGACACAGGACTGGAAAATGTCAGTTTTCATTCCAATCACTAAGAAAGGCAATGCCAAAGAATGCTCAAACTACCGCAGGACTGCACACATCTCACACGCTAGTAAAGTAATGCTCAAAATTCTCCAAGCCAGACTTCAGCAATATGTGAACCGTGAACTTCCAGATGTTCAAGCTGGATTTAGAAAAGGCAGAGGAACCAGAGATCAAATTGCCAATATCCGCTGGATCATCAAAAAGGCAAGAGAGTTCCAGAAAACATCTATTTCTGCTTTATTGACTATGCCAAAGCCTTTGACTGTGTGGATCACAATAAACTGTGGAAAATTCTGAAGGAGATGGGAATACCAGACCACCTGACCTGCCTCTTGAGAAACCTGTATGCAGGTCAGGAAGTAACAGTTAGAACTAGACATGGAACAACAGACTGGTTCCAAATAGGAAAAGGAGTACGTCAAGGCTGTATATTGTCACCCTGCTTGTTTAACTTATATGCAGAGTACATCATGAGAAACGCTGGGCTGGCTGGATGAAGCACAAGCTGGAATCAAGATTGCCGGGAGAAACATCAATAACCTCAGATATGCAGATGACACCACCCTTATGGCAGAAAGTGAAGAAGAACTAAAGAGCTTCTTGATCAAAGTGCAAGAAGAAAATGAAAAAGTTGGCTTAAAGCTCAACATTCAGAAAACCAAGATCATGGCATCCAGTCCCATCACTTCATGGTAAATAGATGGGGAAACAGTAGAAACAGTGGCTGACTTTATTTTTGGGGGCTCCAAAATCACTGCAGATGGTGATTTCAGCCATTAAATTAAAAGACGCTCGCTCCTTGGAAGGAAAGTTATAACCAACCTAGATAGCATATTAAAAAGCAGAGACATTACTTTGCCAACAAAGGTCCATCTAGTCAAGGCTATGGTTTTTCCAGTAGTCATGTATGGATGTGAGAGTTGGACTGTGAAGAAAGCTGAGCGCCAAAGAACTGATGCCTTTGAACTGTGGTGTTGGAGAAGACTCTTGAGAGTCCCTTGGACTGCAAGGAGATCCACCCAGTCCATCCTAAAGGAGATCAGTCCTGGGTGTTCATTGGAAGGACTGATACTGAAGCTGAAAGTCCAATACTTTGGCCACCTCATGTGAAGAGTTGACTCATTCGAAAAGACCCAGACGCTGGGAGGGATTGGGGGCAGGAGGAGAAGGGGATGAGAGAGGATGAGATGGCTGGATGGCATCACCGACTCGATGGACATGGGTTTGAGTAAACTCTGGGAGTTGGTGATGGACAGGGAGGCTTGGCGTGCTGATTCATGGGGTCGTAAAGAGTGACTGAACTGAGTGACTGAACTGAACAAAATGAAATAAGATTGCATTGAATAAATAAATAAAATGAAATAAAAAATTAAAAATAAATGAAATAAAATGAATAAAATAAAATAATATAAATAATAAAATAAAATAAATGAAATTTTAAAAATTTTAAAAATGAAAAAAAAAGAAATAAAATATGCATAGAAACATGTATATTACCATATGTAAAATAGATGACCGGTGCAAGTTTGATAGATGAAGCAGGGCACTCAAAGCCAGTGCTCTGGGACAGCCCAGAGGGACTGGGTGGGGAGGGAGGTGGGAGTGGGGTTTAGGATGGGGACACATGTGCACCTGTGGCTGATTCATGTTGATGTATGGCAAAACCCACCACAGTGTTGTAAAGTAATTAGCCTTCAATTAAAATAAATAAATAATTTTTTTAAAAAAGGATGGGCTTTGAATTGATGGTCACATGAGATTTATTATACTATACAAAAGTAAAAACTTTTGTGTACTATAATTAAATTACTTTTTAAAGAGGAGGCCTAGTTTAAAATAAGTCACTGGAATTGCTCTAGCAACGACTTCCTACACTCCACTCTCCTCCCCAATTACTATTGATCTTTGACTTTTCTTCCCCATCCAGTCTCTGTCACTTTAGACCTCCCACTGTTTGACCCTGTTACTGCCATTATTTTAACTCTTGGATTACAAATCCTATCACCAAGCTTGTCAAGAGATTTGTAATAAGAGTTCCTCAAAACCTCAGCATAAGTACAACTGAACAGGAAACTGCCAACATCACCATGCGCCACTTGCATCAAGGGAACACAGTGTCCCTTCATGGACCATCTGGTTCCACCTTCTCACCCAGGACCTGAGACGGAATCAAATCACCCACATCTAGGTGTGCTTAATGAAACGGGACTCGTGACCAGTCTAATTCAGTCAACCCATGCTCAGCCAGACCGGGTGGAGGCCTGGTACATCAAGGTAAGTCAGATGAGCTGGGCAGCCCCAACATCCCTGTGAAATACCCGTGGCCGCACAGTCCCACTGGGAGAAGGATTGGAGGCAGAGTTGGGGGGGATGCCTCTGAGCCCAGATAACCGAGTCTCCTCCTATGTAGGGAACTGCTTTTTGAACTTCAAGTCATATACTTCTTTTTAAAAAAGAATATTGGTTCACAATGTTGTAAATTTCTGCTATATGACAAAATGATCCAGTTATATATATATACACACATATATATATATATCCTCTCTCACATTCTTTTCCATTATGATTTATCACAGGATATTGAAGAGAGTTCCCTGCACTGTCCAGTAGGACCTCGCTGTTTATCCATTCTGTGTATAATAGTTTGCATCCATTAATCCCAAACTCCCAATCTGTCCCTCCCCCACCCCTCCACAAGTCTCTTTTTTGTGTCTATGAGTCTGTTTCTGTTTCACAGATAACTTCATTTGAATCATATTCTAGATTCCACATTTAAGTGGTATATGGTATTTATCTTTCCTTGTCAGCAAGTCAGATATTTCTTGGTTTTTCTCTGCCAGAGTTTCATCTGGCCAAGAGAAGAGTCACTAGCCCATCAATGAGGAAAAGCTCAGCAGATGTAACTCACTCTCACACTTCACAGCTCATGACGTGTGTAGCTGGTCCTTGGGATCCAGGCTGGGAGATACTTCCTCTCTGGGTGGGATGTCCAGGCCCCAGGGATTTCTGGGAGTTCAACCACCCAGATCTCTGGGAATGGGCACGTCTTTTCTCTTACCTGCCCCAATAGTGGGATAAACAATAGAACTCTTGGTCCTCTTTTATGCTACCATTCACCAAGGAGACCCGGCCTCCAGGGCACAGGGGACAGTGCTTATGTAGACCAGGAGCCCACTGCCTGGACTAAAACTAAAGACAGAGAGCCGTCAAGGGAGGCGCTGGCCTGCCACTTAAACGCACCAGTGTCACTGAAGTTTATGGACTAGGAGAGGCAGGAGCTGCTCTGAATAGCTGCATCTGCTGCGTTTCTGACCCCCGGCCAGAGTGCCCTGACCCCTCAGCAAGGCGAACACCACCTGGATGTTTGGCGCAGAGCTAAAGCCATGTGCATGCAGTCCACCTGAGCCTGGTGCCTGCTGTAATCAACATGGCAGCATTTCCAATGGCACACGCCAACCTCCCATGGCCGTGCTCCAAGGAGTCAAGTCTTGTTACGAAGCCATTGTGGATATATGCTCTCAGGAAGCTCCTTCTATCTGTTAGGATTACGTTCTGCAGGGTCTCTCAACCTCAGCACTATGACATGAGAGCTGGATACCCCTCTGTTGTGGAGGGCAGCCCGTGCACCAGTTAGCAGCTTTCTTGGTCTCTATGAGACCAGAAACAACTCTCCAGCTGTTACAACTAAAATGTCTCCTGATGTTGCCATGTGTCCTCAGAGGTAGCCCCCAGATCAAACCAATGAGCTGGGAATGACAGAAGACCCCAAATAACTGTGGCTAACATGAAGCAGAAATTTACTTCTCTTACATCACCGAAGTCCTAGTGCACGTGGTCTGGCTGGAATAGAAGCTCTGTGACATCAGAGACAAGGGTTCTTCCCACCACTGCTCTGTTAGTGACATGGGGTCCTCTCCAGAATTCAAAGTGGCCCCTTCAGCTGCAACTACAAGAGCAGCTTCAGCCACAGGAAGGAGGCAGAGCCAACGTCCTCTGCCTTCAAAGACGCTTTCCGGAAGTGACACCCAATGTGTTTATCGGTCACGCCTGACCACAAGGAAGACCGGAAAGTGTAGTCTACATCCTGGGTGGCCATGAACCCA
Source organism: Dama dama (assembly GCF_033118175.1). Classification (NCBI taxonomy): domain Eukaryota; kingdom Metazoa; phylum Chordata; class Mammalia; order Artiodactyla; family Cervidae; genus Dama; species Dama dama. Next base: position 5,653,649 of record NC_083700.1, on the reverse strand, counting down.
GTTGGCGGGTAGGGGTTGTTCATGCAGGAAGAGAAAGGCAGATTCTGAGGACAGCTGGCTGTCTCTACTGCCCTGTCATAGGCACAAGCCTTATCTGAACCGGAACCGCAGTTCTGGTTGAAACCTGAGGGATGAACATGCAGAGCCTCTCCTCTGACTCATTACCAGCCTCCAACTGGTCTTCTGCCAGCTCCTGAACCACAGTTCCCTTCCAACCCTCCGGCTCTACCTGCATTCTTTTAAACTGCTTTCTCTCCTTTATTACACGTTATAAACAAAAGGCTCGTTTTGTAAGTATAGCTAAAACCAAGGAAGAAAAGTCCTTCATAGTTGTGTGACCTTGATATCATCCTGTGAAGTTTTCTTTTCTATCTAGAATAAGAGCCAATGTGTACAGAGTGGGTGCTGAGTGCCACACCCTATGTCAGGGGCTCACCTGTCCCACCTGACTTAATCCTTAGGACCACCCTGTCAGGTAGGACTGCCACTAAAGTATAGAAAGCCGACTCTAGTCTGTACTTCCTCAGCAAGACTAGAAAACAGCTGAGCCAGAAATTAGATCCAGAAAGACTCCAATCCTCTTGCTCATAAACCCTTCACTCCACACTCACAGTCTACACCCTTCTGTCTATGACACACACAGCGCACGGACACACACTTTCTTTTCCCACAGAATGTGATTATACTACAACATGATGTTGTGATTCTTAACTTTTCACATAAAAATGTATTATGAACATCTTTCCATGTCTTATATTTTCCTTAAAAATAGGTTGGCTTGATAGCCTTATCTGGGGAGTCAAACTGGAGTTGGAGTCCCAGTTTAACCAGACTCTAGCCAGGGTGGCTAGCCTTTCAAAGCTTTCATTTCTCATTTGTTAATGATAGAGATAATATTATTTTCTTATCATTGAGTTTCTAGGAAGATTATACTATTACCCTTAAAAGTGACTTCATGGATAATCACAGTGGCTAATCTTTACTAAGTAGCTGCCAGGTTCCAAATAGGGGAGGGGAGAGAAGGATAAATTAGGAGTTTGGGATTAACATAAACACTACTATATATATTAATAAGGTAGGTAACCAACAAGGGCTGACTGTATAGCACAGGGAACTCTGCTCACTATTTTGTTATAACCTATAAGGGAAATGAATCTTAAATACATATATATATATATATATATATATATATATATGTATATATATACACAATTCCAATCCCAAAGAAAGGCAATGCCAAAGAATGTTCAAACTACCACACAATTGCACTCATCTCACATGCTAGCAAAGTAATACTCAAAATTCTCCAAGCTGGGCTTCAACAATACGTGAACCAAGAACTTCCAGATGTTCAAGCTGGATTTAGAAAAGGCAGAGGAACCAGAGATCAAATTGCCAACATCTGTTGGATCACCAAAACAGCAAGAGTTCCAGAAAAACATCTATTTCTGCTTTATTGACTATGCCAAAGCATTTGACTGTGTGGATCACAACAAACTGTGGAAAATTCTGAAAGAGATGGGAATACCAGACCACCTTACCTGCCTCCTGAGAAATCTGTATGCAGGCCAGGAAGCAACAGTTAGAACTGAATATGGAACAACAGACTGGTTCTGAATTGGGAAAGAAGTACATCAAGGCTGTATATTGTCACCCTGCTTATTTAACTTATATGCAGAGTACATAGTGTGAAATGCTGGGCTGGATGAAGCCCAAGCTGGAATCAAGATTGCCAGGAGAAATATCAATAACCTCAGATATGCAGATGACACCACCTTTATGGCAGAAAGTGAATAGGAATTAAAGAGCCTCTTGATGAAAGTGAAACAGGAGAGTGAAAAAGCTGGCTTAAAACTCAGCATTCAAAAAACTAAGATCATGGCATCCAGTCCCATCATTTCATGGCAAATAGATGGGAAACAACGAAAACAGTGAGAGACATTATTTTCTTGGGCTCCAAAATCACTGCAGATGGTGAATGCAGCCATGAAATTAAAAGACACTTGCTCCTTGGAAGAAAAGCAATGACCAACTTAGACAGCTTATTAAAAGCTGAGACATTACTTTTCTGACAAAGGTCCATCTAGTCAAAGCTATGGTTTTTCCAGTAGTCATGTATGGATGTGAGAGTTGGACTATAAAGAAAGCTGAGTGCCAAAGAATTGATGCTTTTGAACTGTGGTGTTGGGGAAGACCCTTGAGAGTCCCTTGGACTGCAAGGAGATCCAACCAGTCCATCCTGAAGGAGGTCAGTCCTGGGTGTTCATTGGAAGGACTGATGCTAAAGCTGAAACTCCAATGCTTTGGCCACCTGATGTGAAGAACTGACTCACTGAAAAAGACTCTGATTGGGAAAGGATTGAAGGAAAACATTCAAGACAGGAGGAGACGGGGACGACAGAGAATGAGACGGTTGGATGGCATCACCAACTTGATGGACATTAGTTTGAGTGGACTCCGGGAGTTGGCGATGGACAGGGAAGCCTGTGGTGCTGCAGTCCACGGGGTCACAAACAGACAGGACTGAGCGACTGAATTGAATATATATATTCAATCATATAAATCTATATAATAGGATATATGTCGCGGGGGCAGGCGCAGGTCCTGTGACGCAGCTGCTTAAGCAGCCTACCAGTTTGCCGCGGGCCCTGCCCTGCGCTCTCAGCCGGTGAGCGACTGCCTCTGGAGACGGCTGCAGAGGGGCTGCAGTTCTGTGTCTGACCACGAGATGGCAGCTTCGCCTTTCACACCGGAAACCTCGGCCGTCTCGCTGGAAGGTACTGAAGGGCTAGGGAGGGCAGTCCTGAAGCATGCGCAGTCCTTGCCCATTGCTGAACAATGGGCGAGCTGCAAGCTGCCCTCCGGAAGCAGCTGAAGTGAGTCAGTTCTGCTCAGTTCACATTTCACTAACAAGGTTCAGACTCTCAGGTGGTTTTTGTTTGTTTGTTTGTTTTTCAACCCCTGCTGTTTTCTGATTTGGGGGAGATAATTTTCCATTCTTTTTTCAGACCAATTTTCCCTCCATTTAAAAACAATGCATTTACTTTGACTTCATATTTAAAGGCTGGTTAGTTAGAGAAAAATGTATCAAAAAGAAATCTTCAGAGATGTGCTGAGGAACAAAATGCCTGACTACGTTTAACTTTATACTAAGACTCCTGTCTTTTTGCTGTCACGAGCAGACAACTGGTCTTTATAGTTTGTTCAGTTAAGAAGTCATCATGGTGCCTTCACAGACACACACATACACACAGCCTCACACATACCCACAGATACTCACATACTCACAGATACCCAGAGATACAGATACACACATACTCACAGACACACACACTCACATGCTTAGATGCACACTCACACACACACATGTGCATACTAATGCATACACACTCTCACTTCCACTCACACTCATTTTGCATATACACTTACACATATGCATTCACAGACATACACACACACACATAGGCATTTACACTCATATATACACTTTCACATAAATCTACACCCACACATACACCTTCATGCACACACACTCACCCACACACATGTCCACATACATACACTTGTGCATATGCATACTCACATATTTTATTTATATACAAAGTCCCATATACACTCATGCTCACACATTCACTCACCACTTATACACATTTGTTGTTCAGTCGCTCATTTGTGTCCGACTCTTTGCAACCCCATGGACTGCATGCAGCAAGCCAGGCTTCCCTGTCTTTCACCATTTCCCAGAGCTTGCTCAAACTCAAGTATATATCCCAAGTAAGAAAATACAAAATGTGAAAACATTTGTCTACATCTCCAGTAGTGCTAGGCATCAAGTACAAGGAAAAGCAAAAACAAAGAAACAAATATAACATTTGAAAAAGGAAGAAGAAAAATGTTAACTGATCAGCTCCTTCAGATTAATTTTTGAAAGAGCAAACACTGGTCCATTTATCCCTCATCACAACTTTATTATAAATGTCAAAAACTGGCATTTACAGCATGACATACGTCCAGTAAAAGTGTCAGAAGTCAAAGTAAAATGCACACAGTTTGGTTGATGCCCTGTCCAAACAAGGGATGGGGTGGCTTTGAGATAAGCATTATCATTCTTGTTTTACAAAGGAGGGCCCCGGCACCAACCCCTGGAAGAATTAAACAGCCCTTGTCACCAAAATGAGAACTCTGTGTCAGAGAGCACGACTCGTATTCCAAGTACCAGCAGAGTACCTGACTCCCTGTTTTTAATTCAGGATATAAATGTAGGAATATGGTGTGAGTGCATGAGTGAGTGTGTGCCTCAGAAGTCCTGGGGTTGGCCAAAAAGACGGTTCAGATATTCCTGTAAGGAAATGCAAAAACCCAAACAAACTTCTTGGCCAACCCAACATTAGCCAAATGAAAGAATGTGGCTCAAAGGCACACAAGTTAAGATGGCACACTTGGATTCAACGCCAGCCTGACTTTCAGGTACATATTCTTTCCAGTATAACCATTGCCATTTGAGGTTCATGACCCAGGGTACTAGGCAAAGAGTGGGCAAGGCCAAGTGCCCTGGAATGTGATCCAGAGGTATCCTCTCGTCTCCCAAACGCCAGCTCTCTAGGGCGTGCAAGCAATGAACTCCAGGCCTAGGTCACAGCACGTTTATAAACTATTAGAGTATTATATTAAGTGAAAGCTGCTCAGTCATGTCTGACTCTTTGTGACCCCATGGACTATACAGTCCATGGATAAACAGTTAAGTGAAAGTAAATAGTTAAGTGAAAGTGAAATATGCTTCCCTGATAGCTCAGTTGGTAAAGAACCCACCTGCAATGCAGGAGACCCCGGTTCGATCTCTAGGTTGGGAAGATCCTCTGGAGAAGGGATAGGCTACCCACTCCAGTATTCTTGGGCTTCCCTTGTGGCTCAGCTTGTAAAGAATCTGCCTGCAGTGCAGGAGACCCTGGTTTGACCCCTGGGTTGGGAAGATCTCCTGGAAAAGGGAAAGTGTACCCACTCCAGTAATCTGGCCTGGAGAATTCCATAGGGTTGCAAAGAGTCAGACACAACTGAGCAATTTCACTTTTCATAGTATTATATATATTATAGACAATTTATAAACAACAGCAGCCACTCCTATGCATGGCTCCATTTGCTTAATTAAGACACTTCCTCCCCACACATATTTTAAGCTACAAATTTCGGTTTATGACATTGTAAAGTATCATTTGTTAAAACTTTTAAACCACACTTTTACAAATTGTTTTTGTTTATTTTTCTTAGATATTTCTCTAGAAACACAGATACTGTGGTGTATCCCAAGATCTAAACATTTGGTTAAGAGACTTCTTGTAAAAATAATCTCTTTTCCAAGAATTTTCCTATTCTTTCAGAGCCATAGATATCTCGAAGTCTTTATGAAAGAATGAATGACCGAACAAAATCAACTATTATTTCCATGGCTATTGAGAGAGAGGTTGAAAGTTCCCTCACTTGTCTCTTTGTAGATTCTTTTATCCACTTAACCAATCAAAAAACTAAAGGGAATTTTGTCAGAATCTTCCAACTCACTCTCAGCTGCTCTCCTATAATAGAAGGAAACTGACCGTGCTGAATGATTTCTGTAACTGACCTTCCCAGCTTTCATGTTAGGCTCTCTTCTACAGAGGAAGTCTGGGTGCTGGCCTGGTGATTAGAACTCTGCACTCCCGATACAGGGGGGCACAGGTTCGAACCCTGGTTGGGTAACTAAGATCCCACGTGACCTGCAGAGCAGCCAATAAAAGAGATAGAAAGGAAGTGTCAGGAGAGACAGCTTCAGGGGAGTCTTAAGAGAACTGACATTTATCACATGCAGAGACCAAGGGCAGAGAGCTTCCTCAGCAGAGGAAATGCTTGCAAAGCTGCAGTGCTGTGTTTGGGGAGAGAGGGCAAGAGGTGACATGGAAATTGTCATTGAGGCTGGATGCCCAAAAGCTTCCTTTCCACACACTAAGGATTAAGGGTTCGGGGCTTGATCTGATAGGCATACATGACTCATGAGTTTTAAAATTACAACAAAAGAATATTTAATGATCTATATCCAAATAGATGCACATAACATGTTCCCATGTGGTATTTCATGTCACCTGGTAAAGACCGGGCCTGTTTCAAGATTATGAGTGATTAGGACAAGCTTTATCTTGAAGAAGGAGGGGATTTTCAAGAATAAGCTATTGATCTGACTGCTTTGGCCATTTACTTTGAGCTTTCATAGAAATGAAGCAGACTTGACCCAAGATTTCCACAAAAGCAGTTGTAAAAACCAAACAAAGGTCACTTACGTGCTTTGCAGTTGGAACCCAGCTGGTGGGCCTCTTCTCTGACCTCAGCGCTCACCTCGTGCCCTGCTACCAGACACCTCAGACTCGGCCAGGCTACAATGCCTACCTCCCCAGCAGACCTTGAGTTCCTTGAACATTAGCTCGCTCCTTATTCAGGAAGTTACTCAACAAACATTGGGAAGGGCAAAGCTGGCACCAGACAGTCCTAGGGACTGGAGCGGCAAAGGTGAGCCGCTCTGGCAGGGTCCCTGGGTTCAGTAAGTAGGCAGTCACAGCTTTGTGTCTTGACTGCTGTGATTGGGAAAATTCAGAGTGCAGGGCGCTCACCACAAAGCCACCCGCGTGGACTTGAGAGATTGGAGCCAGATCCTAGAGGCAGTAAAATCTAAGTCAAGTTTTAAAAGATGTGCAGAAGTTCAGATTTTTCAGGGTTTGGGGCAGGACCTGGCCTGCTCTCTAAATGTCTGAGGGTGAAAGGACAGGCTCTAAAGAGAGTGCCTGGGTTCCATCCTGGAGAAGGGAAAGGCTGCCCACTCCAGTATTCTAGCCTGGAGAATTCCATGGACTGTATAGTCCACGGGGTCGCAAAGAGTTGGAAGCGACTGAGCGACTTTCACTTTCACTTTCAAAGAGAGCGCACCAAGAAACTGGTAGAAGGAGGAAGAAGGTAGCACTCCAGGGCTTCCTGGTGGGTCTGTTTCCCAGGCAAATCTCTGAGCATCCCACAGACTCTGCAAACACGGGGCCTGGAGAGAAGATCCGCTCTCCAACCGGCTCCTGCCGCATTCGCTCCTCCCACCTCGGTGCCCAGCTCTCCCCCCCACCAGCCTGCATTCTGTGTACTGACTTAGGGCTTTTCAAAAGTTTCCTCCCTCATTCCCACCCTTCCTTTTAACCCCAACAGCCTCCTGAAAACTTGCCAGCCGCAGGCCTGCCAGGGCAGCTGAGAGAGGGGGCGGCTGGGTGCCCAGAGCGCCCGCTCCGCAGCTCGCCCGGCAGGCGCCCGGCCCGGCCTCCACGTGCACTTCGCTCCTGGCAAAGCGCTGTCACGACTCTGCGGCGGAGGTGATTAATTAGCGGCGTGGCCGAGCGGGGACGCGTGCTGGCCTCCACATCTGCCCCGTGACAGCAGGGGTCAGTATATGGTGTCAGTTCTTTCCCTCTTACTCCCTCCAAAGCCTAATTGGCTGTGACACGCGGGCCAGCTGTTCTGAGAGGCGGAGCACGGCGGGCGTTTTGAGGACAGAGCCTGTGGGCAGGTGGATGCGCCTGCCGACCACTCACACTGCTTCCTGCCTGCCGACCACATCTTTGTTCCAAGAAGGGGCTAGGCGGAGGCTGTGGGCTTTAGCATCAGTTTCTTTCTGCTGATCACAGCCAGGGGGTGGGGTACAGAGAAAAGGAGGAAGTTGCAGGCTTCATTTGGGGCATCAGGAAGCATCATTGCCCCCCACCAACACCCAGAAATCTCCCTCCCTTCCCAGACTGAAATCACTGCTCCTTCTTATTACTCTTACTGTGTAATAAATTCAATCCGATTAATCCCTGCTAGGGGAAAAAAATGGAATATATGAGCTGGAGTGGGAGGCGGGGAGGAAGAAAGAGCATCAGATACGGGGAAGGGGAAGATGCCAGGGTTGGAAGGGTGGTTTGTACCTCCAGGAATTGACTTGAGCCCAGAAGGGAGAAAGAGAAGCACTTGGAGATGGGCATAAGCCTGGTGTTGGTAAAAGTGCAAAGGTCTTTATCCAGTTTGTGGATCAAATGTGATTCAAGAAGGAGTACACTTTTTAAAAAAGTCTTGCAAGCACACTTTAAAATACATTCCTACTCAGTAGCAGGTGTGTTCTGGAGACATTCTGGTTTTCTAACAAAGTGATCAGTGCTGCTGCCTGAATTGAGGTGGGAGCCGAGGGGAAGAGCTATGATATCTATAGAGCTTCCAACCCGACCCAGGAAGGATGCTGAGCACTGCCAGACCTCTGGGGTGTGGTGGGGACGGGCTCCTCGGCCCTTCCAGATCCTGCTTCTCAGCGCTGAGCTGAGTGGTGAATTCAACTATTTGGTTCGTTTGTTTCATTATTCAACGACTTTTGCAGAACCCGACACTGCCAGACACCATGATGGGAACCGAGATACCCAAGAGCTGGAGGAGATGACAGTGAGACTGAGAAAGCAAAGGGGAGGGGACGTTACAGCGCGGGGTGAGAGGCCTGAGGGAGAGAGCCCGGCAAGGGTGGAGACAGGGTTCTGGGTTAGAGCTGAGAGTCAAGGGAAGCCGGGTGAAGCCTCCTCAAGCAGCACCTCTTGAGCTGAGAGCTCTAGAGCAGCCAGCATGAGTCGGGGGTCACCGGCGTGCTTCAGGCAAAGGGGCACCCGTGTGAGCTCGGGCTGATGGAGGTCGCTATGCTGGGGACACCACAGTGACCCTCTGTTCCCTTGTCCCCCTTCTGGAAGGACCCAGGGAAGGCTGTGAGCAGAAAAGCCAGGTGGGCAGATGGGGCACTTCCTCCCGTCGGTAATAGGGGCCATCCTTAGACAATCCTCCTTGTAGAGAACCCAGGGCCGCCTGCGCCCACAAGTGGGAAGGCGGAGGGGTGGGAGGGCCTGGAGGCCTGCAGCCGCTGGGGCGGTAATAGCCTCATTAGGAGGGCAGGGAGCCGCGGGGCACAGGGAGCCGGTGTCAGCGGCCCCACCCCACGTGCTGTCAGCAGCTGAGCAGCTATAATTGCCGCGAAAGCTCCTGCCTCACACCTCAGCTCTCATTAGCCCCCTGCTGGGCTGCTGCAAGGACAGATGAGAAGAACTTCTGCATCTTCAGCCCCTCTGCCGCCCGGACCACTGTCCTGCCACTCCCCTAACCACCGGTTCGCCGCCTTGTCCCTCTTTGTGGGTCCTCCAGCCTCTGAAGCAAGGACAAAGGGGCTAGGGGTGGAGGAAGAAGGAAATGGGCTTCATCCTTGGCTCCCTGGTCCTTGCTAAACCTGGAGGAACCAGATAAGCCTGCTACAGACCCCCAGTGGCTGAGTGGGACCTGGCACTTCACTCCCAGTTGACTGTGGTTAGTTGCTCACATCTGCCAGGTTGGGACCCCACAGGATGGGCAAGACACCTCGATAGGGAACAAGGGTGCTCCTCGTATGCTTGCGGTCTAATGAGGAGGAGTGAGATCACAGTGTGTACGGAAAAAAAATAGTGGGGCAATGCCAAAGGCGTTCTGATGCTGAATGAATTCAAAAGCAGTGGAGGAGCCGTGGGCTGGCAGTAAACTCTGACCCTGCTGTGTGCTACTGACTCGGGCTGTAGCGACGACCAGAAGGTGTGTCCCCTGCGTCTGCAGAGCTCGCTGCCAGCAGGGAGGTGAGGACTGAGGCCCAGGACACGCCGGGCAGAGTGCACGGAGGGAGCAGAGGCTCCAGTGAGAGAGGGACTGAGCAGAACAGAAAGCTGGGGAGTCGTGGGGCGGGGTGAGGAGGACAGGATGGGGTGGGGCTGTGAGGGGAGGGTGCCCCAGGTTGCAGCAGCTGAGGGACCCAGAAAGCCTGGACACCGTGCCCACTCTAGGAAGGCTTCTCAGAACCTGCAACCTCTCCTTTGACTGTGCTTCCTCCTCATATGACAGGAGCAGGAGAGCCCAGGCTGGGGCCTCTCAAGGCAGGTCAGGGCTTCTCAGCTGGAACCGGCATCCTTGTTACTCTTCACTTTCCTTTCTTCCTCCTGTGTCCATCACAGGGACTTTTCTGCAGTTCCTACATGACAGCCCACTCATGTAAGAAGCTTGGATTTAACTGTAGAATGGTTACTTCTTTCTTTTAAAGGTTTGTGGTCAACCTGTTTGTCTTAGGAACTTTGTATACAGACACCCAGGAAACTTCTGGAAAGTCGAGGGGAAATAATGATCATCTGTTTTTAACTCAGCATTATCAAGAAATAAGTTTTACTGATTACCAATCATTCCACCCCAACCATTGAGACCACGTCCCTGAGCAGAGCAGCCTAAATTTATTCCATGAGCTAAGCAGTCATTTTGGCATCTGATGAGCATAGCCTTCTCAAGTCCTGGGGTCAGGATCCTCACAGTTCTCCTCTGTTGAGCTGAGGGCAGGCCCCCAGCATTCAGCAAGTGCACTGGTGAAATAGCACAGCTTTCTCTGAACCCTCAAGGTCACCCAGTGGAAGTGTGAGGCCCGCCAATCAAAGCCGAATCAGCTGCAGCTTTGTGAAAGGAAAGGTGAGACTGAGGCTGGGGCAGAGGTGGGATCCTCCGCCACCTGTTCAGTGCCTCCACCTGCCATGTGGAGTTTGGCTGAGCTGCAGGAGGCAGCAGCCTGTCTTTGATACATCTTTGTACTCACCTCAGCCCTGCCTGCCTCTCTGAAGTTGGCGCTGGGCTAGCTCTCATGGCCCTCGAAAGCAGCTTTCCACAGAATACATGCAGTGAAAATTTAGACTCTTGGGACACTTAATTTATAACATACATGATAAAATAGTGGAGAAGGTTCTGGTTCTGTGGTCATATAAATTTGGGAAATGTGACTACTGCATTCCCCTTGCCCATTGGCCTATTATAAGTTCTGAAAAATCCTGTTTAATTTTACTTATTGTGGCTGCCCCAATTTTTTCATCACAGAGACTCTATTTTTTATGCAACACCTACCAGCCCCTTATTGAACCTGGGTTTTCTAGCATGCCCTTGGGTTGAATGATGATGGTCTACAGCATCATCAGTGATAATTTAAGGTATACCGTTTTCCCAGGCTGCTCTCGAAGATACAAAGCCTTCTTGAACCAAAGGAGTAATTCTTTCACGACAACCAATGGGTAAGCAGATGGTAGCCCCACTGGTATCTCTGAAATCACATCACATGGGTGATCTCCTGCGCTATGCAGCCAACCAGTTCAGAGAGCTCCAGTAACCATGGGGTTGTATAGAAGCACTGGGCATCTCTTCAAAAATCAAAAGCATGCTTCTTTTGTGACAGAAGGCAGCAGATGAAGAATATCCCCTCTGATAAATTAATACTTATACAATTTATTTAGAAAAACAAAGTTCCACATGTACACAGAAAGAGATAATCAGAGAAGGATGGGAGAGATCACCTTGCTTTTAATCAAAATTTGCTCTCTAGTACATAACTTTTTAGCCAAAGCAAGCACTGTGTATGAACAAAAGGAGGTAGGGAACAATTATTAAATGAACAGTACATATCAGCTCTTTTTCATATCACATCTTAAATCAATATAAGAGGTGAGATCAAATTTTAGCAAGCTTTTTGTCATCCATTCTCTCATTTAGCAAGGGTATATTCAGTATATACTGTGTGTAAGATAGTCTTGAACCAAAAAGAAAAACAGTTTAGATAAGGTACCAGTCTTGCCCCAAAGAAGGTAGCAGGTTTTAGGGGAGATAACATGTAGGCTCTGATTTATAATCATAGGGTTATAATTATATATCTAATAACTGTATAATTATAGTCACTGGGTTTTAAATAGAAGGCTCCTTAGAAGCTACATGGTTCAAACCCACCATGTTGACAAATGAGGAAGCCGAGACTCAAGGAGATTGAGAGGCACGGTCAAGGCCACACACCTTTTGGTCACAGAGCTGAAGCAAGGGCGTTGTCCTCCAATCAGGTTCCTGCTCCTTCTCCACCAAGAGTGTGATCAGAGCCCCAGAGAGCTTCAAGGAAAGTATTGTGAGGGCTCGGAGGGAAGGCCCTTGAGACAGAAGGCATTTAGGCTGAATCTTGAAAAATGTGTAGGACTTTGATGATACTTGAGGATGGAAGGGCATTCCAGGAGGGTGGAACAGCAAACAAAGGTTTTGAAACCAAGAAGTACAGAGCAGGTTTGAATAACAGGCAGATAGTTCAGCCCTTAGTCAGATACTTGATAGAGTATACTTATGATGGAGTTGACCCTCAAAGGCAGGTAAAGCTGAGACCTGGGTGGCCCAGAGTCAGACCAAGGGCTAGACCAGTTCAGTAAGATGTGGGTCTGAGTCACACACAGGAGCTGCAGAGGCCCTCATGTTATCCATGCCCAAGCAGGGCCTGCTGCAGAAGGGTGACGCAGCCAGCAGGGAGGTGAGGGCTGAGATGCTGGAGATTGAGGGCACATCACTATGGCCCACTGCAGAGAGCATACTGAGAGAGTGAACGGTGTTAACTGGATGGCTCCTGGGGTAGAAGACAGGAGTGATGAAATCTTCTCTCCATGAAAGCAACTTACTGTCATCAGTTTGTCTCTCCAGAGTGGCTGTAGTCTTGTTCTTGGTAGAAACTGAACTTGAGGGAGAATTGTTATAAACCCTAAAAGCTCTTCGAAGCCTCGGGGTGATGTGAACCTTGGGAGCAGAATCACCACCGACAGGCCTGCAATCCCCAGAGTAGGCAAAGGACCACTGAGTGTTTTCCTCACTCTGGCCACCGGGGGCATGACAGCAATGATTTCACAGTTTGATTTTTTAATGGAGCTGTCTCCAACCTTTTTGGCACCTATCACCAATTTTGTGGAAGACAATATTTCCATGGACTGGGGAACGGGGGTGATGGTTTTGAGATCCGTGGCCCAGAGGTTGAGGACCTCTGCTTTAATGCATATTCTTTCTCTTTAAAAGAAACAAGTGTCCATCTTGGTGCTCAAACCACATCTGATCAATATTTCCATTTTCTGAAACTTCTTGGCATCTTTTTCAACATTGTTTGCTTAGTAGAAGCAGGGAGATTTACAAATGGATGTTTCAAATTCTCTTCCAAACAGATGATTTAGACCATCTTATATCTAGATATAAACAAGTAATCTCAGTTGAGTGTCCTGATTCTTTCAATGATTTAGACATCTGTTATTGTATAATCAAGATATTTATGTTTCTACATGACAAATGCTATAGATATTTGGCATTGTGATGATGCAGGCTCAGAACTGGGTCCAAGCTTAACTTCAAGCTGGAACAAAGTCTGATCTAGACACTCCCCTCAAAGTTATTCTTGTGATTCCTGCCTCTCCGCACGATGCAATTCCACCCCAGCATGCACACACTCTCCCAAAGAGGTCTTCACCTGAATGCCAGCCAGGCTGTGAAAACACCTCCATTCCCCGTGACTTCTGGGTTTGCTGCCATATCTGGGAGGGGAAGGGGAGCTGAAGGACCCCGGCCTTATGCTCAACGCAGAGAATCAGTAAGCTCATTCTCACAAATTAAGAAGAGTGAACAGGAGGGGGAAGAAAACAAAGTGGGAGGAAAGAGGGAAATAAAGAGACAAGGAGAAAAGAAGGAGACGGATTCAGAATCAGCTAGTCTGTGCCGATACACACCCCACAAAATAAAGGAGAAACACATAAACAGCCCGGATGTTTGTGTGAATAAAGAAGTCACGTGTGCATATCACAGTAGTAATTAAAACCTCTCAGTCAGATGCTATAGAGAGATTAGTTGTCACATTGTGTTAAAGGAATCCTTGCCTTATTCCCTAGAAGGGGACAGACTGCCTGCCGTCCTGTCAGCTGTTTCTGTGCTAGATGAACCCTCAGCCAGGAGGCCTCGCTGGCAGATTCTGTGCTCAGAAGCCCTTAGCTACTGGGGAGTGTTCTCTCTGCTAAATAAGAGAAATAGTGGACTGCATTGATGCACCCAACTACTCCAGCCCTGGACCCCAACAGCCACCCAATTGTCCTTAGGTTAAGACCTTAAGCACCATCCAGAGATTTTCACTTCCCAGCCTTGCCGTTCAGGAAAGTGAATCATAAAGTTCAAGAGGCCACTGCAAAGGTCAGGCAGAGGGGCAAAAATAGAGGGGCGTAGGGAGAGAGACCACCTGCCTGAGGTTTAGGGACAACTTCTGGTCATCCTTCCTACCTGGCACTGTGAGACCAGGAATGAGTGTCTTAACTTACTAGTGTATAAGGTGGGTCCATTGGATCTGTTGGTTCCAAGCTGTAATTCTGTTCAACTAACCAAGCAGAGTAAACACTATAATCAATACGTGGAATAAGCAATTGACTCAGTCAACATTTTACCAGCCCAACAGAAAAGAAAACCCAGCCAAGCCAGTTTTTTTTCCTTCCTTTTTTAAAATTTATTTTAATTGGAGGCTAATTACTTTACAATAGTGTGGTGGGTTTTGCCATACATTCACATGATTCAGCCATGGGTGTACGTGTGTCCCCCATCCTGACCCTCCCTCCCACCTCCCTCCCCATCCCATCCCTCAGGGTCATCCCAGTGCGCCAGCCCTGAGCACCCTGTCTTATGCATCAAATCTGGACTGGCGATCTATTTCACATATGGTAATATACATATTTCAATGCTATTCTCTCAGATCATGCCACCCTCGCCTTCTCCCACAGAGCCCGAAAGTATGTTCTTTACATCTGTGTCTCTTTTGCTCTCTTGCATGTAGGGTTATCATTACCATCTTTCTAAATTCTGTATATATGCATTAATATACTGTATTGGGGTTTTACTTTCTGACTTACTTCGCTCTGTATAATAGGCTTCAGTTTCATCCACCTCATTAGAACTGATTCAAATGCATTCTTTTTAATAGCTGAGTAATATTCCATTGTGTATATGTATCACGGCTTTCTTATCCATTCATCTACTGATGGGCATCTAGGTTGCTTCCATGTCCTGGCTATTATAAACAATGCCTCGATGAACACTGGTGTACACGTGTCTCTTTCAGATCTGGTTTCCTTGGTGTGTATGCCCAGCAGTGGGATTGCTGGGTTGTATGGCAGTTCTATTTCCAGTTTTTTAAGGAATCTCCACACTGTTCTCCATAGTGGCTGTGCTAGTTTGCATTCCCACCAACAGTGTAAGAGGGTTCCCTTTTCTCCACACCCTCTCCAGCATTTATTGTTTGTAGGCTTTTGGATAGCAGCCATCCTGACTGGCGTGTAATGGTACCTCATTGTGGTTTTGATTTGCATTTCTCTGATAATGAGTGATGTTGAGCATCTTTTCATGTGTTTGTTAGCCATCTGTATGTCTTCTTTGGAGAAATGTCTATTTAGTTCTTTGGCTCATTTTTTGATTGGGTTGCTTATTTTTCTGGAATTGAGCTGCAGGAGTTGCTTGTGTATTTTTGAGATTAATTCTTTGTCAGTTGCTTTGTTTGCTATTATTTTCTCCCATTCTGAAGGCTGTCTTTTCACTTTGCTTATAGTTTCCTTCATTGTGCAAAAGCTTTTAAGTTTAATTAGGTCCCAATAGTTTATTTTTGCTTTTATTTCCTTTACTCTGGGAGGTGGGTCATAGAGGATTCTTCTGTGATTTATGTCAGAGAGTGTTTTGCCTATGCTTTCCTCTAGGAGTTTTATAGTTTCTGGTCTTACCTTTAGATCTTTAATCCATTTTGAGTTTATTTTTGGGTATGGTGTTAGAAAGTGTTTCAGTTTCAGTCTTTTACAAGTGGTTGACCAGCTTTCCCAGCACCACTTGTTAAAGAGGTTGTCTTTTTTCCTTTGTATATTCTCGCCTCCTTTGTGAAAGATAAGGTGTCCACAGGTATGTGGATTTATCTCTGAGCTTTCTATTTTGTTCCACTGATCTATGTTTCTGTCTTTGTGTCAGTACCATACTGTCTTCATGACTGTTGCTTTGTAGTATAGCCTAAAGCAACTGTAAAAAAAAGAAATGATGCACCCCAGGGTTAGTAGAAGGAAAGAAATCATAAAAATTAGGGAAGAAATAAATGCAAAAGAAACAAAAGAGACCATAGCCAAAATCAACAAAGCTGAAAGCTGGTTCTTTGAGAAGATAAATAAAATAGACAACCCATTAGCCAGACTCATCAAGAAAACAAGGGAGAAGAATCAAATCAACAAAATTAAAAATGAAAATGGAGAAATCACAACAGACAACACAGAAATACAAAGGATCATAAGAGACTACTATCAGCAACTATATGCCAATAAAGTGGACAACTTGGGAGACAAATTCTTAGAAAAATATAACTTTCCAAAACTGAACCAGGAAGAAATAGAAAATCTTAACAGACCCATCACAAGCACAGAAATTGAAACTGTAATAAAAAATTTTCCAATAAACAAAAGCCCAGGATCAGATGGCTTCACAGCTGAATTCTACCAAAAATTTAGAGAAGAGCTAACACCTATCCTACTCAAACTCTTCCAGAAAATTGCAGAGGAAGGTAGACTTCCAAACTCATTCTATGAGGCCACCATCACCCTAATACCAAAACCAGACAAAAATGCCACAAAAAAAGAAAACTACAGGCCAATGTCACTGATGAACATAGATGCAAAAATCCTTAACAAAATTCTAGCAAACAGAATCCAACAACATATTAAAAAGATCATACATCATGACCAAGTGGGCTTTATCCCAGGGATGCAAGGATTCTTCAATATTCATAAATCAATCAGTGTGATACACCACATTAACAAATTGAAAGATAAAAACCATATGATTATCTCAATAGATGCAGAGAAAGCCTTTGACAAAATTCAACATCCATTTATGATATGGCCTCCAGATAGCAGGCCAGGTTTTTGACTGAACTGACTGCTATTTTGACTGAGAGGGCTTCCTGCTGGCTCAGACAGTAAAGAGTCTGCCCGCAGTGCAGGAGACCCAGGTTCTGTCTGTGGGTCATGAAGATCCCCTGGAGAAGCAAATGGCTCCCCACTCCAGTATCCTTGCCTGGAAAATTCCATGGACAGAGGAGCCTGGAAGGCTACAGGGGTTGCAAAGAGTCAGACACTACTGAGTGACTATCACTTTCACTTTTTGCTTTCATGGTCTAAACAGTTGGTCACAAAAAATGCACACAGGCCACCTGAGAAACCCATGGACACTTGCTCTCCTAATCAACCACAACCTCTACCTGGGGTGATTTTTAAACTACTGTATAATCCTGCAATCCTACTCCTGGGCATATATGTGGAGAAAACCATAATTTGAAATAATATATGCACCCCAATATTCATTGCATCACTATCCACATTAACAAAGACATGGAAACAGTCTAAATGTCCATTGATAGATGACTGTATAAAGAAGATGTGGTATGTATCTGGAATATCACTCATCCATTAAAAAAAAAATGAAATAATGCCATTTGCAGCAATATGGATGGACCTAAAAATTATCATATCAAGTGTAGTAAGCCAGCTAAAGGAAAACAAATATCATATGACATAGCTTATGTGTGGAATCTAAAAAAAAATGATACAAATGACCTTATATACAAAACAGAAATGGACCCACAGACATAAAAAATAAGCTTACAGTTGCCAATGGGAAAAGCAGAAGAGGGATAATCTAAGGGTTTGGGATTAACACACTACTGCATTTAAAACAGATGAACAATAAGAACTGACTGCATAGCACAGATAACTATCCTCAGTATTTTGTAATAACCTCTAAAGGAAAAGAATCTTAAGAAGAGTATATATGTACATATATGCATATATATATATATATATATATATATATGAATCACTTTGCTGTACAGTTGAAACTAATACAACATTGTAAATCATCTCTAGCTCAGTTAAAAATTCATTATAAGCAAATTCTCCCTGTATTGTATCCACATAATGCTTTTATCTGAAAGTTAATTGGAGGCAAGAAACTTGTATTCAACACCAGTGAAGAAAGTTTTGAACACCATTGAGAAAGTTTTGAAAAGATGACTCATAGAATGGGAGAAAATATCTGCAAATCATATATCTGGTAATGAACTTGTACCTGGAATATATAAAGAATGCTTATAACTCAATAATAAAAGACAAATAACCCAATTCTTTAAATGGTCAAGGCATCTAAATGGAGATTTCTCCAAAGACATACGCATGTTTAAAAAGCACATGAAAAGGTGTTCAAACATCATGAACCCTCAGGGAAATGCAAATCAGAAGGAAATACCTTTACACCCACTAAGATGGCTATAACCAAAAAGAGAGCAATCACAAGAGTTGATGAAGATATGGAAAACAAGGATATAGAGAAACTGGAAACCTCGTACACTGCTGACAGGGATGGAAAATGGTGCAGTTGCTTTGGAAAATAGTCTGGCAGTACTTCAAAAGGTGAAACAGAGTTACCATATGATCCAGCAATTCTACTCCTAAGGATATGCACAAGAGAAATAAGAATACATGTCCACACACAAACGAGTGCAAGAATGTTCATAACACGTATTGTTGTTAATCAAAGTTTGATCCTAAGACTTACATATTCTAGGAACTAGACCCCATCAAATGGGCTGGGGTGGTTGGACCCAATAGCAATGGATTACTGTAGGAGACTGCTAGGTGTTTCGAAGCATCTGTTTTCCCTTTCTTCCACAGTAATCAACTATGAGCTGCATACCTAGCAGCTAGGTCTGGGTATTTGATTAAGTTCTGGCCAGTGGAATGGAAGTAATATACACCATTTCTGGGTACCTTTAAAATAATTGGCCATATGTTTCCCTGGGTCCTTCCCTTTTTAAAAATTCTTTCAGCTGTCTGAAAGAGAAGCAAACACGGGAGCAAACACCTTGGTCCACAAAGGGATGACACCTTTTATGAGAACAGAGCTGTTCTACCAGTCCTGAGCCCTACAATTACCGTTGGACTGTGACATAAGAGAAAAATAATTTCTATCAAATTTAAGCCATTGTGGTTTGGGGGGTTTCCTTGTCATATCTACTCAGACTGTGCTCTAATAGAATCAGGCTGCCAACTGTGCATATGATTGATGTGTAAATCAAATGCTACTTTGTCATTCCTGCTACCTACTCTACATTTCCCCAAACAGGAATGTATAATTCCATTGAGTATCTTTTTCCTATTCAGTATCATGGGAAACTGAATTAGAAGCTCTGTTAATATTAAGATTGGTGGTTGGTTGTTTATTTAAATGAGTTGGTTAAAGTGAAGAATCATTTTGAGATGATAGAAGCATGCTACATTCAACATTTCATTTTATTGTATGTGAATACTTCACGGAAGTCTCTTTTAAAGAAAGTGGTAGATGATTGGCACTCTGTGAGCCGTATTGGACAATTAGGATGACAGTCACTTTTCAAGGATAGTAAAGCAGAAACCTGGAGGAAGATTTGATCCATAGCAACCTCATGAAACTCATTTGAGTCTGACTGCTTGCCTCCAAGCTTCTGTTCCTGGAAAGATACCATGGGCATCAGTCTGTAAGTTTTATACAAGGAGTGGAGAGTGTTTTTCAGTTCAACATATTTATTAAGGGGTAATCAATTAAGAGCATTTGCAGAGTAATCAGATTCTGGACTGAGCAGAAGTCCAGAACAAGCAAACCAGGGTTAAAAGACATGTCATTCAAGTTACAGAAAGGCTTAATAAATGTCTGTATCCCATAGTAAGTACATCTCTCTTGTGAATAGAATTCTTGGAACCACTGGATCCATCATTTTATTTTCTCTCTGGTAGTACTGAAAACTGCTGATGATTTTAAATTTCCAGTTCTGGTTTTTAAAGTTACCATAACTTCAATGTATAATATGAGACAAACTATAATCAAGTTGAATGGTTTGCAGTTTAATTGGTTTCCTTAGCCTCAAATAATCCTAGGGACACTTCTTCTATATTGGCTACAGCCATTGCCTTGGCTTCCCCAGCCAAGTCCCATAATTAGTTGAACTAAAATTATTACAAGAGAACACGTCATTGACTATGAGCAAAGCCAAAGTTATGTTTGTGTAAGTTATAGAAGTCCAGGTTGGAAAGGATTTGAAGTCCATTTATCAGACCCCTGTGTTAGTTCCCGAGGAAAATTCCCCCTCAGCTATCTTGAGACATGGTGTAGAAACGTTTGAAAGCTACCAAAATGACTAGATAGCTAAATGAACGCTTGCTCTGTATTATTTTTAAAAATAATTTAAAATAGGAAACAAAACTTTGCTCACGGAAATAATAAAATAATTGTGAAATAAAATAGTCACTTACCATTCATTCATTCATCCCTTTGTAAATTTGGCAGATCTTTGTTGAGAGCCTCTGGTTGGCTGTGTTGAGTGCAGAATGTGACTGTGGCCACTACCGGGTCATCAAAGACTGCTGTCTCTTTTCTAAATGTAGAGTTGTTGCTGGAACACGGCTGCCAGCCAGGACTACATGCTTGAGCTCTTGTACAAATGAATGACCAGTTCTGGCCCGAGCAATGTGAGTATAAGTGATGTGTGCTACTTACAAGCCAAGTTTGTTACTGTCCCTTCCCATTTTTCTTTCCTTCTGTTTTGACTTTGGAGACTCTGTTAAAGGTGGTGGCATCACAAGACGGAAGGAGCCTGGACCTTTGAGTCACTGCCGGTTGGAGAGCCTGCCAAGAGAACCACTCAACCAGGAGCACTGCCCTGGATTTTACGTGATCAAGAAAAATACCTTATTTTGCTAAATCACAGATTTGGGGGGTTGTTTTTCTATAGCACTTAACCTATCCTGATTAATACTTAATATGTAGGATTGGGGATAACAAAATTCTCATTTATTACAGGTAACTGGTCCCACAATTATGATCTTATTACATTGTTATGTAACTTTATTAGAAAATATTGGGGGTTTGTGAAAGTCTTTCCATGGGGATCTGAAAAACCATTACACAACAGACTCTCCCCAAAGAATGAGAACAACCCCAAATTAAGTGCATTTTGGCAAACATTTTGTGCATAATTTGGAAATTAAAGTCTCTCAAGGACAGTTGCCTAGTTTACTGAGTGGAATGTTGGAAGAGATAGCAAATGAAGCCACTGGGGACATGTACATTTTTAATAGGAATGCTCTGTAACGTCTGGAAAATCCAGCACCGACAGCTTGACTGTTTAGTTCTTCCCACCCACGGCCTCCAAGCCTTCAGATGTCTGATTTATGAGAAGCTACACCCTCAGGTTAGATGTGATATGGCACAACAGAACTGGAAGTCCCACAGCCAAGGGGTATGGCCCGGGGGGGGGGGGGGTGCTCAGAATGCAGTCATGACCTCTCAAACCCAACTCTTTCTAGAATTTCTGATATGCTTTTCCTTCCCAGACTCATCAACTAGAAGAGAACACTACACGTAGAGAAATCATATAAAAGTTTCACATTACATTCACCATGACTACATGCAACTCATTCAAGTATTTTCTGTTCTACTTTCTTTTATAAAATGCTGATTAGAAGCTGATAAACTGTTTTCATGACCCACTAGTGAATCAGAACCCTCCATTTGAAAACTGTCCCATCATGACTGTTCCCTTTTTGCCTTAAAATCCTCTTTCCCCTTGTGCTCTCTCCTTAACTAAAGTCTGCACTTAAGAAGGTTTCATTCACTTTCAACCTACTGAGAATTTGAGTCAAATTTTTACTTTCACAGGAAATACTTGAATTTTTTAGTCTTAGAGCAGAAAGAAATCTCAGGTATCTTTTTCTTTCATCAGCGAGTTGACAAATAAATCCAGAAAGCATAAGTTCTTCTTTTATTTTATTGTGGAAGAAAACTTTGGCTTCCCAAGTGGCTCAGCAGTAGAGAATCCACCTTTCAGGGCAGGAGACATGGGTTTGATCCTTGGGTCAGGAAGATCTCCTGGAGAAGGAAATGGCAACCCATTCCAATATTCTTGTCTGGAAAACCCCATGGTCAGGGGAGCCTGGTGGGCTACAGTCTGTGCTGTGCTTGGTCGCTCAGTCCTGGCCGACTCTGCGACCCCATGGTCTGTAGCCTGCCAGGCTCCTCTGTCTATGGAATTCTCCAGGCCAGTTACTGGATACCGGAGTATCCAGTGTCTGGAGTGGGTAGCCATTCCCTTCTCCAGGGGATCTTCCCAACCCAGGAATAGAACTGGGGTCTCCTGCATTGCAGGTGGATTCCTTACCAGCTGAGCCACCAGGAAATGCCGGGCTACAGTCAATGGGGTCCTGAAAGAGTCAGACACGACTGAACGACTGATCACAAGAAAACTTAACATGAGATCTACACAGAACTTAGAGTATATAACCATAAACTCTGAGGGATTTCAACTGCACTGTCAGTTTGAAAATACATCAGTATGTTCCATTAGTATACTGTCAGTTTGAAAGTATCTCAGTATATCTCATTAGCATGGTGAGTTCTTTTTTAGCATTAAACTCACTTAAGAAAAAAAGGAGTTTAACTGCTTTACAATGCTGTGTTAACTTCTGCTGTACAACATGAGTCAGGTATGTGTATACACACCTCCTCCCTCACTCTCGAGCCCCGCTCCCCCCACCCCACGTCTCCCGGCCGTCACAGAGCACCAAGCTGAGCTCCCCGAGCCGTGGGGCAGCCTCCCACTAGCTGTCCATTTTACGCATGGTAATGCACATGGCCAGTTACGGAGCTGGGCATCAGAACCCCACTCCCACGATGTGGGTCATTTTCAGTCATCACTCTGCCACTTTACCAAATGAGTGACTGTGCCCTCCCGTTACCAATTTCAAGGTTAATGAGATGTGAAGAGCTTTGTGGGGACAGGGTATTGAATACATGGAAGAGCCTCAAACTATGTATGTATTTATGTATGTTTGTATGCATTTTTGATGATCAAATAAGATATTTGCTGAAAAATCTACCCCTTCATAGAGTTCTTTCTATATGTTCTTCCTATATAGTTCTTCATATAGTTCACATAGGGCTTCCCTTGTGGCTCAGCTGGTAAAGAATCCGTCTGCAATGTGAGAGACCTGGGTTCGATCCTGGAGAAGGGAACAGCTACCCACTCCAGTATTCTGGCCTGGAGAATTCCATGGACTGTGTAGAGTCGGATATGACTGAGTGACTTTCACTTCATATAGCTCTATGGAATTTTTAATTGCGGTAAAATACACATAACACAAAATTTACCATCTTAACATTTTAAAATATACAGTGGTATTAAGTACATTGTATTGTTATGCAACCATCACCAGCATCTGTCTTCAGGTCCCTTTTCATCTTGCAAAACTGAAACTCTATATCCATCAACAATAACTCTCAATTTTCCCCCTCACTCAAACCCTGGCAACAACCATCCTACTTTCTGTCTCTACCTCTAATTGTATTCTCAGGTAGCTTTTTAAATCTAGGCCACCCAGCCACAGATGTGGAGTGGACAGGCAGGAGAGCAGGCCAGCTCCTTTCAGATGTGCACAGCACCCTAATTTTAAATGCTGCTCCTGGGCTTAGCAGGTGATGAAGGTGGACATCAGTTGTCTCTGAAGCAGCTCATGAAATTAAGGGAAATGTTAACCCAAGAAAGGCGGAGCTGGTGCAGAAGGTAGGCGAAGACAGCGAGAAGGCAGACGTTGGTCAGCACCCTGCACTCTGACATGGAAGCCAGATCTCTGGGGACGGGCAGGGCAGACACCGTGAGTGACAGCAATAAGGATAAAAGCAGCTGGTGCACCATTAATCGTCACAGGCTCCAGGGAGCTCATCCCCCTGCAGATGAGGACAAACAGTGCAGGCTGTTGTCTGGGACACCCTTCAGTCACCCTGGAGGCATAACTCCACGTCCCTCACCTTTTCAACTTGCTTTTCTAGGTGCCTGTGACATTTATTTCCTGACCTCAGGGTGAAACTCATAAAGACAAAATTATCCCAACCCAGCAACTTCTAAGCCATGAGGCTTAATCCATGTAAATCATTACTGTAAATGACAACCGCGACAATGGACAGAGTCGTGTGGACCCTACAATCATGATTTTGTCTCTTTCCTGTTTGTCCCAACCAAAATACGTATTTTTTCTATCACACTATTAATCCCTTATATTAATGGTAGACTCGCCTTATATAGGCAAGGTAAGCAATTTACAAAGTCATTCTATGAGCCACAGAGAGCCATTGCCAACAATGAGCACAGTGAGGAAAGGTAGCGATGCCGTGGACCACCAGCATCACTAAACAGTTCTTATAGCAAAAGCCACATTCAAGCATTAATAAACAGCTGGGTGGGTATCTCCACCCAAAAAAACAAACATGAAATATGCAAGGAGAAAACAACAGGGCATCCCCCTCAGTCTGTACTTCACATCAAGAAGAAACTCCAAAAGTAACAAGATAATAGAAGCAACAAACTCTTTAGGAATGTCATGGGGTGTGAATTGCCAAAGAACGCACAGGCTTCCTAAATATTATATACAATAGAGCCCTGGATTTGATGTGAGACACTTGAGTTTCAATTTAGGCTCTGACTTTCACAAGCTGTAACCTTGAATAAGATATAAACTCTCTGAATCTTTTTTTTTTTTTTCTAAATTTGGCAAGATGGATATAATACCACTAGCCTCTGCCTTTTTTACCATACTGTGAAGATGAAATGAGATAATGTAAATAAAGCACCCTAAACCTAAGTGGTGAAGGCACAGTATTAATATTTATATGCAGCTACCCACACATATAGGTAGTCACACATGTCATGTACACACACAGGAAAAGAATTTTGATTAGTTTCATTATTAAGAATTCTTCAGCAGTGCTTATGAGAATTTCTGCCTGGCTTCTGCCCTAGGAGTATTCATTCAATTCTGTGAAATAAATTCAATTTACAGCAAATACATTGCCATTTGCAGGGTTTTGGTATACCCGAAACAAAGGATGATGTGTAAGGGAGGTAATCACTTTGTAATGTGTGAGTGATGGGGTATGTATACTGAAAAGTTATATAGAAGAATTGTCCAAATATTTGGAATGGATGCTATGAATTTCCAGAGTACAGTAGAGGGGCCTGGAATCACTTTTTATAAACTACAATGAAAATCTCACGTTCTTGCTTGTGATGGCAGTTCTGTTTGTCATCCTCATGGATGTCGGTGTGCATGCATCACACCTGTTTGATGGCAGCTATGGAAGTTACATAGTGCTATGGTCTCAACATCTGTGTCCCTCTCCAAATTCACAAGTTGAAATCCTAACCCTCAAAGATAACAGTATTAGTAGATGGGGTCTTCGGGGGGTGATTAGGTTGTGAGGGTGGAGTCCCATAAATGGGATTAGTGCTCTTATAAAAACAGACCACACAGAGGTCCCCTGGCCCTTCCATCATGCAGGGACACAGTGAGATGTCTGTGACACGAAAGAAGTCCCTTATGCAACCATGCTGACACCCCAATCTTGGACTTCCCAGCCTCTGGAACCATGAGAAAAAAATTGTTTATAAGCTACCCAATCTGCAGTATTCGTTATAGAAGCCCAAACAGACTAAGACACACAAGGAGGTGTTCAACAAGGGTCTGAGGAATAATTTTAAAAGAGAAAAAAATGTAAATCAGGCCAGCTTATTCCAATCTGAAGGCTAAAGATGATGTAGGCACAAAGAATCTGTGTACACACTGTTCTTCAGACAAGCAAGTTTGTGATATGCCCATCAGAGTATCTGTCTATTAATATTCCAGTTGTTGCTCAGTTGCTAAGTTGTATCTGACTCTTTGTGACCCCATGGACTGCAGCATGCTAGGCTCCTCTGTCCCTCACTGTCTCTCCAAGTTTGCTTAAATTCTAATTCTAAAAGAATCTATGTTTCATAATTTGATGCCTTTTGGTTGACTTGCAAATTGCCTCCCTAGGTCAATAGCATGGCGTTTTGTCCATCATTGTCTTTTTAAAATTTATTCATTTATTTCAATTGGAGGATAATTACTGTGAAGTAATTATATTGTGATGGCTTTTGCCATACATCAACGTGTCCCCCCAGTCCTGAAAGCCCTCCCAGCTCCACCCTCCCGTCCGTCCAAGTTGTCACAGACCCTGCATGCTCTGCTTCATGCCTCAAACTCACACTGGTCATCCATTCTACATATGGTAGTGCATATGTTTCAAAGCTATTCTCTCAAGTCATTCCACTGAGTCCAAAAGTCTGTTCTTTACATCTGTGACTCCTTTGCTGTCTTTAGGCACCTATCTCTGTGACTTTTATGTCTGAACTTGTAGTTACCTTCCCTGGGAACAACTCAATTCAGATTTCTAAAGTATTTCATATAAAGTTCGTGTCTAACTCTGCCCTATGCTCTTTGGTGGCATGAACAGTCAAGTGCCCACAATTTGGAGCTTGTAAAAGTCAAGTTTGGTCTTAGCTCTTTAGATACAACTTTAGCTTAACGACTCCCCAGTCCCCAGCATCTAAATAGCAAAGAAGTCTCCTTCCTTTCCAGAGGGATGACTCTCCTTATCCCCAGAGGACAAACAGACCCTGGGGGGCTGAAAGCAAAAAAGTAATGGCTCCTCTCATCCCTTGCTCTTGCTGAGTTATTTGCTCAGAAGCTCAGAGAAAAATATTCCCTGATTAAAAATCACGGTCTTAGTCTTTCTTTTCTATACCTCTCTTTTCTCAGACGTGTGCCTGCAGCAGGACCAAGGAGCCATGAAACACTATGGATAAGAGCCTTGCTCTGGAAGCAGACAGACATGAGGTTAAATACCAGCCTTTTGGAGCCTTACTTTTCTTATCATCTGTAATATTTGGTTAACAGAACCCATCACAGAGGGATGTATAAGAATTAAATAACACCTGAAAACCACTTAGCACAGTGTCTATAAAATAACAAATGTCAATTCACGTGTGTCATTATCATCTGCTGGAAGTATGCCCTTCCCATGTAAAGGTTAGAGCTTGTGTCTGATGATTCAGCCTTACCTAAAAGGTTCAGGCAACCCACCAAGGAGCATTTGGCCCTTAATGTGACAGAAGAAGAAAACAAAAGGAACAGACCACAGGGTGATAGATTCTGTGGTCCATTCACAGATCAATTTCAAAGGAAAGTGGAGTTTATGAGACATGAGGGCCAGGGCTCAGCTCGGCTTTTTCTATGGAACTAGCAGTCCATCCATCAGGAAAACTCAGTGATTCGGTTATTAATGTTTGACCCCATTGCCCAGTTACTGCTGAGTAGTAACTATATTGCAGATTCTGGTGGAAAATATCCCAGTCGCATTGGTTTGCACAGAGGAGGGAATGGTGAAGAGTCGCTTTTGTTTTTTAAACCTCAGCACACAAACGGACTTGAGGGGAGAGGAGTTGAGGAGCAGAGCAAACACAGCTTCCCTTTGTCCATCTGTCAGAACTGGCACCAAGGTCTTGGCAACCCCTTGGGAGCCTCTGTGCCTGGGCTGGGTTAACGTGGCCCCATCCATTTAAGAATATTTGATTTGATTGCACAGCAAAATGCTTTTGAAAAGCTGGGCTATTATCCCTGAAATAGAAAAATTAAAAAAATTTGAAAAGCACCTTTGAAGTCAGCTACCCAAATGAAACTTGTGACATCAGAGCGATGGCAGATAAGTGGGAGGCAGAACAAGGCCATCATTGACCGCTGAGTGGGCCAGGCTGATGCCACACTTTACACCCTTCCAATATAAGTCGAAGATGAAAGATGCCCCGGGCGGCTCGCCTGACCCCTGGGCTCCGTTATCTCCAGTTGATTGCACACTGTTTCACCGTGAACAATCCCTCACTGTCTGCCTGGTGCAGGTGAATCTCAGCAGAGCAGGGGCCTGGGCGGCTTGGCCAGGAGAGAGAAATGCCATGCATAGCACAGGGGGCCAGAGGAGGCCTCGCTCCAGTCAAGCCCGGTCTTTATTACCCCTCTCATCCCCTGGATGCTGAGGACAGAACAGCTAAGTGCAAATCAAGGGCAGCAAAGTAAGACCAGCGGGTGTGTGGTGACAGACAGGCAGCTCTCTCTCCCCACTGATAGACCATCAAGAGACTGCAAACAAGCTCCAGCTGCCACACTGGCCCCCGCGTGTTTACATGCAGTGTACAAGAACCACGTTATTGCAAGAGTTTGAACAAACCCCGATTGAGTTCTTGCACCCCTTAGTGCATAACAACTAGTTACTGAAAAAGTTCAACTAGCTGTCAGTGGTTCTCAAATTTGAGCATGCATCAGAGTCACCTGGAGGACCTGTTAAAATAGATTGCTGGGCCCAATCCCAGAGCTTTTGATTTGTTCTAACAAATGTTCAGCTGAGGGAGATGCGGCTGGTTCAGGGCCCATACTCTGAAGGCCACTGGTCTTTACGGTAAATATGTGTTGTGTTCAAATCACTATTAAAAATAAGATCCGTTTGAGTTTGATACAGTTCAGCAAGAGTCAGGTGCTATATATACTAAGCGCTGAGGGTACAAAGATGAATAACAAACTGCAGTTAAACAGTTCAATACAATCTAAATTCTATCTAGAAAGGTGGGAATGTATGTAGCATGTGTGCTATTCACTGAGTCACGTCTGACTCTGTGACCTCATGGACTGTAGCCCACCAGCCTCCTCTGTCCATGGAATTCTCCAGGCAAGAATACTGGAGTGGGTTGCCACTTCGTTCTCCAGGAGATCTATCTAGAAAAAATTAGATCAAATATAAGTCCACTGGTATCAAATAAACCCAAAGGATCATTTGAGGAATCAGTAGAGTGGGTTTGCAACTTTAACAGAAAGAAGTAAAAATATTTTGCCTCATCATTAAGAATGGATGGAACAAGCGATTTAGGAAGGGAACTTGGCAGAAAAATAGTTTACTCTGTTAGAGAAAACTTTTTAGGACAGAGGCAGAATTGCTGTGAATGTCTAAAAGATACACTGTGGAATAGAAATTCATGAAACTAAGGGTGAGGAAGTGTGGGTGGACATGAAAGGACAGAGGGAAAGAGCCATTGTCAGTTGCATGATTAGGTGGAGGGAATAAAATAATTCTGATACCATGTTCCACTGGAGTCTGGTTTAGGCATCTGTGAGAGTTGACCCTGCGGATCCTTCAGGCCTTCTTCCATGCTATTTCACCCTCTCGCACTGCCTCAGTTATTCGACACATCCCTGAACTTCCCTCGGTTATCTAGAGTAGCTGAGGCAGAAGAGCAGAATCTCCTCTCAATTAATTAAATAGCATTTAATAGCAGCACTGACCAGCTCCCATGTTCCCAGAAGTGCACTGGGCTCCGTGGGGATGGGCTCTACCCTCAAAAACATGTGACATCACCACTGTCTTCAGAAGCTTCCAAGAGACAAGAAGGAACTCTTAAGAAGTTATTTTTCATTGACTAGCAATTTCAGAACTACCATAAGAGGTGCTACAAGGTACAAGTGTAAAGGGCCCTATGACTAATTGAGAGTAGGCAAGCAGGGCTGCAGAAGGTGGAATAGTCTCCACTGAGGAGCAAGATGGGAACTCAGAGTGAAAATTGAGAAGATATAATACAACTGGAGAGGGTAAAGTAAAAGAGAGAGAAAGAGGGAGGGAGAGAGGGAGGAAGGAAGAAAGAAAGCCAGAAAGGAGGAAAGAAGGAAGGAAGGAAGAGGAAAAAAAGAGAGAGAGAGAAAGAAAGGGGGAGGGAGGGAGGGAAGGAGGGAGAAAAGGTGGGAATGTATGTGTGTAGCATGTGTGTTATTCACTAAGTCGTGTCTGACTCTGTGACCTCATGGACTGTAGCCCACCAGGCTCCTCTGTCCATGGAATTCTCCAGGCAAGAATACTGGAGTGGGTTGCCACTTCCTCTCCAGGGGATCTTCCCGACCCAGGGATCAAAGCCCAGGTCTCCTGGATTGCAGGCAGATTCTTTACCATCTGAGCCACTAGGGAAGACCACATGAAGTATACTGAAGAGCAATACACAGTTTATCTTGGCGGAGTCAAAGGGTTTGAACTACAGATATCAGGTTGAGAAGAGACTGAGCAAACCACTGAAGGCTGTCCTAAGGAATTCTGACATTATTTTCCAGATAATAGGAGATCAAGCATGCATTTTATTCATTCATCTGTCTAATCCCTTATGGAGCCCATTCTATGGGGCAAGAACAGGGTTCACTTGCAGGCTTAGAAATCACTTAAGACTAATCCTTGGCCTGTAAGTGCTCACTGTCCAGTAGGGAGACCCCATGGAATAAGATAATTATACAAAATAGTAAACACGATGAGGGGAGTTTGCACAAGGACAGTGGAGACCACAGGAGGCAGCAGGTGGCTGTCCTTAGGGGCACTTAGGAGAAGGTTCGTGAGACCGAACTCCTTGAACTGGGACTTGGAAATGGCAGACAGCCTGAAGACAGGCAGCAAAAGCAATCATTGCTGCTCAGTGTGGTCATCCGAGGCTGCTTCTCACTTTTCTCCTCCACCAATCCTGTGTCATGAGTGAATGAAGGAGTCACTGAAGGAGTGAAGAAAGTGGGGGAAGGAAAAAGGGAGGGAGGGAGGAGGGGAGAGGATGGCATAGGCTACAGGAGGGGAGGATGCCAGAAGAACAATTAGGAGGAGTGACAGAGATGTCAGCCGGACATCATGGTGTGCCCATGAGCTTCAGAGCTCATAAGGGGTGCCCAGAGGTGCAACTATCAGGTGACAGCAAAAAAGACACTCTTTCAGAGGAGAGAAAAGTCCCATATTCCTCCCAAGCACCCCGTTTGTGGCTGACCATCTGCCTGATTCTCTTTCTACTCAGGAACAAATGTCCCCTGGTTGGGAGAGAGGATAGTTGATTGGCCTTTGCTCTGACTTGAGAGGTACCCAAAGTCCCCCCATCTGTTCTGCCCCCAGTCCAGAGGTTGGGGTGTGACTTCACAACTCCACAGGCTTCACAAGTGGGTTAGGGAAGGATCAGGACTCCTTGTTTCCAGAAAGCCATATTTACGAGGGGTACATGCTAGTCAGAAGCTCCATCACCCCTTCCCCCAAGCTTATGAGCTAGCTTCTATAAGTTGAAAGAAAGGAGCTTTAAAAGGGGAACCCCATAAGGAAAACTATCTTGCTATGAAAGTTAACCGAGGACCACCCAGCCAGTGAGTAATGGGGAGACTAATTTTTTTTCAAAGCAATGAATGTCTCAGAGCCTAGCAAACAATCTATCTAAGCAGACCATTTCTGTGAAAAGCACAATTTCAACAGCTAGAAGATCAAAGGACTGATTTTCAGAAGTAGATTTCAAATTTCTTTTGTCATTGGTGTGTATTCCATTAAGCATCATTCTTCAATCTATTACCACCCACTCCTCCCCCATCCCTAAGTGTAATTTCACCGAAAGGAGGAGCTATGCTGGCCTGGGACTCTGAACTGAGGTAACTTGGGGGTTATGTGGCCTAAGCACACTCCATAAGCAATTTTCCCCGTCAGTCAATTTCTGCTATTAGCAAGAAGGACCCCCAGTATGGCTGCCCCTGTGGTTGGATTCCAGGTCCCTCTGTGCCCCGTGTAATTTAGAGCCTCTTTGATTGTGCAGGTGAATAGCTCCACTTGTTTCCCCAGCAGATGTTTGGTTGAAGTTCCTTCCCTGTGATTATGATTTTCTTTGGTCAAAAGGAGAGTAATTTGAGAAAGCTGGTCCAGGAATGAAGAACAGGGAGGCAGCCACAGGATGAATTTTTGAACTCTCCAGACTGCATTTCTGACTATACAATCCCGGAACCAACCTTATTATTAAGTGTAATTACCGGCCCCAGGCACGAGCTCCGGGGCCCCTACAGAGGACCCAAGTGTTTGCTGTAGGTACCACTAAGGTGAGCTATACTTTTTCAAGCACAATCATCTTACCAATTGGCAGGTTATGAATTCCAGGGTGATAGCTGGGTCAAGGTGGCTCCAAATGTCCGAAGACCTTGATAGGATACTAAAGAATATAAGACATCCATTGTTAGACTCTTAAAAGCTAAGCATGCCCAGGCCCCACTTAAAAACACTAAAGATGTGTTTAATGCAACATTCTTTCCCAATATTAATTATTGAAAAATAATTGAAGTTTCTCTCTGCCCCTAAAAAAAAAAAAGGTGTATCAGCTCCAGGCTTGGTAATCTGATAATACTCTTGGGAGATGGGAATAGCTGTTAGTTTAAGGATCACTAGACCCTATTTCATGTGAGCCTCAGTCACTAATTAGATAAACCATTGACTATGGCCTGCTCTTTTTCGCTATGTGATTGTGAAAAAGCATGCATATTTCTACAGAAGGACATATTATCCCAATAATACACCTCAGATTGTTTAATTGAAATATTCAAAGAGCAGAAGAGAATGACAATATGTACCTCTGGGAAATGAGGAGGACTCCAGGAGCCTGGAAATGTAGGTTGAGCAAGTAAGTAAGACATTTTCGTGGAGATTAATATTTGATCTCAAACATTTATGAGGCTATTACAGTCTACTTCCTAATATATCTGTGCTCCACTTCTAACAATGACATAAATTACTTATTCCCCTAAAACTGATGCTCCAGGGGTGTTTGGAATGTTTGTTCTGGAGTTAACCTTGTATACCCCAGCGGATTGGTCCTCCAGCTTGAGAACCAAGGACAAAGTATGCAGTGTCTTGGCCAGAAGATAGGGCACCAGCCCCATTCTTCTGCAAGGAAAGAGACCAGCCCAGGAACCTAATTTTAGACATTTGGGCCCCAGTCACTGTCTAATGAGGACAGAGCATCTTGCCTCATTCTTCCTGTTGGGAGAGGCAGTTGTAAGAAAGTGATATTAATTTGTTATCTCATTATATGAATCACAGAGTTAATTTTTGTTTGTTTGTTTTCTATGCCATTCAGCTTGTGGGATCCTAGTTCCCTGACCCGGGATAGAAGCGTGGAGTCCTAACCACTGGACTACCAGGGAATTCCCACAAAGATTCTAAAAGAGTGTTGAGAAGTTGAAAAGTTGAGAAGTGTGTGAGTATCCTAAATACGAAAGGCATTAATGTATCACGTGATAAATTAGTGGGGAACCTGAAGGAACCATAAATCCTGAGCAGAGGTGAAGGGATGGGGTGTAACAAAGGAGTCAAGAGCACCGTCTAGAGGCAGAGATGGCAGGTTGGATGGGTTAAACTGGGTAAGAAGGAAGAGGAAGAAGTAAGAGCATTTTCCCGGCTGTTGCAGACAGAGCACAGGTGATGAGGACACGACGTCCAGAGGAAGAGTTCTAACAAAAAGTTGTATTTATCGAGCACTTTTTAAGTGCTCAGCACTGGATTAAACACATGGAGAGCAATTTCAAGATCCAACACCCCTATGAGGTATGATTCTTAATCTCATTTTTCAGAGGAGACAACTGAGATTTGAGAGCGTTCATTTGCCAGATTTCCTTTCCTCTTCTCTCCTTCCTCCTTGTCCTCTTCCTTCACAGTGTCCTCGTTTTCTTTAATTTCTGTGTGTCAGTCACTGTTCTAGGCACAGCAGAAAGTGAAAAGAATCCTGGTCCGTGTAGAGTTCATGCTCTAGTGTGGTAAACTAATTTTGTACAGTATATGGTACGTACAGCACGCTTCCATATAGGGAGAGCTGCGCAGCCCCATGATGACCGAGAGAGGGAGGCAGGCTGATGACGGCAGTGAACGGGCTTCCGCTAATGCAGAAGCTCAGGGAAGGGCTCTCTGATAAGGTGACATTTGAGCATCAACCTGATGAAGGGCTGGAGGGAACTATGAACCTCTACACACTGCTAAATATAGAATAGATAACCAGCAAAGACCTACTGCATATCTTATAACAACCTAGGAAGGAAAAGAATCTGAAAACATTTACGTATATAGTTATGCGTGAGTGCATACTCAGTTGCTCAGTTGTGTCTGACTCTTTGTGATCCTATGGATTGTAGCCCACCAGGCTCCTCTGTCCATGGGATTCTCCGGGCAAGAATACAGTTGCCATTTCCTTCTCCAGGGAATCTTCCCAACCCAGAGCATGAACCCACGTCTCCTGTGTCTCCTGCATTGACAAGCAGATTCTTTACCACTAAGCCATCTGGGAAGCCAAATATAGTTATATATATATATATATATATATATATATACACACACACACATGCATATATATATATTTAAAGTATATATGTATTTATACAGATAGATAAGTATAACTGAATCACTTTGCTATATGCCTCAGACTAACACAGCATTGCAAGTAAACTATACTTCAATTAAAAAATCTTTAAGAATATCTCTGAAAAGAGTATCCTAGACAAAGAGAACAGCAAGTGCACACATGCTTTTGGGTCTGAGGAAGACTGAGAAGGTCACTGTTTTAACAGCAGAGAACAGGAGGGACAGTGATGAGAATGAGGCTGGAGAGTAACCACAACACACACATACAGGGCCCTAGAAGCCATGGGAAGAACCTGGAACTAGAGTGCAATGAAAACATATCAGGTTGCTGGGGCAGAATTGGCTGCAAAAGGACAGTAGTAGAAAGGGATGGGGGATGTGGTGATGATTCAACTGGTAAACAGTATACTAGCCATGGTATTGATAGAAGCAGTGAGAACTGACTGGATTCAGGTTATATCTGAATGTAGGATCAATGGGATTGGCTCTTGGACACAATGAAGTCTAGCTCTATACCTAGGCAGATGAGCCATGTCCCCACACCCATCTCTTGGCCAATACCATAGGCTGGTCTTATTGCATCAGCCCTTCCATCCCCCCTTTTCCTCCCCCTTCTTTCAGCTGCCATCCAGCATTCACACACTGCCTCAGAGTCTCCCCAGCTTGCCCTGAGCGGGGTGCACATCAAATGTTTATGAAGAAGTGGTCTCAGTTTCTCCATCTATAACATGTCAGGCTGGGATAATTGTCCTCTAAGGTCACTTCCAACCCTTATTTTCTATGATCTGTGATCTACTTCACTATAATGTAGAAAATAAAAATCCAAGGTTATGGAAATCCATGGAATGCTTTTTCCTGCAGGAGTATATTTTTAAATATTGCCTGGATAGTTCTTGAGGATCCTGCTCTATTGCTTAGAATGAATCAAGGTGCTGTAGAATCATTAGGACTTTTGCAAAATCAAGATTTAAGTGATTTAATAATTATTTATGTTAATTGGGCTTCCCTGGTAACTCAGACGGTAAAGTGTCTGCCTACAGTGCAGGAGACCTGGGTTCTATCCCTGGGTCAGGAAGATCCCCTGGAGAAGGAAATGGCAACCCGCTCCAGTATTCTTGCCTGGAAAATCCTATGGACTGAGGATCTTGGTAGGCCACAGTCCACGGGGTGTTAATTAAAATTACATAAAATTAAAAATTCACCTCCTCGGAAAACAGTTTGGTGAGTTCTCAAAGAGTTAAACACAAGATTACCATATGACCCAGCAATTCCACTCTTAAGTATATAGCCAAAGAAGTTGAAAACAGCTATTTGAAGAGATCCCTTACACATATATTCATAGAAGCACTACTTCCAATAGGTAAAAGTTGCAACAACCCTGAATATCCACCAATAGATAAAAAGATACACAAAATGTAGTATGTACATTTAAAGGAAAATTACCCAGCCATCAAAGGTTTTGAAATACTGACAAAGGCTGCAACATGGATGAACTTTAAAGACATTGTTCGTAAAAAGAAATGAATCAGCCATGTGTGTACACACGTCCCCTCCTTCTAGTGCCTTCCTCCCACTCCCCCACCCCCACCCCACATCGCACCCGTTCAGGCCACCGCAGAGCACTGAGCTGACCTCCCTGAGCTGCGGAGCAGGTGCCCACTGACTATCTATTTTACACGTAGCTCATTGTGCAGCAGAAACTAGCAAAACATTGTAAAGCAACTACGTCCCATACAATTTTTAATTAAAAAAACCATTATACTAACTGAAAGAAACCGGTCACACAAGATCATTTATTATATGATTCTTTTCACATGGAATATACAGGTTAGATAGTCCATAGAGAAAGCAGACTGGTGGTTGCCAAGGACTGAGGGGGGTGGTGGAAAAGGAAAGTTACTGCTTAATAAACGCTGAATAGTCTTTTGAGGTGATGAAAATGTTTCAGAACTAAATAAAAGCTCTGGAATTGAACTATGTAAAATCGTTAATTTCATGTGATATGAATTTCACTTCAATGCAAAGTAAATCAGTTCCCTAGTCTCACCAGCCACATTCAGGGGCTCAGTAGCCAGTCCCTGCCGTGTGAGCAGCAGAGCTAAGCAGTGCCTTCCCATCACTGCAGAAAGTCCTACTGCACGGAGCTGATTTAGACATGCACGGCTTCTGAGACCATTGTGGGGAGATTGCAAGAGTGGAGAAAAGTGGGGAGAGCTGGATCCCACCCCCTCTGGCCCCTGCTCTTCGCAGAAACTGGGATCCACCTACACCGTTATCTGTCTATCCTGCATCCCAAGGCAAGAAGCAGACTCAGTTCAACATTTCCAGCCAAATGCCCACCAGAGGGCACTCACATACCCCAGAAAACACTGCTCCAGGATCAAGATACATTAGCATCCAGTGCCGAACCAGGGGGAAAAAAATGCATGGAAAGCAAAGATTTATATGACAGATTCCATGTGAACTCTCCCATTCCCACTTGTGAAACTGTTCATAATTGGGGGAAATTTCCCTTCTTGGTCATCTTGGATCTCAGCCCAATATGAATTTGGTGAGTATGTAGAAAGCTTAAGCTAAAGTAGTGTAGTATGTTTTACATCAGTGAGAGAAAATAGATGCATACTGCACATTTATGTGTGGATATACACAAGCACACACTTAAAGCAGATTAATGTATACATACACAGATATCACCCAAATGTAAAAGCTGAAGTCTCATGGCATAGAAATTACCCTGCCTTCCATCAGTAAATATGGTAAATCAAACACTGCTTCACAAGCGTTTCAGAGAGATAACCCTCTCATTAAAGCAGCAGGCTCCTAGTAAACAAATCGTCCACCTCCAGGATAGGAACTATATCAAAAACATTTGAAAATCACCATCCCTTCTGGGACATTAGTCAGTGTGAGTATTTATGTTTCACTGTTTGAGTTTTCCTGTGAATCATCTCACATGAAGAGCCGTTGTAATCAGAAAGTTGACCATTATTGTAGCTGGGCACAGGCATTACTGTCATTTTGCAAATCTCAGTGTGAAAAATCCATCTGTCAGCTTTACATTTGTGGAATGACATTGTCCAGGACACATTTATTGCCTCTACCATTTGGTATGTGGAGGGACAAGATAAATTTGCTGCACTCCTGAATGTGGAAATGTTTGGGGTTAGAAATATAAACTCAACAGCCTTCTGTGCCCCCTCAGGACAGGGGTGTAAGTAGAACCTGCTCTGAGAGTAGGTGGTTGTTTTGTCTCATTGATGTCAATGTGGGTTTTCCTCCCTCCGTCCTCCCATCCTTCTTCTCTTCCTACTCTTCCTCTTTCAATCTGATATTGATTGCTCAAAATTGGAACAGTCTCTACTAATTCTCAGCTATCCAGGAAAAGTGGACAAAGCCAGACTTCAGCCTTGCGTTAACGGTAGGCAGTGGTATCATAAAGAGAAAAATTACTAGACCGTCTTCAGCAGAATATTTAGAAATGAGAGGTGTTTAAAATGTCCTGTTATGTAGTGGTTTTTCATTTTTAATTTTTTATATGTATAAAAAGTTTGTATTTACCTATTTCATTGGTATATTTGTTCTTTAGGACTTTAAAATCCAAGAACAAAGTCCTATATCTAAATCTGAAGGACCATCACTCCCTCACTTTCTTCAGATAACCTTAAATATCTTCCACTCTCAAAAGTATTACATCAATCAACTACATTCAGGCTAATCACTTGAAAAGAACTGTAAATCAGGGAATTATTGGCCAACCCCAAACCATTTACACAATCTTAACCGTAGGTCTCCTTAAACCCTTGAAATTTGCAAGAGAAAGCAAAATGTAAGCAGCATTTCTCATAGAATGTTTCACAGAAAACCAGTAAGAGAAATATTGAGGGGAAAAAATGGACTTCATGTCCAAATAAAGTTGAAAAATATTGAGTGTTTGATTTTTCTCCTGGCCCTTCACAACGTATCAATACAGTAAAGACTTTGAGGAATTGCATTGTCAATTCTCTGTCCAGACCTCCAAGATACAGCCTCTGTCCCCACAGCTTTCTTCAGAGAGCTGCAGAGGGCAGGGTGGGAGGTGCAGAGAGCCAGGAGTCCAAGTTGACATTCCCCTGGGAAGCCTGAGGCCAGTGCTGACCGGGACTGGAGTTTGGAAACCTAGCTCCTTGCCTTGGAGCGGGACAAATTCTGCCAAGTAACGTAAGCCCTGGAGTTTTCTGGGGTTGAGACTGAGGCTGAGACATCACCTGAAAATATGCCCTGCCGCGACTTCCCCTGTGTCCTAGCTCTTTCCTCCCTTACTGCTTTCTCCAGGGAGCACTTCCTTCATGAACTCCTGCCCACATGTGCTCACCTCAGGGTCTGCTTCTGGGAAACCTGACTCACCACGCTAACAACTTGCTTCACTCAGGATTTCGTTTATGCCTTCATTCGACAATCTTTTACTGAGTTTTTATTATGTGCCAACATATCCTGAAGGTGAGCAGCTAATGATTGGCTGGTTTGTTCCACCAAGTATACGTAGGCGAGGTTTCTCTCCAATGCAAAATCTATCAGATTTCTGGGAAATGAGAATGCCTTTAGAAAACTTTAGAAAACAATGACACACAGAATTAGATTTGGCACACAGGAATCTCCTTCTCAAACTACATCATATATTCCTCAAGGCAGAACTGTAGGGTGTATTTCTTTGTAACCACGTTATTGTTCATACTTCATTATGCCCTGAAGTTACTCTGGACACAGAGGTAGAAGCACTGAGTTCTCATTCATCTTTTTGAAGTGAGGAGAAATAGGAAGAGACAGCCTGGTGATTAAAATGTGACATGGGTAAATATGGGAGGGGGAGGTTAATGTCAGTTTTGTAGAATGAATAAAATTTTGGCTAACTGGCAATCCTGGACAAGATTTTCAAAAGAGTGTTGAATAATAATTTCTCCCAAGAAGCTCCAATTTCATTCCCAGATGGTGTGTACTCTATCTCCAAACAAACAACAAACCTAGGAAATAGGAAGTACTTCAGAAGGTCACTGTGTAATTTTTAAAGCTACGTCTGCCCAGTATGAAACATTTAATCAATTCATAGAACCCAGCATTCAATGTTGGTATTTGGCTTCACAGAGGAAAATAATCCAGGTGTTTTGATGCTGGATTGACTGGTAGAAAAGAATCTGGAGGTGAAAACTGAGTTGGGAGACATGCTTTCTGTCTCCACCTTTTCGCTACCCAGCTTTCTCAAGGGAGTAGAGAATTCAACACTTCCTAGAAATCCAGTGAGATTCAGTTCAGTTCAGTCACTCAGCCGTGTCTGACTCTTTGTGATGGGATAGTGCTAAACCTGGTCCTTTGAGAACCAAACTTGGCCAGGGACAAGCAGAAGGGGGAGGACTTCTGGCTGCTTCTAGGGTGGACGCAATGTCTGCAGTACCTAGTGCTGTGGCCTAAAGCAAAATATTGGGATTCTTTATCAGGTAAGATGGTTAAAAAAAAAAAAAAAACAGCAAACCAAAAGCCCACCACCTGTCTCTAATACTCTTAATGGAAAGAATTATGAAGAAGGAGGTGATTTAAATTATAGGTAAAGTGGTGTATGTGCATATACAGATCCTGGTCCATCGTCAAAGGTTAGGAAGGCCTGTGAGATAAATGGTGGAGGAAAAAGACTGGGGACAGGTAATATGTGACCAAATTAAAAGAGGGGCACAGATGATCAGAAAATCAAAGATTCTGAGCAGGAAGACACTGTGGTATGAACAGGACCATGAAAGGCTATACAGAAAAATCAAGCCTTGTAATAGGACTTAATGGAATTAAATCTGGGAAGTTTGGTTACAAGTTTAAACAGTCTTATCCCAGGACATTCCCTGCCTCCTTTAGCCTTGAGAGAAAGCTCTCTGAAATTCTAATCTTGAGTCTTCTGAGCAGAAGAGTCTAGGACTGTAGAGTGAATATTTTCAAGACCTACACCTTAAACCAACCACCAAAGTCTGTTGTTGACTTTCTCATTGGTTTATCCTATATCTATCTCTATCTATCTCTATTGGTTTATCCATCCTATAATACCTGTCCACTTGCCTAGGACCCTTCCTCTGAGGCATAGTTTTATTACTTGGGATGAAACAAGTTGAAAGAAAGGAGCCATAGAATTGAAGAAGCTCCATGTATCCCAGGCTGCTAGTCTTTTACTTAATAAACAGCCAGAAGGTGTGGGCACGTGTGTGACGGAAGGGGCCTGAATCTGTGTGGACAGTCAAGTTCAGGCTCTGACACTGGTATGACAACTTACAACAAGACAGTTATTGAAGAGCACAATGCATTTGACACTGTACTGCACTGCCGGAGGGTTTCATCAAAAATGGGTGCAGCGACGCAGGTGCAGTGCCCAAGATGCTCACAGTCTAATCAGTGCCCTCGATGCCTGATGGGAAGGGGGCAAGCCTGCCCCTGAGGCCAAAGCGTGACCTCCATGCAACAGGCAAGTTTGGAACTAAAAGTTGGAGTGCCCAGGTCCAAGTCCTGACCTCAGTACTTTCTAGTTCTTTGACGTTGAGAAATGCACTTAAGAAATCTATGTGGGGAGGAACAAGATGGTGGAGGAGTAGATGGACATGATTTCATCTCTCCCTATGGATACATTAGGAATACACCTTCAGACACAGAAGTGCTTGCAGAACACCAGCTGAGAGCTGGCAGGAGTACCTGACCACTGGAAACGAATATATAGACCCACACGAAACTCGGTATGATGAAGGAACTAGAGGGATAAACAGGAGTATTAGTATGACCTGTCTTCAAAGCAGAGGTCTGATCCCCACAGTAGGGTAATTGTCTGAGTCAGAGGAGAAACATTTGAGGCTGAGAATGAAGCAGCTGATCTGTAGCAGCCTAAATGGAATGAGAATCAGACAGTCCTTGCCGCAGCCATACATACCCTGGAGAGGGACGCAGGTCCCCTAGAAGTCACAACAGCTGGGAGCTGGCACATAGGGATTGTGGAGCAATCCCAGGGCAAGGGCTGCTGTTGACTGTGGAGAGACAGACCAAGGGGACATGAGGGAGGAGATTGTGGTGGGCAAAACCTGTGGAGGAAAGCCAGGCAGCCGTGGAAGCAAGTCGATGCTGCTGAGTCACGCTTGGGGGTGGAGCCATCACCGTCGCCTCTCTCCCTTCACACCAGCACCAGCAGCTGAGCAATAGAGAGGCTGGCCCATCACGCACCTGATGTGCAGAACAAGAGTGGGACCCCAGCCAGAGGGGGACCCTCTATGTGCCTGATGTGCTGAAAAACAGACAAGGACCCCAGGCAAGGGAGCCCTCAAAGTGCCGGAATGGGTGGAGCTACAGAGAAAGACTAACCATAGAGGCCTTCTGATCACCAGCTGCCAGAAGCTTGAAAAAAGACTTTAATATGGCCACAACTCCTGCAGCTGAGTAGTCTCTGCACACTTGGCAGTGCCATGGTCCCTGTGACCCAAGCAGCTGCGCTACCTTCATGATCAACCCTCAGTGGGGCAGAGCTGCCACAGGCAAAAAATGTCTTGCATCTATGCATGCGGGGTTGCTTAGGTCACGTCCAACTCTTTGCTACCGCATGAACCGTGGCCTTCAGGCTTCTCTGTCAGTGGGGTTCTCCAGGCAAGAATAGTGGTGTGGGTTTCCATACTCTTCTAGAGTTCTGTATTTCCTGCTGCCCCAGCCACCAACTCCCCTGAGTATCTGGTGCTGCCAGGGCCCCTGTGACCCAAGCAGCTGCACCACCTCCACACCTGGCCCTCACTGGGACAGACCCAAGTCCTCCAGGGCAGCCTCAGGAGCAAACCCCAGTGGACGACCCACACGCAGAGGTGGAAATAAAACCACGGTTGAAACCCGGGGGCAGTGTGGTTAAGGAAGAAGACTGCAAACCTGCCCACCGGTTATATTAGCAGCAGATTAAATCCACGTGGTCAACCAGGCAGACTCTGAGTCTATGGAATATATAAAAGGACACTGAGCGCTCCCACACACACACAAAAACAACACTAGTTCTGACAGTGTGGACTTTGGAGGCAAGAACACACAGGAGTACGACCAGATTAGAGTCTGAGCTGCCCCCACAGCAGGTCCAGAGACCAGCACAGTGTTGGAGGGCCTCCTAGGGAGGCGAGGTGGACTGTGACTCCCAGCAAGTCTCTTTGACAGAGACTCAAGAAAAACATTTATTATTCCTATATTTTGACTTGTTCTGTAGTTTCTTTTGTTTTTTTTTTTCTTTTCCTTTTTCCCCCGCCTCTGCTGTAGTTGCTGATTTTATTAGCACTATGAAATAAATCTAAAGCTTTTGAGATTTTTTTTCTTTTCAATCACACTTTTTATTGCTGTTATAAACCTCTGCCTCTACGTTGGCCTTTTGGAGTTATGTGGAGTTTTCCTTTTCTATTTTTTTCCCCTCTTTTTAAAATTTTAATTAAAAATTTTTTTTAACATATTATTTTTTCTACATTTGTTCCTTTGTCTGTCTTCCCTACTGTTCTCTTCCCCTTGCAGTTAATCTTTAATATATGTAAATCTTCTTTGAAAGTGAAAGTGAAATTTGCTCAGTCGTATCTGACTCTTTGTGACCTCATGGACTATACAGTCCATGGAATTCTCTAGGCCAGAATACTGGAGTGGGTAGCCTTTCCCTTCTCCAGAGGATCTTCCCAACCCAGGGATCAAACCCAGGTCTCCCACATTGCAGGCAGATTCTTTACCAGCTGAGCCACCAGGGAATCTTCTTTATCTACCTCTATTTAAGTTTGCATTTCTATTCTTTTTTTCTTTTCTTTTTCCATTCTTTTTCTCACCATATTTGTTAGTTTTGTTTTCATTGCTTTATTCCCCAGTTGCCACCTTGCCTTAGGTTTGCTTTCCAGTCTGTGCTTTAGTTAGTTTGTTCTTAACTGGTGGATATCATTTTTTTGGTTTCTTTTGTTTGCCAGGTCAATCTATTGTACTTTATTTTTGCTGGACTCTTTTGAGTTTGCTTATGGGTGTATTTGCATATGTGTATATTCCATTATTTTAATTATTATTTGCCTTATACTGTAATTCCCATTTGTCTGGGGTTCATCTTTGGTTTCTCATATTTGGGTATTTGTTTTAATGCCATTTAATGCCATAACAAACCACATGTGGAATCTCCATTCCTGGCCAGAGATCAAGCCTTGAGCCTTTGGAGTGGGAGCACTGACTCCAAGGTCCTAGACTGCCAGAGAACTCCTAACCCCAGGGAGTATCAAATGGTGAGACCTCCCACAAAGGTGACCACTTGTGTACAAGACTCAGCATCTCCCAACTGCCAATAGCACTCTGTGCAGGGCACGTCATCCAAACAACCAACAAGGCAAAAATACAAACCCAGTCATCAGCAGACAGGATTACTGCCTCACTCAGCCCTGCCCATCAGAGGAAAAAATTAACAAAACTCACCTCCTCCCATCAGAACACAAGCACAAATCTCACCCTTCATGAAGCTTACACAAACCACTTGACCAATTATGAGAGCAGAAACCAAAAGGAAGAAAGGATTCAATCTTGAAGCCTGGGAAAAGCAGACCTCACAATAAGTTTAAAAATAAGTTAAAAAAAATAATGAAAAGGCAGAGAAATACTGCATAAATGAAGGAATAAACTAGAAACACACAAGTCCAAATAAATGAAGAGGAAATAGGCAAAGTACCTGAAAAAGAATTCCAAATAATGATAGTAAAGATGACCTAAAACCTTGAAAACACAATGGAGAAAATGCAAGAATATTAACAAAGACCAAAAAGAATTAAAGAATAAACATACAGAGAAAAACAGCACAATTATTGAAATTAAAAATACTCTAGAAGGAATCAATAGCAGAATGTCTGAAGCAAAAGAACGGATCAGAGATCTGGAAGATAAAATGGTAGAAATGACTGCTGAAGAGTAGAATAAAGTAAAAAGAATGAAAAGAAATGAGGATAGCCTCAGAGACTTCTGGGACAATATTAAACACACCAACATTCAAATTATAGGGGTTGCGGAAAAAGAGAAAAAGAAAGGGTATGA
Source organism: Dama dama (assembly GCF_033118175.1). Classification (NCBI taxonomy): domain Eukaryota; kingdom Metazoa; phylum Chordata; class Mammalia; order Artiodactyla; family Cervidae; genus Dama; species Dama dama. Next base: position 5,609,543 of record NC_083700.1, on the reverse strand, counting down.
TAAAATTTTTGAAGAGATTATAGTTGAAAGTTTCCCCAACATGGAAAAGGGAATAGCCAGTCACTTCCAAGAGGTGCAAAGAGTCCCATACAGGATAAACCTAAAGATAAACACACCAAGACACATACTAATCAAACTAACAAAGATTAAACATAAAGAAAGTATTAAAAGTAGCAAGGTAAAAGCAGCAAGTAACATACAAGGGGAAGCCCATACGTTTAACAGCTGATCTTTTAGCAGAAACTCTGCAGGCCAGAAGGGAATGGCATGATATATTTAAAGTACTGGAAGGGAAAAATCTACAACCAAGATTACTCTACCTGGCAAGGATCTCATTCAAAATTGATGGAGAAGTAAAAAGCTTTTCAGACAAGCAAAAGTTAAAATAATTCAGTACCACAAAACCAGCTTTACAACAAGTGCTAAAGGGACTTATATAGTCAGGAAAAACAACAGAAGAAAAAGATCTACAAAAACAAGCCACAAACAATTAAGAAAATGGCGATAAGAACATTTATATCAATAATTACTTTAAATGTAAATGGATTAAGTGCTCCAACCAAAAGACACAGACTGGCTGAATGGATAAAAAACCAAAACCTATATATATGCTGTCTACAAGAAATGCCCTTCAGACCTAAAGACACATATAGACTGAAAGTGAGAGGATGGAAAAATACACTCCATATAAATGGGAAGCAAAAGAAAGCCGGGGTAGCAATTCTCATATCAGACAAAGTAGGCCTTAAAATAAATAATATTACAAGAGATAAGGAAGAATACTAACTACGTAATGATCAAGGGATCAATCCAAGAGGAAGACACAACAATTGTAAATATCTATGCACCCAACATAGGAGAACCTCAATACATAAGACAAAAACTAACAGACAAAGAAGGAGAAATTGACAGTAACACAATAATAATAGGAGACTTTAACATCCCACATACACCAATGGCCTAACACCCCCAAAATATGCCCTTTTCATTATAGGGGACTGCAATGCAAAAGTAGAACGTCAAGAGATATCTGGAGTAACAGGCAAATTTGGCCTTGGAGTACGGAATGAAGCAGGGCAAAGGCTAATAGAGTTCTGCCAAGAGAACACACTGGTCATAGCAAACACCCTCTTCCAACAGCACAAGAGATGACTCTACACATGGACATCACCAGATGGTCAACATTGAAATCAGATTGATTATATTCTTTGCAGTCAAAGATGGAGAAGCTCTATACAGTCAGCAAAAACAAGACCGGGAGCTGACTGTGGCTCAGATCATGAACTCCTTATTGCAAAATTCAGACTTAAATTGAAGAAAGTAGGGAAATGCACTAGACCATTCAGGTATGACCTAAATCAAATTCCTTACAATTATATGGTGGAAGTGACAAATAGATTAAAGGGATTAGATCTGAAGAACTATGGACAGAGGTTCGTGACACTGTACAGGAGGCAGTGATCACGACCATCCCCAAGAAAAAGAAATGCAAAAAGGCAAAATGGTTGTCTGAGGAGGCCTTACAAATAGCTATGAAAAGAAGAGAAGCAAAAGGCAAGGGAGAAAAGAAAAGATATACCCATTAGAATGCAGAATTCCAAAGAATAGCAAGGAGAGAAAAGAAAGCCTTCCTCAGTGATCAGTGCAAAGAAATAGAGGAAAACAATAAAATAGGAAAGACTAGAGATCTCTTCAAGAAAATTAGGAATACCAGGGAAGTTTTCATGCAAAGATGGGCAAAATAAAGGATAGAAATGGTATGTACCTAACAGAAGCAGAAGATATTAAGAAAAGGTGGCAAGAATACACAGAAGAACTATACAAAAAAGATTTTCATGACCCAGATAATCATGATGGTGTGATCACTCACCTAGAGCCAGATATCCTAGAATGTGAAGTCAAGAGGGACTTGAGAAGCATCACTATGAACAAAGCTAGTGGAGGTGATGAAATTTCAGTTGAGCTATTTCAAATCCTAAAAGATGATGCTGTGAAAGTGCTGTATTCAATATGCCAGAAAATTTAGAAAACTCAGCAGTTGCTACAGGGCTGGAAAAGGTCAGTGTTCACTCCAATCCCAAAGAAAGGCAATGCCAAAGAATGCTCAACTACTGCACAATTTCACTCATCTCACACACTAGCAAAATATTGCTCAAAATTCTCCAAGCCAGGCTTCAACAGTACATGAACCGTGAACTTTCAGATGTTCAAGCTGGATTTAGAAAAGGCAGAGGAACCAGAGATCAAATTGCCAACATCCGTTGGATCACCAAAAAAGCAAAAGAGTTCCAGAAAAACATCTACTTCTGCTTTATTGACTACACTGAAGCCCTTGACTGTGTGGATCACAACAAACTGTGGAAAATTCTTCAAGAGATGGGAATACCAGACCACTTTACCTGCCTCATGAGAAACCTGTATACAGGTCAAGAAGCAACAGTTAGAACTAGACACGGAACAACAGACTGGTTCCAAATCGGGAAAGGAGTATATCAAGGTTGTATATTATCACCCTGCTTATTTAACTTATATGCAGAGTACATCATGAGAAATGCTGGGCTGGAGGAAGCACAAACTGAAATCAAGATTGCCAGGAGAAATATCAATAATCTCAGATATGCAAATGACACCACCCTTATGGCAGAAAATAAAGAAGAAGTAAAGAACCGCTTGATGAAAGTGAAAGAGGAGAGTGAAAAAGTTGGCTAAAAACTCAACATTCAGAAAACTAAGATCATGGCATCAGGTCCCATCATTTCATGGCAAACAGATGGGGAAACAGTGGAAACAGAGACAGACTTTATTTCTGGGGGCTCCAAAATCACTGCAGATGGTGATTGCAGCCATGAAATTAAAAGAGGCTTGCTTCTTGCAAGAAAAGCTATGACCAACCTAGACAACATATTAAAAAGCAGAGACATTACTTTGCCAACAAAGGTCCATCTGGTCAAAGCTATGGTTTTTCCAGTAGTCATGTATGGATGTGAGAGTTGGACTGTAAGGAAAGCTGAGAGCCGAAAAATTGATGCTTTTGAACTGTGGTGTTGGGGAAGACTCTTGAGAGTCTCTTGGACTGCAAGGAAATCCAACCAGTCCATCCTAGAGGAAATCAGTCCTGAATATTCATTGGAAGGACTGATGCTGAAGCTAAAACTCCAATACTTTGGCCACCTGATGTGAAGAACTGACTCATCTGAAAAGACCCCGATGCTGGGAGGGATTGGGGGCAGAAGGAAAAGGGGATGACAGAGGATGAGGTGGTTGGATGGCATCACCGACACGATGGACATGCGTTTGAGCAAGCTCTGGGAGTTGGTGATGGACAGGGAGACCTAGCATGCTGCAGTCCATGGGGTTGCAAAGAGTCAGACACGACTGAGTGGCTGAACTGAACTGAACTAGCGAGATTCATCAAGAAAAAAAGAGAGAAGAATCAAATCAACAAAATTAGAAATGAGAAAGCAGAGTTTACAACAGACAATGCAGAAACACAAAGGATTATAAGCTTGTTATGAACAACCATATGGCAATAAAATAGGTAAACTGGAAGAAATGGAGATTCTTAGAAAAGTTCAACCTTCCAAAACGGAAGCAGGAAGAAATAGAAATTATGAACAACCCAATTACAAGCTCTGAAATCAAAACTGTGATAAAAAATCTCCCCAAAAACAAAAGCCCAGGACCAAATGGCTTCGCCAGTGAATTCTAGCAAACATTTAGAGAAGAGCTAATGCCTATCCTTCTGAAACTCTTTCAGAAAAATTGCAGAGGAAGGAACACTTCCAAGCTCATTCTACAAGGTCACCATCACCCTGACAAAACCAGACAAAGACAACACAAAAAAAGAAAATTTCAGGCCAATACCACAGATGAACATGGATTAAAAATCCTCAACAAAATTCTAGCAAAGACAATTCAACAACCTATTAAAAAGCTCATACACCATGCTCAAGTTGGGTTTATTCCAGGGATGCAAGGATTCTTCAATATCAATCAATGTGATACACCATGTTAACAAATTGAAAGATTAAAAGCATGTGATAATCTCAATAGATGCAGAAAAAGCCTTTGACAAAATTCAGCACCTATTTATGATTAAAACTCTTCGAAAAATGGGCATAGAAGGAGTCTACCTAAACATAGTAAAGGCCATGTATGATTAGCTCACAGCTAACATTATTCTCAATGGTGAAAACCTAAAAGCATTCCCCCTAAGATCAGGAACAAGACACGGGTGTCCACTCTCATCACTAGTATCAACGTAGTTTTGGAAATCCTAGCTACAGTAATCAGAGAAGAAAAAGAAATAAAACTAATCCAGATCAGAGAAGAAGAGGTAAAGCTCTCATTGTTTGCAGATGACATGATATCATACATAAAAAAACCCTAAAGATACTATCAGAAAATTACTAGAGCTAATCAGTGAATTTAGCAAAGTTGGACCACACAAAATCAATACACAGAAATCACTTGCATCCCTGAATATTAACAATGAAAAATCAGAAAAAGAAATTAAGGAATCACTCTCTTTCACCATTGCAACAAAAAGAATAAAATATCTAGGAATAAACCTACCTAAGGAGTAAAAAAAAACTATATACAGAAAATTATAAGACACTAATGAAAGAAATCAAAGACACATGAAACAGATGGAGAGATGTTCCCCATGTTCCTGGGTAGAAAGAATCAATAATGTGAAAATGACTATACTACCAAATGCAATCTACAGATTGAATGCGATCCCTATCAAATTACCAATGGCATTCTTCACAGAACTAGAACAAAAAATTTCACAATTCATATGGAAACACAAAAGACCCTGAATAGCCAAAGGAGTCTTGTGAAAGAATGGAGCTGGAAGAATTAATCTTCCTGACTTCAGATTGTACTACAACCTGCAGTCATCAAAATAGTGTGTACTGGCACAAAAACTGAAAGATAGGCTAATGGAACAAAACAGAAAGCCCAGAAATAACCCCCTGCACCTATGGGCACCTTATTTTTGACAAAGGAGGCAAGAATATACAATGGGCAAAGATTGCATCTTCAATAAATGGTGCTGGGAAAACTGGACAGCTACACATAAAAGAATGAAATTAGAACACTTCCTAATACCATACACAAAGATAAACTCAAAATAGATTAAAGACCTAAATGTAAGACCAGAAACTATAAAACACTTAGAGGAAAACATAGGCAGAACACTTAATGACATAAATCAAAGCAAGATCCTCTGTGACCCACCTTCTAGAGTAATGGAAATAAAAACAAAAGTAAAGAAGTAGGACCTGGGTAAACTTAAAAGCTTTTGTACAACAAAGGAAACTATAAACAAGGTGAAAAAAACAACCCTTAGAATGGGAGAAAATAATAACAAATGAAACGACTGACAAAGGATTAATTTTCAAAATATGCAAGCAGCTCATACAACTCAATACCAGAAAAAACAAACAACCCAATCAAAAAGTGGGAAAAAGACCTAAACAGACATTTCTCCGAAGAAGACGTACAGATGGCTAACAAACACGTGAAAAGATGCTCAACATCACTCATTATCAGAGAAATACAAATCAAAACTATAATGAGACATCATCTCACATCAGTCAGAATGGCCATCATCAAAAAGTCTACAAACAATAAATGCTGGAGAGGGTGTGGAGAAAAGGGAACCCTCTAGCACTGTTGGTGGAAATGCAAATTGAGACAACCACTATGGAAGATGGTATGGAGATTCCTTTAAAAACTAGGAATAAAACCACCATATGACCCAGCAATCCCAATCCTAGGCATATACCCTGAGGAAACCAAAATTGAAAAAGAAACATGTACCCCAATGTTTATTGCGGCACTATTTACAATAGCCAGAACATGGAAGCAACCTAGATTTCCATTGACAAATGAATGGATAAAGAAGTTGTTGTACATATACACAATGGAATATTGCTCAGCCATAAAAAGGAACATCTTTGAATCAGTTCTAATGAGATGAATGAACCTAGAGCCCATTTTACAGAGTGAAGTAAGTCAGAAAGTGAAAGATAAGTATCATATACTAATGCATATATATGGAATCTAGAAAGACGTGTACCAAAATTTATTTACAGGACAGCAATGGAGAGATAGACATAGAGAACAGACACATGGACATGGTGAGAGGGAAGGAGAGGGCGAGATGTACGGAAAGAGTAACACGGAAACTTACATTACCATATGTAAAATAGATAGCCAAGGGGAATTTGCTGTATGTCTCAGGGCCTCTGTATCAACCTAGATGGATGGGATGGGGAGGGAGATGGGAGGGAGTTTCAAGAGGGAAGGGACATATGTATACCTATTGCTGATTCAGGTTGATGTTTGACAGAAAACAACACAATTCTGTAACGCAAGTATCCTTCAATAAAAAAGTAAATTAAAACAAGAGAAAGAAATCTACAAGGAGTTCCTGTAAAATACCTGCCTTGCTTACTTCGAAAGATTTTTGTGAGAATCAGATAAGGTTAATACATGTGATAGCATCTTGGACAGACTGAAATTGTATACAAATGGAGTTTCTTTTAATGTCCTCGGTATTTAATTCTCCCCAAGCCAGTGCAAGATGGGGCAAGAATAATCATCCTAATGGTTAAAAATTTTCTCTTGTATGTATGTTTTAACTTTTTATTTTCTATAATTTCAAGTTATAGAAAAGTTATAAGAAAATATGAAGGAAGCTGTATGTCCTATATCCAGATGTATCAATTAGTAATAAGTTGCCCCATTTGTGTTTTTCTTTCTGTTTCTCTCTCTCTCTTTGCAGATATCATGTCCATTTACCCCTAAATACATTATATATTTCATTCTCTTATATCACCCCAGTACAATTACCAAAATCAGCAGATTCAACCAACTGCAGATTGTGTAGTTCTATAGTATGTGTTTACTGGAAAAAAACATGTATATAAGTGGACCTGTATAGTTCAAACCTCTTTTGTCCAAGGGTCAGCCATGTATACACTAAGCATAATATACATATAAAGAAAACATGAGTTTACACTGGCACTTCCATTCAAATCGATACCACCAATGCGTTCTAGTCCTTCCCCTTCCCGGAAGTATTTTTAACTTCCTTCCCTAAAAGTAACTTGGCTCCCATTCAGAAAATACTTATTTACCCAGTCTTGGAACACTCACACAGTAGTTTCAAAATTTCTAATCCTGTCTGGCTTACTTCACTTAGCATGATAAATATCATATGATATCACTTGTATCTGGAATCTAAAATAATGATACAAATAAGCTTATTAATAAAACAGAAATAGACCCACAGACATAGAAAACAAACTTATCAAAGAGGAAAGAGGAGGAAGGACAAATTAGGAAGTTGGGAGTAACAAATGCACTACTATATATAATAGACAATCAGAAAGGACCTACTGTATAACACACAGAGCTATACTCAGTATACTATAATAACCTATATGGGAAAATCTGAAAAAGAATACACACACACATATATATTGTTTGCTGTATACCTGAAACTAACACAACATTGGAAATCAACTCTTTTTCCTTTAAAAAAGGAAAAAAAATGCTAACCCACACCACTATGAAAAACAAACCTACTAGGCAGGGTTTATCAATGGTTGCTTTTGACTTCAGATTGAGGTTATATAGTGAAAATACTGTGGTCAAATGTTACTTAGATTAGTTTTATTTCCTCCTTTGCTGTGATTATGTTTTTCATATAAAATGTAAATAGATCTGTTTGTTTCTGCGTTCCATTTTATGTTTCTTCCCCATTCTTCCTGATTAACTTTTTTTGTGTAGTAAAACATTGACCTGGCTCCAAAATTAAAATCTTACAGAAATGTATTTTTAAAGTATCACTCCCCCAATTCTTTGCACTCTATTCCCACCACTCCTTGCAAATAACTAATCTCGCTAGTTGGGGGTTTATTCTTTCTGTGTTTCTTTTGGCAAAAATAATAAGCAGATGCATGTATATGTCCTTAGAAAAATTAATATCAGGATTATTACTGGCTTACAGGAAAGACAGTCTGTACACACACCTTATAGTCTGTCTGATCAGGCTGCATTTCCTACTGACTCAGAGGAGCCTGCAGGAGTCAGCAGGGGGCACAGAGCCAGCTCTCATGAGCTGAGTGGATATTACAAGTTCACTGTAGTCTGAACCCACATCCATCAACTGGCTGCTAATCCTTCTTGACAGACATCCCAGAAGAAACTTGATGTGTTAACTAATTCCAGAGTTTAATGAGTGTGAAAGTCAAGGTTTGTGCTTGAGAGGCTGGAAGTAAAGTGATTTATTTCAACATTTGACTGAGCAGAAGAAGTCACTCATAAAGTAGATAGACTCAGTAGCTTCAGAGCTCTTCCTCCACTTCACCCCAAGAAAAAGAAACTACACATTATCCTTCAATTAAAAAAAAAAAAAAAAGAGCCTACACATTTAAGTTTCCCCATAAGGCTCTACTTAGGAGACCCAAGAGTCTCAAGCCCCAAGCCCTTCTTAAGATGCATTTGATATACCACCATATGCAAGCGACAATGGCAGGTCTGTCTGCCCACCTGTCAGTGGGGCCTTTCAGCCCCACAGGTGAAGAAAAAGGACGATGGCTCCACCTGACTGCACCTGTGTTCACCTGAACAGAGTCAAGAATGTGAACAATTCAAGTATTCTCCAGCAGAGAAACTCAGCTGCGAGGCTGAGAGACTCTGGATGCACTTTTCTCTTTGGGAATTTCTCCTTTGTCTCCATTGCTTTTCTTGACTGAAGGGCACAGTCTCTGCTGGACGGCAGACAGAGAGGCTCAGGCGGCTGCCTTGGCTCAGGCAGGCAGAGCGACAGCAAAGGAGGTGGCTTCTGTTCTGTACAACCTGAGCCCACTTGGGCTAAGGGGACACCCCCAAACTCTGCCAACTGTGCAGAGGAGCAAGGCTCTCCTCTCCATCCCCAACTCTCCTTGTTTTCTCATTTAGTCCATCTTACCATCCCATGTCAGTATACTCAGTTGAGAAGTCTAAAGAGATACATACCCTTAGGGCACAGGAAAGATAAATTCTCCCCCTTGATCCCAGCATAAACCCTCTTGGGTTGACAGCAACTCTCCTCTAGCCCCATAAGGCAGAGTATTGGGAATACTGTGTTGATGGATGGTAATATATATGTTAGCACAACAGTGTTCTACTCCAGGGGCTCTTTCATAGGATCTTGGGTTTGGAAGGACCTTGAGGTCAACCAGGACAGTTTCCCACCTACTCAGCAATCTGTCTGCAACGCCTTTGACAGGTGGCCATTCAGCCTCTGTCTGAACCCTTCCAGTGATAAGGAACTCCGTACCACTCAATAGCAGACTCCTACTCATCCTTCAAGACCTTGATCAAATGTCATCTGCTTGGTAAATCTTTTCCCAATTCCCCTAGGCAGATCAGTTACTGTATAACTTGTGATCCCTCAGCACTTTTCCTTTAGTCTATAAGAGCCTATTGCATTGGAATTTATCTATTTATATACATGCCTGTCTCTCCCATGGCCTCTGAGCTTTTCCTGAGAGCTCTCCATATTATTCATAATTGTATCCTCAACTCTTAATACAACACCTGACACTTAGCTGTTCCAATAATCATCATTGACTATGAAGATGAGTGTATTCTCCTAAGATAGCTTATACCATATTTAAACAGCAATAATTATTTAAATACCCATCCTTATGTTGAGCCCATGTCTTCTTTCCTGCATTTTCCACACAGTGGGCAAAGGGATAACAAGAATCTAGAGCTTATCAAATTTCCACCCTTTGCTAGACACTCCTCTGGACAGCTTTACATAAACTTAATCTGGTCTTTCATTTATCGTCCTTCTGATACTTGCAGTCCTCATGATTCCTGTGATCCTCTCCTGCTCAGGCTAAGCCTGAGCAATACTTCCTCGGCAGATGTGGCTTTGGGACCTCAGCTCTCCATTCTTCAGTTCTGCGTGGGTTTACCTTGGAGAAGCTAAAGGAAACTCAGAACCATGTGGTGAGGTCCATTATCTGCCCTTGGAATAAAATGGCTCGCCAGATAACATGGGACAGCTGCTCAGTCTTTTAGATGGTGGTGGTTTAGTCACTAAGTCATGTCTGACTCTTGTGACCCCATGGGCTGTAGCCCATGAGGCTTCTCTGTCCATGGGATTTCCCAGGCAAGAATATTGGAATGGGTTGCCATTTCCTTCTCCAGGGGATCTTCCCAACCCAAGGATCAAACCTGTGTCTCCTGCATTGCAGGTAGTCTCCTGCATTGCAGGCAGTTTCTTTAACACTCAGCCACAAGGAAAGCTTCCAGTCTTACAGAGGACAGATAAAAAGGCTTAGGAAAAGAGATCAACACTTTCCTAAGTATCAAGCACAGTACTTCAGTAGGATATCTAATTTTCCTTCAAGCCTATCTCAAGGGAAGATTCTGTTATGCCCCAACTAATGAAATATTAGACCTGAGACCAAAGAGCCATACAACCTGCACTCAGATTACTGTCATCAGTGTTGAATCCTCAGGTCCAGGTTTCTATCCATAGGTCACTTTAGTTCAGTTGCTCAGTTGTCTCTGGCTCTTGCGACCCCATGATTGCAGCACACCAGGTTTCCCTGTCCGTCACCAACACCCGGAGCTTGCTCAAACTCATGCCCATTGAGTTGGTGATGCCATCCAACCATTTCATCCTCTGGCATCCCTTTCTCCCACCTTCAAACTTTCCCAGGACTAGGGTCTTTTCCAATGAGTCAGTTCTTCACATCAGGTGGCGAAAGCCTCAGTTTCAGCATCAGTCCTTCCAATGACTATTCAGGACTCATTTCCTTTAAAATTGACTGATTTGATCTCCTTGTAATCCAAGAGTCTCTCAAGAGTCTTCTCCAACACCACAGTTCAAAAGCATCAATTCTTTGGCATTCAGCTTTCTTTATGGTCCAAATCTCACATCCATACATGACTACTGGAAAAACCATAGCTTTGACTAGATGGACCTTTGTCAGCTAAGTAATGTCTCTGCTTTTTAATAAGCTGTCTAGGTTGGTCATAGACTTTCTTGCAAGGAGCAAGCCTCTTTTAATTTCATGGCTGCAATCACCATCTGCAGTGATTTTGGAGCTCCCAGAAATAAAGTCTGTCACTGTTTCCAATGTTTCCCCATCTGTTTGCCATGAAGTGATGGGACCAGATGCCATGATCTTAGTTTTCTGAATGTTGAGCTTTAAGCCAACTTTTTCACTCTCCTCTTTCACTTTCATCAAGAGGCTCTTTAGCTTTTCCTTGCTTTCTGCCATAAGGGTGACATCATCTGCATAGCTGAGATTATTGCTATTTCTCCCGTCGATCTTGATTCCAGCTTGTGCTTCATCCAGCCTGGCATTTCTCATGACGTACCCTGCATATAAGTTAAATAAGCAGGGTGATAATATACAACCTTGACGTACTCCTTTCCCAATTTGGAACCAGTCCGTTGTTCCACGTCCAGTTCTAACTGTTGCTTCTTGACCTGCATACGGATTTCTCATGAGGCAGGTAAAGTGGTCTGGTATTCCCATCTCTTGAAGAATTTCCCATAGTTTGTTGTGATCCACACAGTCAAAGGCTTCAGTGTAGACAATGAAGCAGAAGTAGATGTTTTTCTGGAATTCTCTTGCTTTTTCTATGATCCAACAGATGTTGGCAACTTGATCTCTGGTTCCTTTGCCTTTTCCAAATCCAGCTTGAACATTTTAAAATTCTCAATTCACGTACTGTTGAAGCCTAGCCTGGAGAATTTTGAGCATTACTTTGTTAGAATGTGAGATGAGTGCAATTGTGCGGTAGTTTGAACATTCCTTGGCATTGCCTTTCTTTGGGATTAGAGTGAAAACTGACCTTTTCCAGTCTTGTGGCCACTGCTGAGTTTTCCAAATCTGCTGGCATATTGAATACAGCACTTTCACAGCATCATCTTTTAGGATTTGAAATAGCTCAATTGGAATTCCATCATTTCCCCTACCTTTGTTCATAGTGATGCTTCCTAAGGTTCACATGAAAGGTTCACTTGACTTTGCACTCCAGATGTCTGGCTCTAGGTGAGTGATCACACCATTATGGTTATCTGGGTCACTAAGATATTTTTCGTGTAGTTCTTCTGTGTATTCTTGCCACCTCTTCTTAATATCTTCTGCTTCTGTTAGGTCCATACCGTTTCTGTCCTTCATTGTGCCCATCTTTGTATGAAATGTTCCCTTGGTATCTCTAATTTTCTTGAAGAGATCTCTAGCCTTTCCCAGTCTATTGCTTTCCTCTATTTCTTTGAATATATCGCTGAGGAAGGCTTTCTTTTCTCTCCTTGCTATTCTTTGGAACTCTGCATTCAGATGGGTAAATCTTTCCTTTTCTCCTTTGCCTTTAGCTTCTCTTCTTTTCTCAGCTACTTATAAGGCCTCTTCAGACAACCACTTTGACTATTTGCATTTCTTTTTCTTGGAGATGGTCTTGATCACTGCCTCCTGTACAGTGTCATGAACCTCTATCCATAGTTCTTCAGACTCTCTGTCTATTAGATCTAATACCTTGAGTCTATTTGTCACTTCCACCGTATAATCATAAGGGATTTGATTTAGGTCATACCTGAATGGTCTAGTGGTTTTCCTATTTTCTTCAATGTAAGTCTGAATTTTGCCATAAGGAGTTCATGATTTGAGCCACAGTGAGCTCCCAGTCTTATTTTTACTGACTGTATAGAGCTTCTCCATCTTTGGCTGCAAAGAATATAGTCAGTCTGATTTCACTATTGACCACTTAGTGATGTCCATGTGTAGAGTTATCTCTTGTGTTGTTGGAAGAGGATGTTTGCTATGACCAGTGTGGTCTCTTGACAAAACTCTGTTAGCTTTTGCTCTGCTTCATTCTGTACTCCAAGGCCAAATTTGCCTGTTACTCCAGGTATCTCTTGACTTCTCACTTTTGCATTCCAGTCCCCTGTGATGAAAAGGCCATCTTTTCTCGGTGTTAGTTCAAGAAGGTATTGTAGGTCCTCATAGAACCATTCAGCTTTAACTTCTTTGGGATTAGTGGTTGGGGCATAGACTTGAATTATTGTGATATTGAATGGTTTGCCTTAGAAGCAAACAGAGATCATTCTGTCGTTTTTGAGATTGTACCCAGTACTGCATTTCAGACTCTTTTGTTGACTCTGAGGGCTACTCCACTTTTTCAAGGGGATTCTTGCCCACGTAGTAGATATAATGGTCATGAAGAAGGAATTCATAGGGCCTGGACTCCATCTCAGGCCTGTCCATGCTGATCATGCTCGGCCACCTCTCCAATGGACTCTGAACTCTGTGTTTAGTGTCTATGGAAATGACAACAGAAGGGTAAGACCCCTCTCCAGACAGGGGATCCTTGAAGATCATATCCAGGTTACTCCTAGCCTAAGAGAACACATACACTAATCACCCCTTCCTCCAGACTGGCCGTAAATTTTTCTGTACCTGTCGGAGTGAAACCTTGTGCTTATTGATTATTGGCTAATTGTTTAACTGTCTGAGCACATGGCACATGAGTGATGGGGTTATTGGGATTGTATTTACCCTTCCTTAGTTTATGTAAGTCTCAAGGAATTTGAGGTGGTGGGTTCAGACATGTACACATGGGGTATAAAGGATTTTCACAAATGCTGGTTGGGGTCCTTGGCTAAGACTCTGCCTTGGGCCCGCCGGTGTAATAAACTGCACTCCACTATCTGCATTGTCCTTCTGAGTGAGTTTGTTTCCTGGAACGCAGGGCTACAACAGTCAATCTGAATTAAATTCACTGATTCCAGTACATTTTAGTTCACTGATTCTTAAAATGTTGATGTTCACTCTTGCCATCTCCTGTTTGACCACTTCCAATTTACCTTGATTCATGGGTCTAACAGTCCATGTTCCTGTGCAATATTGTTCTTTATAGCATCGGACTTGACTTTCATCACCAGTTGCATTTACAATTGGGCATTGTTTTCACTTTGGCTCCATCTCTTCATTCTTTCTGGAGTTGTTTCTCCACTCTTCTCCAGTAGCATATTGGGCACCTACCGACCTGGGGAGTTCATCTTTCATTGTCATATCTTTTTGCCTTTTCATACTGTTCATGGGGTTCTCAAGGCAAGAATACTGAAGTGGTTTGCCATTCCCTTCTCCACTGGACCACATTTGGTCAGAACTCTCCACCATGACCCGTCTGTCTTGGGTGGCCCTACGCAGCATGGCTCATAGTTTCATTGAGTTAGACATGGCTGTGGTCCATGTGATCAGTTTGATTAGTTTTCTGTGATTGCATAGGCCAATGGATAGGTCAGTCAGCATCTATTTTTAGTCCTACCTGTATCCAGCCCTCGCCTCTTCACTTCCACCAAAATGCACCATAAAACCAACTGCTTCCCTTCCTCACCATCTGCTAAGACGAACCTCTGAAGATGTTCTATTTGATTTTAGTAACTTTCTTCAAACATACTCTCTAGTCACTCTTAATCATGTATCTTTCTTTTCAGAAACTACCCCAGGATTCCTTCCTCACCACACATCCTATCAGGCTCTTGTTATTGATATTAGCTTTCAAAAGAGACCTATTCCCCTCAGTTTAAGTCACCTCTGTGCCTTCTATATATGAAAGATCACTTCTACCTTGGGGCTTGCTCTGCATATTTGAAAAGGCTTCCATCCTAACACATGATTAAAGATACTTATTTACACAAATGTCTCCCATGGTAAAAGTCTCAGAGCTTCTATTTTTTTCCCAGAAATTGGCAAATTTATCTTAAATTCTATTTGAAAATGCAAATACTCTAAATAGCCAAAATAAATTTGAAAGTGATGAAAAAGTTGGAGGATTAACATAGCATATTTCAAGAGTTTTTATAAAGCTGCCAAAATGAAATGTTGTATTTATATACCACATATATGGGTGACTGATTTTTGACAAGATACGTAATACTTTCAACAAATGGCACTGAACAGTTGGCTATCCACATGCAATAAGATGAATTTCATCCATTACACCACCTACAAAAATTAGCTCAAAATGGATCATAAACATAAATATAAAAACTAAAACTATACAACTTATAAAAGAAAATAGAAGGAAGTCATTGCTAGCTTAGGTTAAGCAAAGAATTCCTGGATACAATACCAAAAGCATGAGTCATAAATCAACAATTTGATACATTGGATATCATCAAAATTAAACTATTTTGCTCTGAACTTCTTGCGAGCAGGAACTTTGTCAGTATTTGTGTTTCCAGGATCCAGCATAACCTCTGACATGTACGAAGTATTCAGTTGGTGCTAACGAACTGCTTTTGCAACAACCCCCAAACACTGAGTCATTGTGTGACCTTACTCACTCACACCAATGCCTTTGAATAAGCCAGAGAGTTTGTTAGAAATGCAGATCACAGAGCTGTTAACTCTTTTATGGGTAGGGTGTAGATATTTGCATTTGTAGATAAGCATCCAGGTGATTCTGATGTTAATGTTTCTCATAATACACTTTGATGAACAGTGACTAACCTGCATCCTTCTTTCCCATTATGCTCAGGGTACAGGGTAATTTGCCATTTCACATCTAGAAAATTATTAGCTTGGTAGATCAGCCACAAATTGCAAACATCATATACCTGGTATTCAACAAGGCAAGTGTCAAAATCTCTCATTAGCACAATTAGGTAAATTAATAGCTGGTTAGACATTATCAATCAGCATAGGAGAGTGTAGGCTGCAGTAACAATTAACTGCAATATCCTAGCGACTTGATGTTACAAAAGTGTACTTCTTCCTCAGTGGACTTGGCAGGGGACTTGGTTCATTTGTGGAACCAAGCTGGTAAAAGTTTTATGTTAACACGTGCTTCCAGGAACCCACACCAGGGAGAAGAGGGGACAAGTCTTGCACTGGTGGCAAGGCTTTGGCCTGGAAATGACATCTGATCACTTCCAATGACCACGCCCAGACTCTAGAGGGTCATGTGATCGTGCTACATGTCTAGAAGGACAGCAGAACTGAAACATTAATGAATAGCATTAATGATTATCCAAACACTCCCTCACATCTAATATAAAACCAGAGAGAGGGTATCAGAGAGGCTGCCACAAACTATGTGCTCAATAATTATTTATTGGATAAATAAAATGAGAACATGTAGCACCTGTGTGAGGAAACCACTATCATTATCTTTCTACTTGCAAAGCTAGTTCTATTCTGTTGCAACATATATTAAAATACACGCTCTATGCTAATAAGTAGAGGACCAGTAGATTACAGAACATCTGTTTGGTGTGATTATGATCTCATTTAAGCAAAGTTATGGATGTATGCACCACACCAGATGTAGTTATATGCTATACAAAGAGAAATGAATGTGTTCCACTAGAAGTTATTAGTAAGTTATTTCAGTCTGGTGAGCTTTCACATGACTTTTCAAATTTTATTTTCTTATTTCATTTGACATATTTTCAGTAAGCATGATAATCAGAAACAATAAAGCAACTTTCATTTTGAAAAAAAAACACAGATGCTCACTATAAGGGAATGAAATAGACAATATTAGCAAAAAGCATGCATGGGAGAAAATTAAAAGAAAATAGTCAGTATATGTTCTGAAATAAGAGCAAGTTTAACAAGTGGCCTAAGATACAAGGATATTCCATAAGAGCACTAGTGATAGTGGACAATTTGAAATATCCATTAGAAAATAAATACGAGTTCCAAGAATAGTATGGATTTGTGAAAAGGACACAGGGACAGGAGGAAGGGGTTCCCAGTGACCAAATCTAGGACACTGAACATTAAAATTAATAGTAATAGTAGTGGGGATTTCCCTGGCGGTCCAGTGGCTAACAATTCACCTGCCAAAGCAGGGGACACAGGTTCGCTGCCTCGTCTGGGAAGATTCCCCTTGCCACGGGGCAACCAAGCCCATGTGCCACAACTACTGAAGCCTCACTCCAGAACCCGTGCTCCTTAACAAGAGAAGCCATCCCCGATGAGCAGCCTGCTCACTGCAGTGAACACCCAGCAAAGCCATAAATAAATACAACAAATAATAGTAATGGGCTATAATCTGTTGAATAAAATAAGAACCAGAGATACTCTTGGAGGTTCCGTCACCCTCGGCACTCATTGCAGTTGTAGGCACGTGGTCAGTTCTCAGTCTTCACATTACTTGATTCAACAGCATCATACAACACAGTTGATTTCCTCCTTCTTCCTTTAAACACTTAAAAAACTTTCTGACCTTCCAGAACACAACAGTCTCCTGGCTTTCTTTCTACTTCATTGCTTCCTCCTTCTTGGGCTCCTTTACTGGTTCTTCCTTCTCTCCTCCACCTCTCAACGTTGGAGTCCCCCGAGGATTCAACCCTTCATCCTCTTCTCTTCTTGCTTGCTCTCCTCTGGTGATTCCAGGCAGATGCCTCACTTTGAGTACCATGTATATGGTGATAACTTCCAAATATCTATCTCTCCCCCTAGCCTCACTCTCACTCCTGGATTACAGAGTGTATATCCAACATCTTCATGTTGGATATACATGTAGACATCTACTGGATATACCCAGTAGACATCACAGATTCACTCTGTCTGAAACTGACCCCAAACCCCAAACCCTGAAATATTTCCCCCAAACCCATTCCACCCTCAGCCTTCCCTCCTTTCAGCTGATGTTTCTCCAAACTTCCATTTGCTCACACCAAAACCCTGGAGTCTTCCATGCCTCCTCTTTTTCTCTCATGTCTCCCCATTTTCAATATGTGAGAAAACCTTACTGGTTATGCTTTCAAACCTGTATAGACATCAGTCACATTCTTCCTTTTCTTTCTGCTGCCGCTGGTTCATTTCTCTGACTAGCATGCTCAGACTACCACTGTCTAAATCTCTCACCGCCTTCAAGTCTGGGCTCAAATGCCATCTTCTCAATAAGGTCTTTGGTTAAATATGTAACCCTAATGCTGCTGTATTTTCTTTCTTTGATCACACATATCATCTTTTTAGATATTATATGATTTGCTTTTCATTATGCTGTTAGTTGTCTGGCACAACACAGTGCACATTCTACAAA
This sequence comes from Dama dama, assembly GCF_033118175.1. Lineage (NCBI taxonomy): Eukaryota > Metazoa > Chordata > Mammalia > Artiodactyla > Cervidae > Dama > Dama dama. The sequence goes on along the minus strand of NC_083700.1, from coordinate 5,591,453 downwards.
AAGTATTATTTTAATTTGTTTAGTTTTATGATTTATTACAACACATAATATTCAATAAAATTTGTTGAATGAAAAATTGACATTCAAAGTTATTCATAATATATCATTGTTGGGGCAGGGGAAGCCAATCACAAAACCAGGAAAGCAAAGTGATGCTATTTCGGGAAAAATAGTGCATCTTCATTTAGATGTGTATCTTCATGTACATAATAATAAAATATACATAATAGTATGGAAGAGCATATAACAAAATGTTTACAATGGTTTTCTTCAGTAGACAGGTCTTAAATAATACCATTTTATTCTTTTGGCCTTTTAGATTTGTGATTTTTTAAAAAGCACAAATATTATGCCTGTGTTATTTTTGTGGTCAAAGAAAACACTTTATTTTCCTTTTATGGAAAGAGTTGTAAAAATAAAACATCACTCAGAAGCCTACAGAGACTAAAAAGAAACCTAATGTACGTTTATGGCAAATTTCCAGCGAGAGGGAAGTTAGTGAGGATGATGTTGCATCATGGTTGTAAATTGGGGGTTTGAATCCAGATAAACCTAGGCGTTATTCTGATCTTTCTCCCTCATCCATAAAACTTTAATTCACAAGGTTAAATGAAAAACCCATGAAAAGCATTTACCCAAGTACCTAAATTAGTACAATAAATACTAGCTCTTATCCAAGCCAGGCTTCAGCAATACATGAACTGAGAACTTCCAGATGTTCAAGCTGGTTTTAGAAAAGGCAGAGGAACCAGAGATCAAATCGCCAATATCCTCTGGATCATCGAAGAAGCAAGAGAGTTCCAGAAAACATCTATTTCTGCTTTATTGACTATGCCAAAGCCTTTGACTGTGTGGATCATAATAAACTGTGGAAAATTCTGAAAGAGATGGGAATACCAGACCACCTGACCTGCCTCTTGAGAAACCTGTATGCCGGTCAGGAAGAAACAGTTAGAACTGGACATGGACCAACAGACTGGTTCCAAATAGGAAAAGGAATATGTCAAGGCTGTATATTGTCACCCTGCTTATTTAACTTATATGCAGAGTAAATCATGAGAAACGCTGGGCTGGAAGAAGCACAAGCTGGAATCAAGATTTCCAGGAGAAATATCAATAACCTCAGATATGCAGATGACACCACCCTTATGGCAGAAAGTGAAGAGGAACTAAAAAGCCTCTTGATGAAAGTGAAAGAGGAGAGTAAAAAAAGTTGGCTTAAAGCTCAACATTCAGAAAACTAAGATCATGGCATCTGGTCCCATCACCTCATGGGAAATAGATGGGGAGACAGTGGAAACAGTGCCAGACTATTTTGGGGGGCTCCAAAATCACTGCAGATGGTGACTGCAGCCATGAAATTAAAAGACACTTACTCCTTGGAAGGAAAGTTATGACCAAACTAGATAGCATATTAAAAAGCAGAGACATTACTTTGCCAACAAAGTTCTGTCTGGTGAAGGCTATGGTTTTTCCAGTGGTCATGTATGGATGTGAGAGTCTAACTGTGAAGAAAGCTGAGTGCTGTAGAATTGATGCTTTTGAACTGTGGTGTTGGAGAAGACTCTTGAGAGTCCCTTGGTCTGCAAGGAGATTCAACCAGTCCATCCTGAAGGAGATCAGTCCTGGGTGTTCATTAGAAGGACTGATGCTGAAGCTGAAACTCCAATACTTTGGCCATGCGAAGAGTTGACTCATTGGAAAAGACCCAGATGCTGGGAGGGATTGGGGGCAGGAGGAGAAGGGGACGACAAAGGATGAGGTGGCTGGATGGCATCACCAACTTGATGGGCATGAGTTTGAGTAAACTCCGGGAGTTTGTAATGGACAGAGAGGCCTGGTGTGCTGTGATTCATGGGGTTGCAAAGAGTCGGACACGACTGAGCGACTGAACTGAACTGAACTGAATTATCACTTATGTCATTTAATCCTCTCAACAAGCTAAGGAAGCATCACTATTCCCATTTCCTAGATGTGTAAGTGAAAATCGCTCAGTCATGTCCAACTCTTTGTGACCCCATGGACTATACAGTCCATGCAATTCTCCAAGCCAGAATACTGGCGTGGGTAGCTTTTCCCTTCTCCAGGGGATCTTCCCAACCCAGGGATCCAACCCAGGTCTCCTGCATTGCAGGCGGATTCTTTACCAGTTGAGTCACAAAGGAAGCCCTTGTGGAAAGGGTATGGAAGCCAAGTCTAAAAAGAGTTAAGCACTTGACCCCAGTTAGAGGTCAATCCAAGATTTTCAACTGAGTTTGTCTGATAAGTGAGTCCACACTCTCGACAATACACCACACTTTAACTCAAATCTGCACTGTAAAGGTCACTACTTCTTTGCTGAGCGCAAAAGAAACAACAAAAATTAGAGTATTACTTCTCTGCTTTTATTTTTAAGATTGATGAAGGGGATGTCTAGAATCACAGGAAGACAGAGCTGCAAGTGTTTAGAGACTTTAAAAATAAGGAAATCAAGATCCAAGAATGTCCATGGAAGTTGCTAAAGTATGGTGCCTACAACTAGACCTGGCTGCCCATCCACTCCATTTCCACCCCACCCACTAAGTCAAGGCCACGTCCAATACCTTGTCATGCATCTGCCCAGCCCTGTTGATCACCTCCACTAGGATCCCCTCTCTACAAGGCAAAGAGCATCAATTCTTTGTTTTTCTTTTTTTCTCTAGGGCACTTGTCCAAGCCTTTCATCATTGACACAGGCCTCTCTGGGTCTTTTTTTTTTTAATCTTTAGTTTCTGAGACCCAAATAAGGAGCAGTTTCATATAAAGAGTCATTCTTGAATTAGGAGAGAAACATGCACTTGATCATGGGCGGCTCTGGTAGGGGAAGAGGGAAACACTAGCTGCCTCCCCCCAAGGTCATCCCTCTTGGTAAGGATCAGTGGGCATGAGGACTGGCCACAGGGGGTGTGGGAGAAGAAATGAAATCTGAATTTCCAAAGAGTTTGGGGAATAAGGCTGCTGGGAGAAAATTTTGATTCTTTCAAAGATAAGACAGGCAGAGAAGAGTCAATAAAATTACTAGCTTACCGTGAAAACATTTGACTACTCTGTTTGCTATAGACCCTCCTTACCCTACTCCACCCCTACACACACACCAGGAAATGGTATTATTATCATAGTAACAACACATTACAGAGAAGACTCTCGCGGGTCCCTTGAGGTTAAAACAGTCGATCCTAAAGGAAATCAACCCTGAATATTCATTGGAAGAACTGATGCTGAAGCTGAAACTCCAACACTTTGGCCAACTGATGCGAAGAGCCGACTTATTGGAAAAGAGCCTGATGCTGGGGAAGATTGAAGGCAGAAGGAGAAGGGGGTCGCAGAGGACCAAAGGGTTAAATAGCATCACTGACTCAATAGACAAGAACTTGAACGAACTCTGGGAGATAGTGAAAGACGGGGGAGCCTGGCGTGCTGCAGTCCATGGGGTTGCAAAGAGTTGGACACAACTTAGTGACTGAACAACAAAAACAACACGTTTCATCTCAAAGTACTTGAGAACTGCTCCCAGCACTCTGAACTCAGCAATCTTGAGTTTAGCTGAGAATCTGTTTCTGTCCGAAGAACATGTCTACACACCTTTCCCACTACCCCTCCAGTCTTCTTTATATCACCCCCAGTGGAAAACCACTTGATAATAAAGATGGAAAGTTAGGTTGAATTAAACCAAAGAGAAAGTGATGCAATGATTCACTGCTTAGTAGAAAGATCCTTGAACTGGAAATCACAAGAGTCAAACTTTATTTCCTCATATCCTAAACTACTGTAATCTCAAGCCTCTACAAGAAAATAAAGATGACGATGAAACTTCGCCTACCTGGTGGCAGGTGGCCATGTCAAATAAATGGCTTTATGAATCCCTTCCAGTTCCACAGTTCATTTTTTCTATATCTAATTTTCATTCTTTTTTAAACAGTCTCACTGAGATATGACTGGCATGCAATAAATTGTAAATATTTAAAGAAAACAATTTGCTAGGTTTGACAAGTACATACAGCCATGAAACAAGCACCACCATTAAGACAATGAACACATCCAACACCCTCAAAATTTCCTCTTCACACTACTTTGTAATCTCTTCCTCCCATCAGCATACCTTGTTTTTCCTTTCCTAGAACTTTACAGAATAGAATCACACAGAATGTACTCATTATTGTCAGGACATAGTTTGTTTATAGAGTCAAAGGTATTTCCCAAATGTCTATAGCTCCAGACAAAGTCTTATCCTCAGATGACAGTGAGTGCTAGAAGGAAAAAATGAACAGGAAAGAGGAAGAGTGGTGAGAGGATGCTGTTCTTGGTAGGGTGGTCACTCAAGAACCACTCGGATACCTGGGGGAAAGACAATCCAGGAAGCAGGAAGTACATTCTCTGAATCCTTGAACTGCATTCTGTACACATTTCCAAAGGGGCAAGAGAGCCTCCCAAAGCCTGGTTCCTTTAGAAATTGTAGAAGTGTGAAGGCTAGGCCAGCTCCGTCTTGGAAAGACCAAGTATTGAGAGTTTGGAAAAAAAGAATCTTTCCTTTTCTTCCTGACTCCTTCCAGGACCAGCTGGAATATAGCCATCTGTTTGTGTGGGCAGTGATTTTCCAAGAGCTCTGCTGTAAACGGGCCCTCTTCGTTCCAGTGGCTCTCTTGTTCAGAGCCCTGGAATAGCCCCACTGGCCTCTTCCAGCTCCTTGGAAGATGACGATGCTTTTTCCAAAGCATCTCTGGGAGGCAAGGTTCCCACTGGCTATGCCCCACTTGGTTCAGGAGCCACATTCTCTTACTCTCAGGCAACCTTGAAGTTCACCTCCCCTAGAGCCTTTTGTAAGGCAAAGCCCTGGCATGATCAGAAGGAAACAATTAACCAAGCAAAAACTTCTACTCCAAAAATTCTGAACAGGCCTGCCCATGAGGATGCCTGAAATGTCTACCATGCATTTGGGATTCTTTTGAATTAAAACAGAGAAGTTCCTTTTAAAAAATACAAATATGGCACAGTGTTGATTAACCTTTAGAGTGGAACCTGAGTGAGTTGAATCCTGGCCCCTCCCAAATGTATTTTCACGTCCTAACCCCAGAACCACTTCCAATTTGCCTTGATTCATGGACATAACTGAGTTTGGGTAAACTCCGGAAGTTTGTGATGGACAGGGAGGCCTGGCGTCCTGCGATTCATTGGGGTCGCAAAGAGTCGGACACGACTGAGCGACTGAACTGAACTGAACCTCGGAACCTGTGAACAGAACCAGTGTCCGTGTGAGAGAGATAAGGGGATAAAACATGCACGCAGAAGAGAAGGCCGGGTGAAAACAGGCAGAGAGGGAGTGGCATGGGTACACGCCAAGGAATGCCACAGCATGCTGGAAGAAGCGAAGAGGGACCCTCCCCTGGGGCTTTCCAAAAGTGAACCCTGGTCAGCGCCTTGACTTTGGACTTTTGCCCTCCAGAACTGTGAGAAAATTGGGAGAGGATAGTGTTTTGTTGTAAGCTACCAAGTTTGTAAGGGCTTCCCCAACGGCTCAGCTGGTAAAGAATCTGCCTGCAGTGTGGGAGACCTGGGTTCGATCCCTGAGTTGGGAAGATCTCCTGGAGAAGGGAAAGGCTACCCACACCAGCATTCTGGCCTGGAGAATTCCATGGTCTGTATAGTTCATGAGGTCACAAAGTGTCGGACATGACTGAGCGTCATTCACTTTCACTTTTTCACGAAGTTTGTGGTAATTTGTTTCAGCAATCCCAGGAAACTCAAATAACACCTTGCATTATATTTTTATATTTAGCATTACATTTGTTATATTTGCTTCTTCTTCTCTTCTGGACCTCAAAAGTCTGGGATGTGGGACATTTATATGTCTCATAGGGAAGGGAAATGCATTAAAACTGTTGGTGAAGGGGACTGTGACAAGCAGACCCAGGTGAGGCCCAGAGGGTGGCAGAGGGATCACGAAACACTCTGGGGAACGGGAGGACGTGGGTACCAGGGGCAGTGGTGCCAGGAAGGGGCCAGGGCCTGGACTCCGAGGGAAACGAGAGCTGACACTGCAGCCTGCAACATTTTTTTTTAAATGGGGTAATGACAGTCTTTTATTTTCTACTTTTTAAATTTTTTACTTATTTAGTTTTTTCATTCCAAGAGAGCATGATAAATTTTGTTAGTTTACAAAACATATTGCATGAATCTACCAGTGCTCTTTATTCTGACTTCACATGTGTTCTATAAAGTTGTTATTTTTATTTTTACATATATCTACTCTTTTTCAAATTCTTTTTCCATTTGTGTTATTACAGAAAATTGAGTGGAGTTCCCTATGCTATACAGTAGGTCTTTTTTGGTTATCTATTCTATTTTTTTAATTTTTAATTTTAAAATTTACTGTAATTGAAGGATAATTCCTTTGCAATATTATGATGGTTTTTGTCATACATTAATAGGAATCACACAAGTGTCCCCTCCATCATGAAACCCCTTCCAGCTCCCTCCCCACCCAGCCGTCCAGGTTTGGGTGCCCTGTGTCATATGTCAGACTCACACTGGTTATCTATTTTACACATGAAAATGTATATGTTCCAATACTGTTATCTCCTATCATCCCGCCCTCTCTCCCACTGAGTCCATTGGCAGATGAATGGATACGGACGTTGTGGTACATATACACAGTGGAATATTACTCAGCTATAAAAAGAAAAGCATTTGAGTCTGTTCTAATGAGGTGGATAAACCTAGAGCCTATTACACGTCAGAAAGAATGAAACGTCAGAAAGAAAAAGACAAATATCATATATTAATGCATATAAATGGAATCTAGAAAGATGGTACCACTGAGCCTATGTGTAGGGCAGAAAAGGAGACATAGACGTAAAGAGTAGAGTTTTGGCTGCACCATGCTAAGTCGGTTCAGTGGTGTCCAACTCTTTGCCACCCTATGGACCATAGACCAACAGGATCCTCTGTCCACGGGATTTTCTAAGCAAGAATACTGGAGGGGGTTGCTGCACCTTCCTCCAGGGGATCTTCCCGATCCATGGATCAAAGCTGCATCTCTTAGGTCTCCGGCCATGGCAGGCGTGTTCTTTACCACTAGTGCCACCTGGGAAACCTTTTGGTTATCTATTCTAAATATGAGTGAGTGAGTGAAAGTGGCTCAGTCATGTTCGGTTCTTTGCAACTCCATGAACTATACAGTGCATGGAATTCTCCAGGCCAGAATACTGGAGTGGGTAGCCTTTCCCTTCTCCAGGGGATCTCCCCAACCCAGGGATGGAACCCAGGTCTCCTGCGTTGCAGGCGGATTCTTTACCAGCTGAGCCATCAGGGAAGCCCCATTCTAAATATAGTAGTGTGTGTTTGTGAACCCCAGACTTCTGGTTTGTCCCCGCCCTTCCCCTCTGGTAACCATAAGTTTGTTTTCTGAGCCCCCACAGCCTGCGCTTGATGTTCCCGCAGTTTTGTGTCTCTGCAGCTTCTCACACAAGGTTAACAGAATGGACCTCATTCCCAGGAAGGACTTTGTCTCTCCCCAAACAAGCTGTTGAAGCAATTCAGTCTCGTTGGAATAAACCCTGGGCTGGGCGAAAAGATTTATGGAAAGTGTTCTCAGGCTGCATTTCTCTGAAGTAGCATCCTGAAGAACTGTCTGACTTGTGCTCGAAGGGAAACACAGGGCTGCTGGCTTCAGGTGAAGAAGTCGCAGGCAACCCAACCCTAGTTTGGAAGGCAGTTCGTCTGTAATTTGTCACACCAAGAAGGCTCCAGGGACTAAGGAGAAGTGTCTGATGATTCATACAAGCTGGCACACATCCCGCGGTGGGCAGGAACACACACACCACAGCAGCTGAGGGTTGAAACATCTTGCCCAAATTCCTTTCCTGGGTTGAATTTGATGGCAGTGAACAAGCAGCCTCCTTGGGAAGCACCTTGAGGATACCGGGGGGAAGAAAGCTTCCTTTAGGGTTTCCAAAACACTCCCCTTTCATGCTTGTTTTTACTTAGTCATTGCCTCCCCGTGGCCTCCGGCACCGAGCCTGCGTCATGCCTGCCCCAGGTAACCAGAGTAGACAAAGCGCCCCTGTGCCAGGGCGATGCTATCAGGCGGGTCTGGCCTGCTCCACACGCTGAGACAGAGGCCAAGCCGGGGTGGCCAGACCCAGAGCTGAAACAGGATTCCCACGCGGCCGATCAAGGACAGAGTGGCCTTTGTGAGCGACAAATCGCATTTAGGTGGGTTCCTTATTAACATTGCAGTCGTCAGAGCATTTTCTTTCCTGACTTCCAGCGCCAAAACCCTGACAGGCTTCTGTGGGATGCAGATCACCCCTGGAGGTGACATTGGATGGAAGAGGTGGTGTGGCTCTATTTGGCCCGTATTTGTGGGTCCCTCAGAGCAAATCTTGTGGCCGGACCACAGGACTGAAAGTTTGATAGAGGAGGGTTAGACCAGAAAAGATTTGGTCATCATAGAGGGAAATAGTGTCTTTTACAAGGTTTGGAACTATACAAGCTTGGGTTATTGAGCCTCAGACTGCTTTGCCCACTTAAGGCAGAACTGAACCTCCTACTGACAAAGATTACAGGCATTGGCTTCAATTCCATGTATGAGGAAAGCCTCGACATTCACATGGCTCACAGACAAAAGACTCACTGTCTCCCTATGCCTGTAGTGGACCCTGTTTAGAATCCTCTTCCTGTGGTAGGATCCTCTTCTGATTCTACATAATGTGCTCATAGCTAAAACTCATGGGTACATAACTGTTTAGAACACTTAACAGAAAATCTGATCCTTCATCAAAGCCCAGCTCAAACACCACCTCCACAGCAAAAGCTTCAACTTCCAGGGTCCATAATAGTCCAGTGTTTATACAATACAGGTGACCAGAGCAGATTGGGTTGTCTAAGAGTAAGTTTATACAGTTTAGGAGAGGTAGAAGGAAGGGAGGGACTTTTCAAAAGAAGGAACACAAAATTATAATTCAAATTTGATAGGAAGATAAATATTTACATAGAATGAAAAAAAAATAATGAACTATAAAAGCTTAAAACCTGGTCAGTACAGCAGACATTGCAAAAATCCAGAAATAAACTCAGTTTCATGAATTAACTGCCTGATACATTTTTATATTTTCCCTACCTTTTTAGCTATATACTATTTTGTATGCATACGTATTTCTTATAGCGTCTTCTATTAAAGAGAACAGAAAGATTATTTCATCTTTCTTTGGGCATGGTTAATTAAAATTTGTTACTATTAATAGGTGGGATGCATAAAACATACAGATATTTACTCAACATTGTGCTGTAGCTAACAGTTTGTTTCTGCAAGCACAAGAATCAGGAATTCTGATAAATTCTATCTTATGTAATTCTCACAACACACCCATACATTCCATCTATGTAAGTAGAGTGGGTGTGGATATATTTATAATTGTCTGTATTCCATCCTTAAGTATGTTCCTGACCTGGGAAAAGTTCCATTTTGATTAGTCTTTGACAAAAGTCAAACCCTCCACTCCCGATTTGATGTTTGAAAGAATTTTTCAGGCTGGTTTCTTGGTCCGTATATTTCAAGTCTTCTTTCTCTCCCACAATCTACACACCTCTGGTGCCGGGTGTGATGTGACCTCTGACCCTGCATCTTTGTTTCATCAATGAATTGGAACGTAGGTGGTGGGCGTATTTGTGGGAACCATTTCTGTACCAACTTCACTGTGAAAGCACTGATCTCAAAACAACTATTATGGCAACCCTCCTGCCCCTTAACCCAATCTCAAAGCTGCTCTTGTAGCATCACCAAGCCCTAGGAGATGGGATGGAAAGAAAGGCAGAGTAGAAGGGAAGGTCTTAATTGATTTAAGTGTCTTAATCATGCAAATTTTACAAAAGTCTATGACCACTTGAACACATTCCTAGAAATTCTCCAGGCTCTTTGAAGGCACAATGGGAGTGAGCTGTTCTCAGACTGAAGATTCATCAGCTTTATGGCACTCTGCCCCTTTATATTACCTTTCTTCATTAACCTATTATATTGTTGTTCACTATCATCCTGCATTTATGCCCTGTCTTTACCATTTACTACCTATGTAACTTGATCAAGTCTATCAAACTTGGTTGAGTTTCAGTAGGAAAACATATGAAATGGGACTAAAATAGAGAATGTCCCTGGGGCTCTTGGGAGAATGGTGTGAGGTGATGGCCAGGAAGCTCTTAGAAGCCACCAAACAGTTGCCTTGCCCATAGTGGATCTGGTGATGGCAGTGGCCATGGAGGTGTCCTTCACATGCACTGGTTATGACATGGGGACAAAGAAGCAAGTGAGTCTTTGCAACAACCTTGGATTGCCCTCAGAATAACAGTCAATCTTTGAATAAAGCTTATAAGGTCCTTCATGGGCTAGCCCTACTTATCTCTGCTACCCTACCTCATCTCTAAAACTTTTCTCTCCAACACCCCGTACTCCATTCTTGCTGCTGAACCACTATAGAGTTCTTCACCGTGCAGCCTTTCTCTGGCCTTCGGACATTTCCTCATGCTGGTCCCTCTGTCTAGAAGACTCTTATCCCCACACTTCCTCCCTCTGTCCCACTACCTTCTGATGGTCGTGCAGGACGCAGTTTAGCTGACACTTCCTCCAGGATATTGTCTCCAAAGCCCTGGTCTGTGACCCATGTGTTCCCTAGTCTAACACCCCTACCCCCAGGGGTCCCCACGGCATCCTGCTTTTCTTCTGTCTCTGCTCTTGGCACACTGATTATAATTGCCTGCTCATTTATCTATCATCCCCCACTAGCCTATGGGCTCTTTGAAGACTCAGTGCATAGTGCAGTGGCTGGCAAACACTAGGTGTTCAATAACCATTTGTCAATGAATATATAAGTGAAAATAGGAGGGGAAAAAAAGCTGACCCTGCAATCCCTTAGTGGCATCTGGAAGAGGCAGCGTCAGGCAGCATCCTCTGGGACTGATCTCTGGGCAGGTGACTGGCTGGAGCAAAGTAAACTTTCTCCTATCGGATGACAGAGGGTGAAAGCCTCACTCCCTAGAGGCATCTCTTCAAGGAGCATGGATACCATTCGCTGGAGTCATTGACCCCAGACCTCAAAGGGTTTGCAGAGTGGTTGGACTAAGTGAAGGAACCTTGTATAGGTCAGGGCCAGGCACCCTGATAACAGAGGCCTCTCTGATTGCCAGGTGAGCAGCCACCTAAAGGAGTTGCAGGTGTCTGTATAAGGTGCGATGCTCACTCAGTGGCCAGCCTGGGGCTACTCTGAACAGGAAGAAGGACTCTGCCTGCTGTGGGAACACAGGAATAGAAGTGGGGGAAAGAAATGGGTCATTAATCAGAAGACAATGGCCTGAGGTCAACCTTCTTTCAACCTGACAATTCATTCATCTCTAAGGTTTAGGATGTTGCCCACAAATCAACTTTTCTTCAGAAAAGTGTCTAACCTATGCTTGGATAAAGCCTCATTCTCCTCTATGGTAGGCAGAAGTGGAGCAGGAAGCCTCTGTCATGGGATTTTTTTTCTTTTAGATGCAGTAGGGAAGCCACTTACTCCTAATTGTCCATGATGATCTGAAATTCCACAATTAGACATGCATTCCTTTGGCTTAGTATTTCCTTCCCTGTTACAATGCAAACATCTCTGGCAGTCTGTGTTTTGAACCGTATCCATCATTTACCCTTTATATTACTTGGTATAATCCATTCTGGACCTCAGGATTTGCTACCTGAGTCAGGATAGCTGGGAGTACTCTAAAGAGGATTTCAAGTCCCAGAGATACTGTCACCTCCTTTTCAAATATTCCAAGTGCCTTTGTCCCAGCCCAACTAGAAATATTGTAATCTAATGACACTCTTCACTGTGGATACTACTTTTCTTTCTGTGCATTTTCTACCTCTCTCCTTCCATTATTTCTCTCCTTTCAATCAATTTCTTCTCTGTTTTTCTCTCTACTTTATCTATCCCAAGGCTGAAACATCCATACATATTTCATGGGCATTCTTTAACATAAGGGCCGAGTGGTATATGATGAACAGTACAAAGGTTTTGTTTACCTAGTTTCTATTGTTTAGTGGCTATGTGACTTTGAACAAATTACTAGTCTTATTTTTCTCCTTTGAAAAGTGAGAATAATAAGTTATACCAATGTTAGCAGAGAGCTGTCAAGATTCAATGTAGCCTGGTTGATATCATTGGGTCACACCAAACCATTTCTCCTTTCCCCTCTATCTCTATCTGAGCCTAACCAGAACCCTCAATGAACCCATGGACCCTGCTCAGCTATGGGGACTGGAGGACATTATGGGGACATTAACCTCTCTTGTTAGCCACTTTTACTATTATCTTTTCATTTTCCCTGGCTTTAATCTTCCCCCTATAATAGTGTTCCTAATGAGGTTGCAATAAATAAGTAACAGAGTAGCCTGATCTTGAAAATACAGGTGCTTTTTCTGATCAATTTGAACAGAAATTCCACAGCTTTAAAATAACACCTCCAAAAGCATGGTATTCAGTCTAGCTTCATCAGAATCTCTAGGAATGTTTGCTAAAACTGCAGATTCTTGGGGCCTATCCCAGAGCTCTTAAATAGAGATTCCTGGAAATGTGGCCTGGAAGCCAAGCACTCCAAGTGGTTCTCATAATAGCTATTGTCTTATAGGTTAAACTTAGCCTTAAGTTTAGTACCTAAAATGACTATTGCAACAAAGGATAGAAAAGCATTCATCAGCTCTTGCTGACTATTCATAGTGCTAAGATAACCTTTTCCCACTGTCCATTGAGACCCAAGGAAATGACTTGCCAGGAAGCTCACATCTGGTTAATGACAGAGACAGGAAGAAACCCAAGCTTCCCGCTTGCAGGCTCAGGTCTGTTTCTACTGCATCGCACTGTGTGATCCTTCAACCACCATCACTCCTTCCTTCCAAAGAGTTCCCACCACTGAACAAGAGTTCCAGAACCTTCACGCAAAAAGAGTGAAATAAGTGTGTGTGTGACAGAGGCAGAGAGATACAGAAACAGAGACAGACAGACACAGATACAGAGAGAGAGAGAGAGAGAAAGAGAGAGAAGCAGAGAGGGAGAGCTCTCCCTTTTTTTGTACTTCCTGTGCTCAGTACATTTTCTCTTATTTTCAAATTCATCGTGAAGTTTACATGCTTGATATGTTCTTTTTAAATTTCTGAAAATTCCATTTCAGGTGAATATAATCATAATTAAATATCATTATGGGGAAAGGAATTTAGATGACTAATTGCATCTTTTTCTTAATACTGAGATTTGATCTATATGCCTATTTAAGTATCTTTTGTGCTTCCTTTTAGTTGAGAACTGTTCTATCAAGTTTCATGCTTCCACCTGATAAAAGATTTTTGGACCAAGGTAATCTTTTAAAACATTAGCTATTATCTGTCAGATAAATTAATGTAATGAACCCGCAGGAAGAGAGAAGTTGAGAAGGCAGTAGTCTGCATGTCAGCAGGTTTGAGGTTCCAGTCCAAAGAATGAGTCTGGAACACTGGGTTAGTCACTCATCTTCCTGTGTCTCAGTTTCCTCATTAGAAAAATAACATAGAAAATTAGAGTGCTTCATGCACTGTGTTCCGCCTTGGTATGTTAGTGTTCATTCATGGGAAATGCTGCCATACACCAGATCCTGTCTCAAAGAATCTTGACAAATTTCTTGTAACAAAGACTATGAAAGATTCTGAAGGAAAGATTCTAGTCTAGCTATTCTCAAGCCAACTTTTCCCAAGCCCATTTCATTATCCATTCAATAATTATTTATTGTGCATCTACTTTAAGGCAGTGTTCCAGGAGCTAGGTATTAAGCAGGAAACAAAACCCATTGATATGCCTTCCCATAAGGAACTTACATTTTAATGGGGGAGACACTGAAAGCAAAATAAAAAATTGTAAAGTATATAGTATATGAAAAGTGATGAAAAGTATTATGAAATAAAATAAACCAAGGAAGAGACTTGGTAAAAAGGAGGTGTGAGTGACCAGTATTCTTTAAGAATAATTATTAATATCTCTGAACTTGATGTTGTGCAAAAACATAACCTGGGCATCCCTCTCCTGGAAAGTGTCTAAGGGCTTATCTGCTCTTAAAGTCATCTGTTTCACTGTGAATGATCATACTGAGAATCAGGCAGGTAAGTAGTGAAAGGTAGAGTTGATCTTTGGTGTCATAACTGATTACATCATCAGCTTCCTCTCATGATGTCACCGAGAGGATAATTCAGTCCACCTACCCCTTGTTTGCCTAACACTACTCTGGGTACTATTAGGATACACTAAAGTAGAAACCATTGAAAAAAAAAAAGAATACATTTGAATCACTTCTAATGAGATGGATGAAACTCGAGTCCATTATACAGAGTGAAAAGAGCCAGAAAGATAAGCACCAATACAGTATACTAATGCATATATATGGAATTTTGAAAGATGGTAATGATAACCCTATATACAAGACATAAAAAGAGACACAGAAAAAAAAAAAAAAAGAAAGAAACCATTGCCCTTGCCTAAGGCACTTGAGAGTCTTACTGGATAAAACAGCTAAGAGAATAATTCTAGGTCAAAGTCTGCAGTGCAATAGAGAACAGGGAAAGATATTAGAGAATCATGAGATTTGTCACCTGGTGGACATTCTGTCCCTAGTCAGTGGTGTTGTACCATGACTTCACCAACCTAGGCACAATTTTGTTACATTTAAAATGCAGGTGTTGGACCAGATGGCCTTCAAGTTGTTTACACTGGTGAAATATTATTTTTTTACATTTGTATGATACAGGTTTATGCATTCACTTATAAACATCTATTGATTTCCCAACAATATTAATACCTGGCTCTGAAGGCAAGATAAATAATTCAAGAAACTTTCTTTGAAAAAACCTCACATTTATTAATGCATTTTAGACTAACATTTTTTGAGCAATTACTATTCTGAATGCTTTTCATATATAACTCACAACTCTTTGAAGAAGATGCTATTATTGACCCCATTGCAGGAGGCAGAATTCTAAGAGAACCCCAGTGGCTCCTGTCCTTAGAGAATGTCCTCCTATTGAATGATGGTAGAACCTGTGAAGTTGATGAGACATCACTTCTGCGATTAAGCTGTATTATATGACAAAAGGAATTTGTAGATGGAGTCAAAGTCCCGAATCAGGAGAAAGAGTGATGTCAACAAGTTGGAAATATAGAAGTTTCCACAACTTATCTTCTCACAAAAACATTAATTTGAACAACTAACCATGCACAAAAATACTTTCACAAGAACTAAAGGTGCATATGTGCATAAGTCCAGAGGTCTATGTGCAGGTATAATCACTATAGTTACTAATACCATATTGAATACTGGAAATATGCCAAGAGGGTAGATTTCACGTTCTCTCATCACACACACACAAAATGATACCTATATAAGGATAACTATCTTCATGTTGTTAACCTTAACGATATAAAATTTTTATTTTAGAATATGTTCAATTCAAACAATTGCCCTGGAAAATGTAAAATAGACTATTTTCCAACATCAGTGTTTAATGGTGCCAACAGACAGCAAAAACTCAGTGCCAGCAATTTCCCACCATTTAAAACTTAGCTGTTGTTTCATTTTTGCAGAACCAAACAGGCATCTGAAACCACAGAATGAAACCATTTTATTCTGCATAGTCAAATTGCCTGTAGTGAAAGTTTGTAAACCCAAATTTGCTCTCAGGCTCAAATAAACTTATGCCAAGCATTAAAAAACCAAGACAAACTAAAACAAAATCAAGGTCTCTGATCAGGTGACTTTAAGAAGGGGAGATTATTATGGATGTGCCAGACGTTGTCAGGTGAGACCTTAAAAAGAGACTGAGCAGTTCCTGAGGAGATTCAAAGAGTAAGAGATTTGATGTAAAGGCAATTCTTCACTGCTGGCAGTGAAGACAGAAGACAGAAGAGGTCACTGGGTGAGAGAATGTGAGCAGTGTTTAGGAGCTGAGAGCAACTTCTTGTCAATAGCAGGAAGGCAAGAACCTCAGCCTGATGAACAGGATTCTGCCAAAAATGGGAATAAGCCTGGAATCAGATTCTTCCTTAGTCGAGCTTCTAGATGCGAACACAGCCGAGCCCACCCCCTTGATTTCATCCTGGTGAGACTCTGAGCAGAGAAATCAATCATGCTGTGTTCAGACTTCTGATGGACAGAACTTTGAGCTAATAAGTTAGTGCTGTTTTAAGCTGCTAAATTTGTGGAGATTTGCTGTATAGCAATAGAAAACTAGTATAACCATTTTATAGATTGGAAAACTGAGACATAGAGAGATATGTAAATTGAGTAATATTATACAGCCAGCAAGTGCCAGAACCAGGATTGTGAACTCATCTCACCTAATTCCAGAACCTGTTTTATTGCTTTATGCTCTGCCGTGCAGCGAGAAACTAGATCAGTAATCAAAACCTACAGTACAGTTTGCTAAGCACAACAACTAGAATTAGGGTGGTCAGCACCATCAGAGAACTGAATCAGCAATGTCCTCTGCCACAAACCCACGGTAAGATACTCGGGACTTTGCTAGCTGGTTGCTAAGCTGTTGGCAGCTTGAAATAGGCTATGATGGAAGTATTCACCGTGTGGAAACTGGAAAACACTACAAATCAGGTTTTTCTCTTTTAAAAGGGACAGCAGGTTAATGAGCACACAAACTGAATCAATGGTTCCTCGGGCTTCCCTGGTGGCTCAGATGGTAAAGAATCCGCCTGTAATGCGGGAGACCTGGGTTCGATCCCTGGGTTGGGAAGATCCCCTGGAGGAGGGTATGGGAACCCACTCCAGTATTCTTGGAGAATCCCCATGGACAGAGGAGCCTGGCAGGCTACAGTCCATGGGGTCACAAAGAGTCAGACACAACTGAATGACTAAGCACAGCCCAGACACAGTATAAATGGAGACTGAGCATCTATGAAATACGGCTGGTATTCAGAGAAAACGGAGAAAGGGTGCACGATGAGGTTCAAGCAGGGCAGCATCATGACAAGTAAGAGTCTGCAGGTGGATCATGAAATGCGGCTGAGAGTGTGGGAAAAGCATTTCAGACTGAGGGGCAGCACATTTGTAGAGTGGCACAGAGGCGGCAAGGAATGTCATGTGTGTGCACCTGGAGAAGAGGGCCATGCTGGGCACATCATTCTCCATCACGAGAGGCTGGCACGGGAGAGTGTCCTGAGAGCAGAGTGTGCTCTGAGAGGGAGGGGTCTGGATGGATCCCAGCAACCTACCAGATGGGGTGGGGGTGGGGTGCTCACAACTGTCCATCAGCCACGACCCAGAGGCCCAGGGCACGGTATACTGGAATGAGAAGGTGGGGATCAGGGCCTCATCAAGAAAGAAGAGCGCTAATATGAACCCAGCTTGAAACCAACCCAAATCAGCTGCCACTGCACCGGGTGTAGCCACTTAATAGGACAGACATATCCACTGGACAATAGAGGCAAGGACTTCCTTAAGGAGTTTGATTTAGTTACAGCAACCACTAGTGGGAAGAAAAATACAAAAATAGCAACATTTAGTTGTGTACCTTTTCTCAGAGCCCTGCTATGCAGTGTTAAAAGAACTGATTGAAAAGAAAACATTCCAGCCTTTTAATCCAGGTGTATTGTGTCCTGGGGAGAAGGAAAAGGCAACCCACTCCAGTATTTTTGCCTGGGAAATCCCATGAACAGAGGAGCCTGGTGGGCTACAGTCCATGGAGTCACAAAAGACTTGGACATCACTTAGCAACTAAACAGCAGCAACAATAGTGTCTTGGGTGCAATAAAAGCATTTACTAGGATGTGTGTTTAATGCCCTCTGTTGGACATCTCCTTTAGTCTGTTTTCAAACCCTCTCCCCTGACCGCTGCAACCAGCTTCCTGTAGGTCTGACTGGACAGCCCTTACCTCAAACCCTCTCCCCTCACCTTCTACCTCCTTCTCTGTTGATGCTGGACGCCTCTCTGGAGCTCCAGCCCACATAACCCAGAAGTGCGGGAGAGTTAATATTCCAAGGGCAAAACTTGGACCGATGATAGACAGGAGCCAGTGGGTAAATGTCCCCCTTTATTCCCCATGCGGCTGGTCTTGAGATGCACTTCTGAGGGCTTCACAGAATTGCCTGGTGGGATCAGCAAGCAGTCACCTGGGTTGGTGACCAGCTCCCTCCTCCCATGCTCTGCTCTGCCTGAGTACTCTTACTTTTAGAAATATTTTTTTTCCGTTTAGAAAATTAAGTTCCTAAGCAATTTGTGTTCTAATTCTGCAACTGAACTCCCTCTGCTTAAGATCATGTACACCTATGAAGCTCACAGATTAGATCTTGAGGACGTTAGAGAAAACTAATCTCTCTCCTATTTTTAAAAGTAGGAGAATGGAGGAATCTAATAATCCCTTTCTCTTAATCTTCCTAAAGAGCTGAGATCCAAGAATGTGTGACTTTCCTTAGTTCTGAGAACACCGAACATTTGAACATTGGGTCTGTCATGTCACAGATCTGATGAGGGGAGGGGTCCCCCACTGTAAACCTATTTGCTGAATAAAATATAAAAGAAAGGGCCCTGGACTCAGTTATAAGATTTCTGACTTCATGATGTGACAGTGAGCAAATAATGTAACTTCTCTGAGCATCTCTTCTCATGTATGAAGTGACACAAGGCTGTCGAACGGATGGAATGAGATGATCCATGTGAACACTGTCAAGGGCCATGTACCTGCACGGGCGAGACTTGGTGATATCCTCTTGTGTCCAGGAGAGAACGATGCACCCAGATAAGAGGCACTTTAGAGGGTATGGAAGGCTGAATAGTGGCCCCAAATATAGCCACATCCTAAATACCTGGAACCTAAAAATGTTACCATATATGGCAGAAAAGAGCCTTTGTTTAAGTTCATGATCTTGAGATGGGGAGATTATCCTGTGTAACCAGGTGGATCCTAAATGTTATCACAAGGTCTTTACTTATAAGGGAGCAAATGGAAACTTGACTATCTAAGTAAGAGATGTGACAATGAAAGTCATGGACTGGAGTGATGTGAGGAGCCAAGGAGTGCCAAGGAATGATTGCAGTCTCTAAAAAGTGGAATGATGCATTCTCTCCTGGAGCCGCCTGGGAGAAACCATCCCTGCTGACACCTTAATTTTAGTCCAAGAAGACTCAGTGCAGACTTCAGACTGCCAGAACTGCTAGAGAATAAGCTTGCATAGTTTTAAGCCACTGAGTTTGTAATCAGTTGTTTGTGTTTTTCTAATATATAAATTTATTTATTTGGCTGCATCAGGTCTTACTTGTGGCACTCAGGATCTTCAGCATGCCATGTGGGCTCTTTCACTGTGGCACACAGGTTCTCTAGTTGTGGCACGTGGGTTCATTGGCTCTGAAGCTTGTGGGATCTTAGTTCCCTGACCAGGGATTGAACCTGTGTCTCCTGCATTGCAAGACAATTCTTAATCACTGGACCCCCAGGGAAGTCCCAGTGATCAAGTGTTACAGAAGCAACAGGAAACTGATACAAGTGCTTGCAATCTGGTTCCAGTTCCTACTGCTGCTTTCCTGCCAAAATGAGATACCCTACTCTCAGGAACCTTCCAAACATGGAGTTCATGTCATGCTTCCAAGCACACTTTTCTGGATATTCCATAGTTTCTCTAGGAAATGTAATTATTCCATTTAATGCTAACATTGCATACAAGAATCCAGTACAGTTTCTCTCAGTTAAAAGGAATTTACAACAGGTGTAAAGAGGAGACAGTTAAGAAAAACCCCAAAGTGCTGCCTGTAATACAGGTGGCTGGACCAAACGTCCAGCCAATTAACCATCCATTTGTCAACAACTCTTTGAGCAGTTTTACATGTAGATGGTCACCATGCAAGTTAATAAAAGAGTGCACAACTTTTCTGAAGAAGGAAACAGTGTGAGGGGTTGTGAATTAACAGTATAAATATACTGAAAAGAAGTCTTGCCTCTATAACCAGTTATGTGGTTTTAGCAAGTTACAACCTCTCTGGATCTTTATCTCCTCCTTTTTTAAGAGTAGAGTTTACACTGTAGACGGTGTTTGTGCTTTTTAAGTGCTTTGCTTGCTATGTAAATGTCCCTAAATGCCCACAACAACTCTATAAATGAAGTACTGCTATTTCCGTTTCAGTGCAAAGAGCCAAGGCCTAAGTTCACTGCAACTGACAATGTCAATATCAGTCTGACTGTAGACCCCACGCTTCTCTCACTGCATCACAACCCAGAACCATACTCTGCCTTCAAGCTTCTTCTCACCTTAAATTCATACTTCTCCCTGCCTTTGCTCAAGGAGTTTGTTCCCTGTATTTAAAATGCACTGGCTAATCTTTGATTATTGAGAGTCATCAGTGAAGATGCAGTTGAAATACCATCCTCTCACTTGGAATTAATTCTCCCTTTGTCACATCCCATAAAAACTTGCATGACATGTGAGACAACATGGACAGACCTGGAGGACATTATGCTGAGTGAAATAAGTCAGATGGAGAAAAACATATGATCTCACTAATATGTGGAATTAAGTAACAAACACAACGACAAACCAAGCTCATAGATAGAGAACATATTGGTGGTTGTCAAAAGTGGGGAGTAGAGGTGGGAGAAATGGGTGAAGGCTGTCCAAAGGTACAGACTTCTAGTTACAAAATCATCAAGGAAGAGGATGTGATGTACAGCATGTTGACTGTAGTTAATAATACTATATTGCATATTTGAAAGATGCTAACAGAGTAGATCTTAAAAGTCTTCATCTCAAGAAAAAAAATTGTAACTATATATGGTGATCGAGGTTAGCTAGACTCACTGCGGTGATCATTCTGCATTATCTACAAATACTGAATCATCATGCTGTTCCCTTGAAACTCATTTAATGTTATATGTCAGCAATGTCTCGAGTTTTTAAAAGCACATCAACATTTTCCATTTTGTGCCTTTATGAACAAAAGCAATGTGAGAGACTTGTTCACCACTGGAAGTCTGAAAAACTAAAATGTGGTTGGTATTTTATAAGGATGGCTATACTCTGAAAAGTGAGACAACACCAGCATTTTGACAAGGGATAGTGTCTGGAAGGTGGGAATGAGCATGCATGCATACATGCTAAAGTCATTTTAATAGTGTCCAACTCTTTGCGACCCTATGGACTGCAGCCTGCCAGGCTCCTCTGTCCATAGGATTCTCCAGGCAAGACTATCGGAGTGGATTGCCATACCCTCCTCCAAAGGATCTTCCTGACTGAAGGATCAAACCCACATCTCCTGTGGTTCCTGTATTACAGGTGGATTCTTAACTGCTGAGCCAACAGGAAGCCTGGGAACGAACACATTTACTAATAAAAAGAAATTATGTTAACTGAGAGCTCAAGGGAAACCTCAGGAGAGCCATCTTGAGTTCTGACTCAGTTTCTCCTCAGGAGAGCCATCTTGAGTTCTGACTCAGTTTCTCCTCAGGAGAGCCATCTTGAGTTCTGACTCAGTTTCTCCCGGACTCTAGGGGGAAATGTAGAATGGCACA
This sequence comes from Dama dama, assembly GCF_033118175.1. NCBI lineage: Eukaryota > Metazoa > Chordata > Mammalia > Artiodactyla > Cervidae > Dama > Dama dama. Next base: position 5,569,890 of record NC_083700.1, on the reverse strand, counting down.
GTCACTATGGAGAACAATTTTGAAATTCCTCAAAAACTTAAAAATAGAATTACCCATATGACTCAGCAGACCCACTTCTGAGTAAATATCCAAAAGAATTCAAATTGGGATCTTCAAGAAATCCCTGCACTCCCATGTTCACTGAAGCATTATTCACAACTGCCAAAATATGGAAACAAGGCAAATGTCCACCAGCAAATCGATAAAGGAAATGTGATATACATATGCACTGGAATTCTGTTCAGTCTTGGGACTTCGCTGGTGGTCCAGTGGTTAAGACTCCAGCCTTCAGTGCAGGTGACTCAGGCTCAACCCCTGGCCAGGCAACAGAGATCCCACGTTCCTCGGAGTGACTAAGCTCGCCTGCCACAGTGAGAGAGTCGCTTCGCTGCAACCAAAGATCCTGTGTGTCACAGGTGAGATCTGACCAAGTAAATACGTAAAATATCATTCAGCCTTAAAAACTGAGGAAATGCTACAGTTTGCAACAACATGGATAAATCTGGAGGAGGACATTATGCTCAGTAAAATAAGCCAGTCACAGAAGGACAAATACTAATGATCCCCCTTATGTATGAGTTTATCTAAAGCAGTCAGAAGTATAGGAGTGGGAAACAGAAAGGCGGCTACCAGGGGAGGGGCTGTGGAGATGAAGGAGTTGTTCAGTGGAAATAAAGCTAAAGTTAAACAAGATGAACAAGGTCAACAATATCCTGAGAGTTGACGATACAATGTGGTACACCAAAAAACATTTTAAGATGATAAGTCTCATGTTGACTGTTCTTACAATACACACACACAAACACACAGGTGCATAAAGAGACTTTTGGAGGTGATAGATACGTTTATTACTTTGATTCTCATGAAGCTATGGTGGTGTATCAAAATTGTATACATTAAATATGTGTGGTTTTTGGTCTTCAGTTATACCTCAATAAAGTTGTAAAATAATGAAGACTTTCTTTTCATCTATAGAATTGAGAGTGAGAAGAAAACCACAAAACTGGAAGAATATTTTGCAACATATAGAAACAAAGGACTTTATCCAGATTGCTAACAGCACTCTACATATCAGTGCAAAACAATTTTAAGAAAGGATCAAAAACTCACCTAGGCACTTCACAGACGAGACAGGCATGGCTGGCACACCTGTGAAAACTATGCTTTAGGACATTAATAATCAGAGAAATGCAAATGAAAATGACAACAAAAAAACTTTTCACCATTAGACAATTTAAAAAGTAATTTAGCATTCTGAGTAAGGTAAATTATGAAATGCTAATGTAAAATTTTGTTGGAAAGTACTTTTACTTTTCCAAATGGAATTCTCAGGAGTTCCTCCCTCCACTGAGAAGAAACAAAGAAAGACAGTGCTAAGTCGAGTCTGACTCTTGGGATCCCATGGACTGTAGCCTGCCAGGCTCCTCTGTCCATGGCATTCTCCAGACCACTGAGAATGTCTATCAAAGTAAACTCCATGAAAAGGATGGTGGGTTTTTTTTTTTTTCCTCATTATATTCCAGCACCTATAGTGCCTGGCACTTAGCATATACTCATTAAATACCTGATGGAAAGGAGAAAAGCAAGGAAGAGAGGAAAGACAGAGTACGGATTATATTCCAGGTGTTTGCATATTTAGAGCCTTAAATCTCAAATCTAGTCTGTGGAGATGAAAGCCTGAGACTAAGTCCAGGCTCTAAACATTAGAACCTTAGGCAAATCAATTAAGCAGTGGATATTCTTTTTCCCCAGGCCCCATCAGGGGTAGCTTAGAAAGTGCTTAGAAAGTGGCTGATCACCTCCTAAAGCTTTATGCAAATATTCCTTGGTCCCCCAAATGCTTTGGCCCCAAGGTCTTAGACCTCCCTGTAAACATGTTTCTGGATCACTTGCCGCCAGAGGCCTCTAGGACTATAAACCCCTCCCCTCCTACTGACTGCTCTCTGCACCCCTTGAATGGCAGACAGAATCTTTCTCCTGCAATCAAAGATAAGGATTCAGAAAGAGTGTTGACAATAAGCTTCACCTGCCTCATGGGAGCAGGCACGTCCTGTATCACTGAATGAGCATGAATGAAGACTGCGATGGAGCAAAGATACCCGCTTCCCCGGGGGCAGAGTCAGGTCATGCTTGGGCTCAGGTCAAGAAATTGAGACGGCCCTGGGGGGCTGGGGGAGGACTGCAATCCAAACCCATTGTTCACCTTTGGAGAAAGGCCTTCCCCTGTGCCACTCACTGACCCTCCCCAGCAACACTCCCTCTCCCCAGTCTGAAAGGTTGGAGGTTTAGGAACGTCATCCCACCTGAGCTCAGCCACAGTAGAAAGTGGGCCACTCGACACACAGGGGCAGGAAGACAGCCCTTCCATCCGGACAGCAGAGGCCACGCCAGAAGAATTGGGGCAGCTCTCCCAGGGCCGCAGCAGCGGGAGGCGTCCACGTGCCCTCCGGAGGGCTGCCTGAGGCCAGCTCCTAGGCAGAGACACTGCCGGCAGGAACGCCAGCCTGCCACCCCTCCCCGCTACCAGGAAGCACCCATGCTGGGTCAACACACGTACTTCAGACCCAAAGGGCCAGGAGCTGGGACCAGGCTCGGAGGCTTCCAGGATCCATGGAACTCAAATCAGATATAGTCCCCAGGAAGGTGGGATGTGGAGCCACTTAGAGGGTGGAGTCAGCCCTGACCAAACTGAAGGGTCAAAAGCAGACAGCAGTGAGGGATAATAACAGAAAAAGAATCAGATAGTAAGAGCCACATTTTCTTACCTGATCACTGTATGCCCAGCGTTTTACATGTTTGCTGTCCTTTCATTCTGGCAACCACCTTAGGTGCAGAAACCAGCATTAGCCCTGTTCTACTGAGGCATGGGAGTCTCACAAGGTCACAGGATAGTCAGGTCCAGAGCTAGTCTTGTGAGCGCAGGGTCTCTGACTCCATCACCCACTCCCCTCTGGTCTTAAGCCCACAGAGAACAGAAATCTGTCTCTATGGTCGGTTTTCTGATCTGTGACCACAGGGTACCAGGCTCTGATCTTATGAAGCCAAGGCAGAACCAGACCAGAAACACACCAAACCCTCTCCTTTTGGCAAATATCAACCGCTGTAATAGCTCCCCCAGCAGCTCAGCAGTAGAGAATCTGCCTGCCAATGTAGGAGATGTGGGTCTGATCCCTGGGTTGGAAAGATCCCCGACCTGGAGGAGGGCATGGCAACCCACTCCAGTGTTCTCGCCTGGAGAATCCCATGGGCAGAGGAAGGAGCTTGGCGGGCGACAGTCCATGGGGTCGCAGAGTAGGGCTGAGAGAACTGAGCGCAGCACACATGATGCCTGTGAGTCCTGACACCAATGAGGCCAGACACGTAAAAGGGCAGGGCAGGGCAGGTCCCATTCTCTGCTGCTCCTGACATAGTGCAGTGGGAGCTCTGGGAGCCTGAAGAAGGGCAGGGGCCTGGCCATGGAAGGAGGGGGTCAGCGGACCTCCTGGGGAGCTGATGTCTGATTTGAAACCTGAGGCATGAGTAAGTCAGCCAGGTGTGTGGTGCTGGTGAAGGCATTGGGAGATTATAAGGCAAATAACCCATGCGAAGACCTGGCAGTAGGAGAGAGAGTACAGAGCCTGGCAGAATGGAGGTCTGGGGACTAGAACTTGGAGGGCACAGTGAAGGGAGAGAAAACAGGGCTGTGGCTGTTCAAAGGCACAGCCATGACATTCAGTTTGCCTCTAGAAAGATCACTCTGGCTTCGGGGCACACAGGAAAAGAGCGGCCTTCCCTGCTTGCATGGCATGCGAGTCAGTCACAGTCAGACTCAGCTCTGTAAGAGCCCTAGGCCCCCAGGAAAAAAGCGAAATTGTTAGCTGCTGAGTCCAGTCCAACTCTCTGCAACCCCATGAACCAGGCTGCTCTGTCTGCGGGATTCTCCAGGCAAGAATACTGGAGTGGGTTGCCGTGCCCTCCTCCAGGGGATGTTCCCGACCCAGGGATGGAACCCGCATCTCTGATGTCTCCTGCATTGGCAGGCGGGTTCTTTACCACTGGGACCACAATGGGATAAACACCACTGTTACCCTGGGTGCAGGGGTGGAGCTTCTAAGCTGGGTCTGGGGAAGGGTCCAGAGAAGGCTGGCAGAGCCCCCTGCTGCAGTACAGGGCGCACCAAGGCCGTGGAGTGCGCCCCTGGGGGAAAGAGGGCCAGAAACTCAGCGGGCAAGAACCCACAACCTGCCTGTATGGACCCATGTGCCCTTGGCAGGAGCAGTGACTAGCAGGCACCACCTTGGGGCTAGGGGTCCAACCCCGTCAGAGCTTCGGGGAGCCCAGAGCCGCTGTCAGGGGCAACCAGGTCTCCTTTCTCTTCCCTTCCGATCCATCCTCCCCACTGCCGCCAGAGGGATCTGGTATGAAATAGCCTCTCATATCATCCGTCTGCTCGGAGCTGCTCAGTGCCGTTCAAGCTGTTAACCCTGCAGAAGCCTTAAACTGGAGGAAGGCAGCCGCCCCACACTGTACAAGTAGTCATCACCTTCTTCACTTCCACATGCTCCCAATTTTGAAAAAGTCACTGAAATTTAAGAGTGTAATAGAGAAGGCAGTGAAAACGGTTAATTGTCTTAAATGTCACCCTCTGAGTACACACAGTTTTAAGATTTGATGTGAGGCTGTGGGACGCACATGCAAACACTTCGGCTGCTTACTGAAGGATGATGTTTTGTCCACACAAAGCTCTTATTTTATTGCTCAAGCTGTGAGCTGAACTAGCTGCTCTTCATGGAAAAAGTGACTGGATAAACCACGGTTGTGATTTGTTAGACATTTTCTCAAAAATAAGCAAAGTGAATTTGTCAATTCAGGGGGAAACATCTGACAGTTTTTGTTGCCAATGACAGAATTTGAGAATTCGAAAGAAAATTAGACTCTTGAACACTCACCAGTGCCTTAGAGATTGATACCTCCCCAATCCTGAAAGATTTTCTCATGAGACCAGTAGTGATATTGACAAATGTGATGTTGAATATGGTGTACTGAAATGTGTCAACGTTGGGAAGAGTTGTCTACCTCATAGAATCACTACATTTCAAAAGACCAATGAACAATAAGTGGAGCCGTGATTACAAAATCAACCATAGATTAAAATAATCTACTCAAAGTGCAAGACTGACCAGTGAATTTTTTAAAAATAAACTTAATTTTTAAAATGCATTTTATTGAATTATAGTTGATTTACAATGTTATGTTTCTCTGTACAACAAAGTGCTTCAGTTATACAAATATATATTACTTTTCATATTCTTTTCCATTATGGTTTATTATAGGATATTGAAAATAGTTCCTTGTGCTAGTCCACAGTAGGACTTTGTTGTTTATCCATTCTATAGTTAATAACTTGCATCTGCTAATCCCAAATCCTCAATCCATCCCCCTCAATCCATCCTACCTCCTTCTTCCCCTTGGCAACCACAAGTCTGTTCTCTAAGTCAAAAAATAAACTTTGTTTTAAAGCAGTTCTTGATTTAATGACAAATTATGAAGCTAGCTTGGTGAGTTCCCACTTAACCAGTGCACAGTTTGCCCTATTATTAACATCTTGTATTAACATAATACCTTTGCTGTGATTAATGATATGGAAGCGTGATTATCAACTAAAAGTCCATTATTTATTTAGATTTCCAGAGTTCTTACCTAATTAACTTTTTCTGTTCCAGAACCCCATGCAGGGTATCATATTACATTTAGTCACCATGTCTTCTCTTGCTCTGACAATTTCTCAGACTTTCCTTGTTTGTGATGATCACCTTGATAGTTTTGAAGGATTTTGGTTATGTACTTTGCAGAATGTTCCTCTTATGAATCTGTCTGATAGTTTTCTCATGACTGGACTGGGGTTATGGCTTGGGGGATAAAGACCATGAAAGTAAAGTGGTGTTCTCACCACATCATATCAGAAGTACATACTATCAAGCTGATGTGTGACTGTTATGTTCACTTTAGTCACATGGATGAGGTAGTGTTTGTAGTTACTCCACCATTAAGTTACTCTTTCCTTTCATAACTGTCATTATTGGAAGGAAATTGCTAACTGCAGCCCACACTTGAGGAGTGGGAAGTTAAACACCCTCTTCCTTGAAAGCAGAATATACACATATTTGAAGTTGTCCACATAGAAAATTTATCATTTCTCCTCCATTTATTTGTTTTATCAGTCATTCTTGTACATCAATATGGATTCATATTTATTTTATACTTTGGGTTATAATCCAGTATACTTCTTTATTAATTTTGTTCCTTAATTTTTTTTAGTTTTGGGCACAATCAACTCTTGCAATTGACTCCCATGTCCCTTTGATGTGTCCCCATCATTGTGTGTGTATGTGTGTGTGTGTGTGTGTGTGTGTGTGTGTATGTACGTGAAAGCGTTGAGGCTCATCTTGCCTCATCCTGTCTCACCCCTACTAGAATCAGTCATTTTTCCCAGGACCTCCAGTTTCTTGTATTAGAGAATGGTATTAGAAATCAAGATCTAGGTGCTAAGTACTCATGGATTTTAACATAACAGAGAACTTGGTTTCAGATGCAAATAACCTTTAGGGAGCTATAACTTGTCAAGTTTGGGTTTAATAGGATTACATGTACCTGTTTCTCTCTTGCACAAGGATAGGGGCTTCTGTGATTCGTTACTCTACCATGGTCAGAATGTAATGCCAGGCATATATTTGGTGTTCAGATATGCTTGTTGAACAGCTAACCCAGGGGAAACCGTCTCTTCCAAGTGACTGATCAGGCACCTCTGCTGGCTTTAAACCTGAATGAAATCTGTTTTTCTCCATTTACCTAGGGCAAAAACCAAGTGCTTACATCTTGGAAAGTCAAAGTGTTAGTCTCACAGTCCTGTCCAATTCTTTGCAACCCCATGGGCCCACCAGACTCCTCTGTCCGTGGAATTCTCCAGGCAAGAATACTGGAGTGGGTAGCTATTCCTTTCTCCAGCAGATCTTCCCGACCCAGGGTTTGAACTTGGGTCTCCGATACTGCAGGCAGATTCTTTACAGTCTGAGCCACCAGGGAAACTCCATCTTTTCATGTGAATTAAGTGAAATTTACATCTTGGAAGTTGTCTAGCAGGAAATAACTGGTCATTGCATTCAGGGCCAGTGGACATAGAATAGTCAGCTGCACCCAAATGTAATCTCAGAACATAAATAGGCCAGGAACAAGCAATTATCCAGTGAATTAAAAAACTGTAGGCAGCTAGCCTCAGTAATGGAATGTGAAAAAGATCTTATGCTGGCTAGTTGTCAGACTGATCCAGATTCAAAAGTATGATTCCTCTTGAAAATGATATGCGAACATGACCAAGTCCTTGCTCCCTCAATATTTTAGCATTTGCTTTCTGGCAGGCATGAGATAAAAGGAGGTACAAAGAAGATAATAGAAAGAGATGATGCAAAAAAGATAATTCAACTTGTGGTGCTCTTTGCCAGCCACATGTGGGTAAATGCCAATACACTGCTTTTTCAGATATTTCAGGCTAGAATCACAGCAGCGTCCTTTTTGCCACTCACTTGGTATATGAAAATTTTTTGGCCCAAATGGCCTAGATGTGTGCTATTCAATACAGTAAACACTACCCACATGTGACTATTGAGCAGTTGAAACGTGGTTAGTGGGACATGTTAAAAAGTAATATCTGGAATATATGGGACTTATTAAAAATATATAATTAAAATTAATATCATCCATTGCTTCTTACCATTTTTAAACATGGCTAATGGAAAACCTTAAATTTCACAAGTGGCTCATATTGTGTTCTGAATGGATACTGCAGCCTCACTTTACCATCTGATATTCCAGTTAGCAGAGGCCTTGGTTCAAGTCATTTCTCTGTCCCATATGACTGCTCACTTGGCTAGAAAGCCCTGCTTTTAACTCCAAGCCATGGTCTCTGCCTGCCTTTGCAAAGCAAGGTAATTAACCTAAGATCACTCAGAACAGGCTCTTGCCTGTCTCCTGATAACATCACGTGGAACCCCCCACCTGAAAGGTCATCTCCCAGCAAATCTCAGGCTGGCCATCAGGCAAGATCTGAGGACAAAGAAAGGGTTGTTGATGAAGCGTTCCAATCCTTAGAGGAAGGTCAATCCCAAATTCATCCTTTCTCCTTTCCACGTCCTCTTGCACCTGAGGAAACCTTCATTCCCCTTAGAAGCTCCCCTCAAAGACCCCTATCTCTGAGCCTCCCTGCCTTCCTGCTCTGCCAGAGTTCTCAGCAGCAGCCCTGGTTTCGTGGCAGGCATGGAAGCCTCCCTAGAAAAATTCCCTCTGAGCTGCTCCCCTGGCCAGGCTGGCTCCCAGACACTGGCCTGACATCCCACAAGGCAAGTTAGAACCCAGTTCCGTGTTCTGGGTTTGTATTCGTCAAAGGCAATCTTCTACCACAAGGGAAGACAGGATGTGGTAAGACTTACTTGATATTCCTCGTTTCAAAAGGCATCACCATGCTTCCGGTCACTCAGGCCCGAAAGGTCTTTAATCTCTCTTCTTCCCTTGTCTGGTCAGTGAACAAGTCCTGTGACCTTTGCCACTAGATCATTCCCCTGTTAGGACCCTTTCTTCACCTTTCCATCTTCCTGGCTTCCCTAGCAGCTCAGACACTAAAGTGTCTGCCTGCAGCGTGGGAGACCTGGGTTTGATCCCTGGGTCAGAAAGATCGCTGGAGAAGGAAATGGCAACCCACTACAGTACTCTTGCCTGGAGAATCCCATGGACAGAGGAGCCTGGTAGGCTACAGTCCATGGGGTCACAAAGAGTTGGACATGACTGAGCAACTTCACTTTCACTCCCGCTTTCCATCCCCCTACACCAGGCCATTACTTTGTCCAGAGTCACTACAATAATGGCCCCCAGGTTCCATGTGGCTACTGATCTCACACTTCTACTCCTAACACCAATCTGGCAATCAGGAATCTTCATCCCCCTTTAGTGATAACAGAGATTTGGGGGAAGGGGAGTAAATGTGTGGCTAGAAGTGGCAGAATGACAAAGAAAGCATGTCTGAGTTCACAGTGCTCTTATGAGCCTTCTACACTGGTTTCCCTACCTCTGTGAAATGAGAAAGGAAGAACTGAGGTCCTATCTGTCTAAGTTGTTTCAGTTTCTCCATAAGTCAATGTGTGAATGAAAAGTGAAAAGTTTAATCCATCACCTAGGCGTTCCAAACATCTGGCTGTTGCATGTTGTAGGACCCAGTTGGAGTCTTGACTTGTTGGGATCTATACTTAGGTCTCTGTTTTATATTGCTCACTGTGTTTTGCTTTGTGTATGTCTCATATGCGTCATTAAATAGTCAAATATTTTCTTAAATAAACATGCTAAAGATATTTACCAATATGCTTTGCCTCCTTACTAACCTTTAAGCTTTATAAGGATGGAAGTTGTATCCTTATCTTTATGGCATCCCCTAGCAGGGCCTCTTTCCCGTCGATGTTCAGGAAAGGTTTGTTGAATTGAATACTTTCTGATGGCTGGTGGATAAAGTCCTATCTGTTAAGGAGGCAGGTGAAGTCCTTCCCAGTCCTCACAGCCATAATTTAATTTCACAGCCTTAGTTCAGCCACTCCCCGACCCCTTCCCCTGCCTCCAGTGTTCAGCCACAATAGGCATCTTCCTCCTGCACTCTGTTCTACACTAATTATTTCCTCTTTCTGGATTGTCCTTCCCTGTATTCCTGGCATTCTCTGCATCTTTCAAGGCCCCAATTAAATATCACCTCCACCATGATGTCATTCCTAATCTTCTTCTCACTTTGCCTCTATGGAACTCTGCACATACCCTTGTTAAAAGTCCAATTATATCATAATGATCTATTTACAAATCTTTCCTCACCAGCTAGAGTTATGCTCTGTGGGGAAAGATTAATTACTTCCAGAACCTAGTGAGGCAGGAAAATATGTTACTTTAAAATAGTATTTTATTTTATTGCAGGAGGATTAAGCAAAGGAAAAAGAGTGAGGATTCGGGACATGGTGGCGGTGGGGCGGGGGGGGGGGGATATGTCTTGATTGAAAACATAATTAAGAAAAGCTTCTTCTAGTGTTATTCAATAAAAAGGGATCCCTGGCTTGATTACAAGAAGGAAAAGGGTGGGAGAATACATAGGCGTCCTCGTAATGTTAACAGAAGACCCAAGAGAAACCACTGCAAGGTGGGTGAGGACCGGGACAGCTGTGAAAAGGGAAAGACTGCATGGACCATGGTGATGGGCACGTCAGAATAATGTCCAACACCAGATGGTTCCTTAACCCTACATCTTCAGCCACACCGACCTTGTCCAAGACCCAAGACTATAATACGGCCATGGGGTTGGACAGAGAAATCCAGCCTAAGGAAAGGGGACTGAAACTAGACACAGGTTGCATACAGAAAATAAGACGTATATGCTTCTTATAAAGCTGAGATTTCAAACTAAAATTCATGCTGACTATTCCAGACTAGTGACCGACATAGCAATGGTTCTGAAAAAGTTTGTCTTAACTTAAATGCTGAATGGATGAATGAATAAATTTATCAATATTTAGATTTGCCATGCAATTGCTGAACTTTTTATGGTAGATTTAATGAGTATTTAATTGTTGGAGTTTGGGGGAATGATAAATAACATCGTTGGTTTTGTTTCCTAAGTTTGTAACTAACTTACAAATATTACAAAGGAATCAGACATATGGAGGCTTTTTTTTTTTTTTTTTAAATCAGCTTTATTGATCAATCTAACTAAAGGGTAAAGCTTAGATCTGTAGCCACATTCAGGATCCCTAACACGATCCATTGGAATGGAACTGTTCCCCAAACTGCATTTCCGTTGCAAGACCTCCCACGTGGATGAACCAAGAAGACCTAATGCTGAGTACCAGCCCCCGAGGCACCAAAGACCCACAGACTCAGCAAGGCTGGCACACACAAGCTCAGCCCCTTTCCCCAAGCCATCAGCCAGATACCTTATCCGACTCCTTCAGGGTAAGCAAATGAGAGGGGACAAAAGAGGCCAGCGGTGTTTCTCTAGGGGAAACATGTTTCTCTTCACAGAAACATGAGACAAGGGGAATGACGTTTCCTCTCTAAATCAATACGTAGTGTGTTACTGGCATGATGCATGATATGTGATCACTCAGCTCCACTTGGCCTCCCAAAGGCCTTAATCCTCTGCTAATCCTACTAGGAGGCCTCCACCCAGGCCTATCTGTTCAAGGATCTAATGGGACAGACCTGATGCCTTCGGTGTCTTCATGTCCTTTTTCCTACTTCAGAGTAGGAGCAGTCTTCCTTAGAGTAGTAGCTTGGCCTGCTGTTTTCTGCTTTCTCCTTGAGATTACAGAAAATGGTTGGAAGAAGCATTCTGTGTAGTATAGGAAATGAAAAGAGCATTTTGGTTTTCTTCAGCTCGCATGTCTTCTAGATCCCCAACACAGACATAAAACCATTCTCAGTATTTGCCCAAATTATAGCTTAGGGCTAGGATTGAGAAAATATCTGATTAGCTGGGAATGTGACTTCTGGTCAAACCTCCTCATAAATATGTATGTATATGCAAAAAGTGGAAGCGGTGACAGATTTTCTTTTCTTGGGCTCCAAAATCACTGCCAATGGCGACTACAGCCTTGAAATTAGACTTTCCTGGCAGCTCAGTCAGCTAAGAATCTGCCTGCAGTGCAGGAGGCCTGGGTTTGATCCCTGGGTCAAGAAGATCCCCTGGAGAAATGGCAAACCACTCCAGAATCCTTGCCAGGAAAATCCCATGGACAGAGGAGCCTGGTGGGCTGCAGTCTACGGGGTCTCAAAGAGTCAGGCACGACTGAGTGACTAACATTCACTGCTTCTTAGAAGGAAAGCTGTGACAAACCTAGACAGTGGATTAAAAAGCAGAAACATCACTTTGCAGACAAAGGTCCATATAGTCAGTTATGGTTTCTCCAGTAGCCATGTATGGATGTGAGAGTTGGATCATAAAGCAAGCTGAGCACCAAAGAATTGATGCTTTTGAATTGTGGTGCTGGAGAAGACTTTTGAGAGTCTGTTGGACTGCAAGGAGATCAAATCAGTCACTCCTAATGAAAATCAACCCTGAATGTTCATTGGAAGGACAATGCTGAAGCTGAAGCTCCAGTAATTTGGCCATCTGATGGGAAGATCCAACTCATTGGAAAAGCCCCTGATGCTGGGGAAATTTAATGCAAAAGGAGAAGGGGGTGGCAGAGGATGAGATGATTAGATAGCATCACCAACTCAATGAACGTGAACTTTAGCAAACTCTGGGAGATAGTAGAGGACAGAGGAGTCTGGTGTGCTACAGTCCATGGGGTCTCAGCCAGATATGACTTAGTGACTGAACAACAATATGTATGTGTGTATATATACAATGTACATATATATGTGTATATAAATCATGTTACATATGTGTATGTAAATAATATATATGTGAAAAATTGAAAATGAATATGAATATATAATATGTAATATATATTATATATATATAAATGATTTTTATAGTTGCACTGGTGGCCAAAATTGGGGTATGTAGGAACCAGTGTATAGAACTGCCTGTTCATTCTCCTTCAGGAGGCCAAGTAATCTGCACAAGTTCCACATTGGTTGTAGATGCCCAGGTAATTGTATTTAATGAGATAGAGAAATTTGTGATAAAAGTGATTAAATAGATAAACCACACTGATGTCCACAAGAGGACCAAGCTCCAAAGTTGGTGCTTTTTAGATCATCTGTATCTTCTAAAATCACAGAATGATCCTTCTACCCTCTGTCTGCCTTGCCTCAGTTGACTCTCATTACCTGAGGAGTCTGAACATTTCACGTGTTATCCACAGGAGTGGATTAAAACAGTGGATCCAACAGGCCTAGATTGCTTCCTAACTGGGTTAGGACTAGACTGAACTATGAGTCAAGGAAATACAGAACAACAGTAACTTAAAGAAAGAAGTTTATTTTTCTCTCGTATATGCATTAGGGCATAGACAGTTCAGGGTTAAAATGCAGCATGGCTCTCAGACGTCCTCAGGAATTCACGTTCCTTCTACCTTATTGTGTTACCATGTGTGGCCTCCAGTCACAAATTCACCTCACGACCTCAAGGTGGTTGCTTCGGTTCCAGCCGTCACACTACATCCCTGGCCAGGAAGAAGAAAGGGACACAAAAGAAGACGGAAAGGGCACATGCCCGCTGCCTTTTAAGGAAATTACCTCAAAGGGGTCATGTGATACTTCTGCTTATCTCATTGGTCAGGATTTAGTCAAATGAACACACTTAGCTGCACTGGAGCTTGAGAAATGTAGAGTTTATTCCAAGTTAACTTGTACCAGCTAAATACAGAAGGTGTTGCTTTAGGAAAGAATAGATTAGGGGAACGCCTAGCAGCCTACACCTTGAAATAGGATGTCTTTGATCTGTGTTAGGAAATCACTAGCAACAAGCTACTGTCGCCAACAGCTTCACCATCAACCTCACTCAGTGCCTTAGTCAATCCTCCACCCCAAGCAGAATGGCCTTTGTGCATCTGTACTTGTACACGCCTTGCATCCCCTCCTCTGTACCTACTCTGGTCCTTTTTAGAATGTCCTCTCTCTTGCTACTTTTCTAAATTCTACCCATCTTTGAAGGCTCAGTGGAAGTCCCATATTCCTGGTAAAGCCTCTTCTCGCTTCCCCATTTCCCAGTAACCTCACTCTCTTCAGAATGCCCAAAGCACATATAACCTATGTCAGTGACCTGACCCCTTGCATACATAGGCATTTATGTCGAATCTACCTGATGCAAAGAGCCAACTTACTGGAAAAGGCCCTGATGTTGGGAAAGATTGAGGGCAGGAGGAGAAAGGGAGCGACAGAGAATGAGATAGTTGGATGGCATCACTGACTCAATGGACATGAGTCTGAGTAAACTCCTAGAGATAGTGAAGGACAGGGAAGGCTGGCGTGCTGCAGTCCATGGGGTGGCTAAGGGTCAGACATGACTTTAGCAACTAAACAACAACAACAATGTTGAATTTGTGTACAGCTAGTCTCCTTGTAGGAGGAAAGATCATAATTCTCTATACCTCTCACTGTCCCTGGCATGCGTGTACTTCTAAATTTGTGTATTTTGACACTTAGAAGTCAGGGTTGGGGAAACAGCAAAAAACTAAAAGCCAGAAGGAATGAATTAGAAACTGCACTCTGATCCTCACTAACTCTACAGCCTTGGGCTTAATTTCTCTGAGCTATAGGTTTCTTATCAATAAAAGGAAGGAAAGAATACCAGCCCAGGCTAACCCAGAGGCTGTGGCAAGGACAGCAGACACCCTTTATATAATGTCAAAGATTACACAAATTGTAGGTAAGAAGGGATTCCCCAGTGGCTCAATGGTAAAGAACCTGCCTGCCAATGCAGGAGATGCGGGTTTGATCCCTGGGTCAGGAAGATCCCCTGGAGAAAGAAATGGAAACCACTCCAATATTCTTGCCTGGGAAATCCCTTGGACAGAGAAACCAGGGAGGCTATAGTCTTTGGGGTCACAAAAGTGTTGGACATGACTTTGCAACTAAATAATAACAACAAAGTTTTTGTCAGGACTTTTTGACTGCAAGCAACTGAAACCAACTCAGGCTAACTTGAGAAAAAAGGGTCTTTAGTGGAAGATCAGAGAAGATTGCTCGCAGAATCGTAAGGTGTCTGGAACCCAGTTGTGGCAACAGATGGACAGCAGGGCAACTCTAGGGTCCACTCAGCAGGAACCGTTTGGCCATCTCATTGGGAGCACCTTCAGAAGTGAACTAACTCTGAACAAGCTTCCAACTCTGTATGTCCCTGCTTCTTGGTTATAGCAGCCTGGAGTCACCCTGATTTATAGTCTCACAGAGTCTACTCCATGCAGAAAGGTCAAAGCCCTGAAGGAAATCAAAGTGATGTTATCAGTAGAGTGAAAGAAGGCTGGATGGCCAGAAAGCGCAAATGTCCACAATAGGCTTAATAAACAGTGTTGATTGACAGTGTCCACTCCTTTGACTCTGAAGACATTTTGCATTAAAGATAACATAAGCAGCTTCTTTAGACCTTATCAGCAAACACCTTGGAGGGCATGAGTTCATCGGATTCTTTCCATCCATGGCAGTTAAAATACTAATGCCCTTATAGGAAGGAGATGCAGAACTACTTACTTGATGGGGGAAAGCACAAGGACAGACGAATAAAGTCACAGCTCCATCATCACTGGGTCACAGAACCTTCCTGACCTTCCTGACTAGGTCATGCCTCCGTGCTTTCTACTCTCCTATGGCTCCTGGTCTTCGTGGTGGCTCTTGATACTGGGTAAGTTAAATTAGTACCATTTATGACTATTGGTTATTTCCTCCAGTAAGTTGTAACCTCCATGAGGGCAGGGCCAATGTCTCTGCTCCTCTCTATTTCTATGACCCATCCACATTCTAGATGCTCAGTAAATATTTACTGAGTGAATTAAATACATGAATAAATAAGGTGCTCAAAGGGCCAGAGCAGTCAGTTGCACAACTATCTAGGGAGGGTCATTCCCATCACAAATCAGGGGCAGGTTTCACCTTTTCCTCTCTAGGCACACAGGGTGATGGAGCAGATTTGGGAGATTAGCTAACTCACCATCCACTAGGGGTTGGGCCACCTTTTTTTTTTTTTGCCAAAATCTGCTGCTAGATGGGAGAACGCCCATCAGGCAGTGGGAGAAGTAATCCACAGCTTCTGGGAGAGGAAATGAGATAGTCTGATCCTCCATTCACTGCTTTCCTTCAGGACCACCCCTGCCGGGAGCATCCACCCAAGTAGGAGCATTGCTCCTGTGGATACCATGACCCCCGAGTGGTCCCTCTGTGGTCGCTTCCTGAGACAAGATTCTAAGAAGCCGTCCTGTTTGTACAGCATTTGCAGTCTACAAAGTGAAAACTGCTCAGTCGTATCCAACTCTTTGAGACCCCTTGGACTATACAGTCCATAGCATTCTCCAGGCCAGAATACTGGAGTCGGTAGCCTTTCTCTTCTCCAGGGGATCTTCCCAACCCAGGGATCAAACCCAGCTCTCCCTCACTGCAGGCGGATTCTTTTCCAGTTGAGCCACAAGGGAAGCCCAAGAACACTGGAGTGGGTAGCCTATCCCTTCTCCAGCGGGTCTTCCCGACCCAGGAATCAAACTGAGATCTCCTGCATTGCAGGCAGATTCTTTACTAACTGAGCTATCAGGAAAGCCCGTGGTCTACAAAAAGCTTTCCTAATTATCTCCTTTGATGCTCTCCATGACCAACCTGTAAGACAGGCTCCATGTCACAGATGAAGAAATAAAGGCTCAGAGCCTTGTTTAAGGTTATTTCAGTTCAGTTCAGTTCAGTCGCTCAGTCATGTCCAACTCTTTGCAACCCCATGAACCGCAGCATGCCAGGCCTCCCTGCCCATCACCGACTCCCGGAGTCCACCCAAACCCATGTTCATTGAGTCGGTGATGCCATCCAACCATCTTATCCTCTGTTGTCCCCTTCTCCTCCTGCCCTCAATCTTTCCCTGCATCAGGGTCTTTTAGGTAACTTTAAATATTGCACAAACCTCAAGGTTAGGGAATCTCCATATCATCCTTGTGTAGAGGGACTATAGTTTTAGCATAAACATCACAAGGTCTTTTTTTTGAGCCCTAAAGATAGCTCACTCCTTTTTGTTATTGAAATGTTGCAACATAATAAACAAAAGGATTAAGGAAAGCAAGGTATTCATTTGGTTTTTATTCTAGTGAAATCATATCAGTTTGCAGGTCAACTTGGATTGTATTGTATTTGTATTTGTATGTAAGGAGATGGAAGAGGGGAGAGAAGGAGAGAAACACCTTGATTTTACTTGAGGTTCAATTACAAATTTATTTTGTCTTTGAATTTGGAATTGACAAATTCATTCCACCTTGTCCCCATGTTTCACTCATGTCGGGTCAGCTCAGAACTCTCCTACTCAGCCTGTGGGTCTGGCTCTCACTCTCATCTCAGCCCTAACGTCTCAGCCCCAAGTGGAAGATGACTGGAGAAGTCACCTATGACCTGGCTGCTTCTCCTTGGGGGCCAGAGTTCTTGATGTTTCTTTGGAATTGGAATTTTATCTGCGTGCGTCTGAAACACGATCAAAACAAACCACCCCCCAACAACTGCTGAGGCAGGCTAGAGAAGACCCTCGCTGAGATTAAAAGCAGTTCCACTGAGGTGTGATCAGGGGCCTCCCTCTCCGGGGAACCAGTGTGCGTTTTCCTTCTTCGGATATGGTCTGAGACTCCCGGGAGCCTCTTATCAGCAACCAGACCGTGAGAGCAGGGTCTGGCCCCTGGCACAGCAGCTAATACGCATGCCCAGGACAGCTCTTGGCGTGAGCTTTCTCACTGGTCCTCATCACCCCCTCTGCAGTAGAGGAAAGGCACCGGGCCTGTCCTGAGGATGAGGGCTC
Organism: Dama dama; assembly: GCF_033118175.1. Taxonomy (NCBI): domain Eukaryota; kingdom Metazoa; phylum Chordata; class Mammalia; order Artiodactyla; family Cervidae; genus Dama; species Dama dama. Next base: position 5,552,411 of record NC_083700.1, on the reverse strand, counting down.
AGAGGCTAAGCAGGGGGAAGTAACTTGCCCAAAGCCATGCAGTTAGGAAGGGGAGAAGCTGGATTTGCATCTAGACATATCCACTTTCAGCTGGGAGTGGGGAGAAAAGAAGACAGGAAACAACAATCCCCCATGGAATCTTGGATGGAAAAGAGGTGCCCTTCTCACACAAACCCCCTCCCAGGCTTTCATGTGAGCAAAACTATAAATTTCTCTTGTGTTAGAGCTATTCTAAAATTGGGAGCGGTGCTCACAGCTGGTAGCATTAGTCCAGTTCCTCCACACAGGCAGGCATGCAACCCAGCCCTGCAGACTTCTCTGAGGAAGCCAAGTCTAGGCTGATGCTGAAGGATGAGTGGACGCCAAGTAGGCAAACATGAGGGGTGAAGGTCTCATGCCTAAGCTCTGTCTGAAAACGAGACAAAACCCAGGGCAGCCCAGTCAAGGCCAGTCTGAGACAGACGTTTCCTGGGTGGGTACCACGTGCCCACCAATCTCTCCTTCTAGACCCTCAGTGAGAACCAGAGCCAGCATCTAACGGTGGGCGAGTGAGCCAGGGTGGGGGGCGGAAGGGGCTGAACAACTGCAGGGGTGAAAGTGAAAGTCTCTCAGTCATGTCTGACTCTTTGCGACCCCATGGACTACACAGTCCATGGAATTCTCCAGGCCAGAATGCTGGAATGGGTAGACTTTCCCTTCTCCAGGGGATCTTCCCAACCCAGGGATCAAACCCAGGTCTCCTGCACTGCAGGTGGATTCTTTACCAGCTGAGCCACAAGGGAAGCCCAAGAGTACTGCAATGGGTAGAAAGAATATTCAAAACAATGCCACCTCTCCTCTGAGCGTGTCTTATGTCTTCCAGCCATACTGTTTCCTGACTTCTTTACTCCATAAGCATAATCTTTGCCCATTCGTACATCATATTTAAAATTGTTGAGGGTTTGGGGAGAATCTATCAGGGGAGACACACGGTCTGTTGTTCTGACCCTGATCCTGGCAAGGCACCTGCCTGAAGTCCTGCATGAGAAATCTTTCTCCTGCCCATGACTCTGCTCTGATTTCCAAGCAAATGCATATCACAGACCGCCCTGCCTTGAGGGAACTTGCTGGGAGGATGGAATGTTCCCAGTTCCTCCTCCTGGAGAGGCGTCTGCAAGGACTGAGGTCTCTGAGTCCTTGGCAGGAAGGTGAAAGCTGCCTTCCCCTTCTGTTTCGCTGTCATCACTCGGTCAGGTTTTCCCTTCATGGGCAGCTTCAGCCACTGCTGACAAAACATCCAGGCCCCCCAGCCCCCTGCCAACCACCCCTGCCCCTAAATAAACACCAGCTCATTTGTAAGAGGTCTTTAATTTGATCTTGGTATGCCATTAAGGAGTGGAATAAGGATCTCTATTCATCTTCACTCACACAGTATCTACTGCTTTTCTCTAACTGATCTTCACCATAGTCGCCTGTGTAGTCATAGCGTGTCTGCATGATTTTCACTCAGCAGACTGGTTTAGGTTTCTCGGTGGTTTGCATAAATTATAAAAAAGAGCACAAAAATCATACAACAGTGACTCTATCATAGGGAGCTGTGTTCCCTCTGGCCTTGCAGACAGTGATGGGGACACTGTAGTAGCGGTGACCAAAGCTCTGATGACGGGGGACATCCCTAGGAGTGAGGCCAAGCCTGTCCGGGCCCCTCTCGGAGGAGTCCTCCGTCTTCCCCATCAACTTGTTCTGGTTTCTCAGGAGGCCTCCTAACACAGAAGGATCCCAACTTAGCACCACAGTGGTGGGCAGGGTGTGGAACTGTCCCTGTGTACAATGGCAGCTGGGTCCTCCGTGCTCAGCAACAGGAAACAGAGCCAGGAGGAGGAGTCCTGGGTTTCCACCAGGACCTCCTCTGCCTCTACGAGCTCCAAGAGGCTGTGAGCTATGAGCTCCAAGAGCATCTGGACCATGGGTCAGCCAACTTTTCACGAAAAGAGCCAGATATTACAGATAGTAACTATTTCAGGCTTTCCAGCTCACATATATTCTGTTGCATATTCTCCACCCCCCCCCCCCTTTTTTACAACCCTTTAAAAATATAAAAACTCTTCTTAGGAGGCAGGCCATAAAATACAGGCCTACAGGCTGCAACCTCTGGTCTAAAACATGATAATAACCTGTCCAACCCGTTTGTCACAGCCTCCTCCCCATCGAAAGCCTCTAGTCCCCAGGCTGCCCTGATGTAGTATGTGCAGCCAAGGCTTGCAGGGGGTACTATGGCAGGCAGAGTTGCCCTCGGGCTCCTGCCATATAGGCCCAGGTACCCTCCTTTGCCAAGTGGCTGGTTGGTTGGATTTTAAGCAAGTATAGATATTAGTCTCAGCCCTGCTCATGTGTCCTGGGGTTGAACTAAGCCTCAGTGTCCCCAGTGAGGTAGGTAAATACTATCAGCCTCATCCCACACTTGCAGACGGTGAAGTTCAAGAGCAGAATTGACTTTCCTAGTCAACTTCCTAGTCGTGTGACTTCCCAACAGTCACATGTCTGAATTTCAAAGAAAGCCAAAGAGTCTAGGCTTTAAATTTCTTAAGAGTCTAGGCTTTAAATTTCCTAATGATCAGGAATTGTTCTGTCCCCCCCACAAGCCCAGTGATTGATTCCACCTCAAACAGAGCAAGAATCCACCAGTAAATACTGTCAGCCACACAGGGTAATTGCTTTCCAGACCTCAACAACACTCTCTGAAAACAGAATTAACTCAAGCACTCAAAGCTACGGGCCTCAGTGGAGCGGCGCTCTCTGCCCTGCCCACAAGTCTCTTCAAACTCAAAATAAAGTTTATAAAAGTAAATTATCTCATTTTATAACTTAAGTGCATCAAGCATTTCCTTAAATATAGTTCACACTGAAAATAAAGTTACTTTTTGCTGTACAGTTGGTGTCTGTTATAATTAGGAATAAACTTTGATGATAAAGTATGAAAGGTTACACACTCACGCACACATCTATCTATCCGTCTGTCTGTCTATGGGTGTGTGGATGGGTAGACATATGCACCTCTCGACAAGAGATTCCCCCCAAAATGGTGGGAAGTTGCTAGGGGTCTCTAGTATCTAGTTTGCATGAAAATGCCTATATTAAAAGTCCCTGTCCTTAATGATAAACACATTTTCGTACCTAACACTAAGACTCTTATTAGAAACATTAAACTATGCAATCCGTAATGTATTCAGTCTTTGGAAATGCCAAGCTACACCATATCATTATACAAAGCATCCCCAACAGAACTCCCACCCACCCCACCTCTTCCCTGCCTCCCCATACTAAAGCCAGTCGACCCCTCACGTAATACAGTTGTTCCAGAATGGGAGCTGAGCCGCAGAATTCAGGGGGAGGACTCAAGAGGTGAAGTAAGAATTCTGCATGGAGTACAGATGATCGATGGGGTTTCCCACTCTGGACTGCAGGGGCCCGGCTTCTGAGGTTGCTAGGAAACAGTCACCCAGGTTACTGAGGGAGGTGTCCTCACTATCCAGCTCGTGGAAGAGGGGCTCAGCACCTGAAACGGAGACGAAACACTGCATGAAGGTCCAGAAGCAGGGACTCACTCGAAGCTGGGGCATTCAGCTGAAATCGGCCTGCGCGATCTAGGCGCACCACCCCGTCCCCACGGTGGTACGCCTTCTACTGGGTGCTGGGGACGGGGGGCGCTGGGGGTGACACAGAAGAGTAGGGGGGGGCATAATCCCTGCCCAGAAAGACCTCCTCAGAGGGTTATGCCTAACGTGGGACAACTGAAAATAATGTAAACTGGGATCTGACAAAGGAGGGCTAACGGAGCGCAGCATAGGCAAACGTCCGAGTGTTTAGACACTGGAGGTGCGGAGTGGGCGGGACCCAGCGCCGCAGGCTGCAGAGACAGGCGCAGGGCTTCTAGAGGACTCCGGCCACAGAGAAGGTTCTTGCAGGAGGGAGGGTAAGAAAACGAACAGCGACTCTGTGAAGGATGCTCACGAAACCACTGGCGATAACACTTGTCCTTTCAAACAGCACAAGCATACTGAATGCCAGCCCTTTCCCCAGATTTGTGCTGCAAAGGAGAGGGCGGTTAGGTGTCCACACTCAACTAGTGAAACCTTTGACAATGAAACTGGGAGGGCAAATTGAGGAGGAGCTGGGGGACCGCTGTGACCAGAAGCTTGAGGCGTGGACATTTCACCTCCGCTTCAAGTAAATGGGAGAGAGAACACTGCTGTTTATAAAACTCGTCATGTGGCTTTAATTATTCATTTTACTAAAGGATTCATCACAGGAGCAATTTACGTAACAAGACCCCTAGGACTCTGAAAATGTATGAATTGGCAAAAAAACCAAAGCTATATGTCCTGTTTTCACATAGCAGTGGAGTGAAGACAGGCATAGATGTGTCTTCTCAGGAAGCAAAGGGGATGGCTGTCACTGAGCACATGCATATATATCTATGTGTGTATGAATGAATGAGGTTAGGCAATGATGGCCCTGCAAGTGACTGGATCTTAATAAATATTTGCTAAACACATCACAGGGAAAGATAGGGCTGATTTCAACAATATAGCTAATTTTATAATGAAGGCAAAAAAGAAGTTGACAAAATCTGTGCACTGAGGCATGTATCTCTGATACTAACATTTTGAAGGCTTACTGTATAAAACTTTGTTTTTAGCTATCAGGGTTACTGACTACAGATTTCACAGTACAGGCAAATGCATTACATAGGCCATATACCTTCTCTGTATAAAAACCTAGTGGCCTATATTTGACTCTAAGATTGAACTTCAGCCTTCAACTCTAAAGCCTGCCCACTCCATCAGGGCATCCAGGCCCCAGCTGCTGTCCACTGGCTTCAGAAGCAAGCCAGGAAAGTGGGGGAATCTCAGCTGCCCCCACACCCTGCCTTTAAAGCAACCCCATTTAGGCTGCAGTGGGACTGGGACTTTACTTCACAAGTCAGCTTATGTTCTAGGAATTACATGAGAATACCTACTAGTGTCCATAATAGGAGAGTCCAATTAGAACCTTTTTTTTCTGTGCTTTTCTATGTATTCTTTCCTATGTAAGAGTTTGCATAATTAAGGCCCCTGACTATATCACTGCTGATAATGCTTATGAACTTGTAAGTGTGGTGAAGGTGATAGTGTTAGTTGCTCAGTCCTGTCCGACTCTTTGCGACGCCAGGGACTGAAGCTCACCAGGCTACTCTGTTCATGAAATACTCCTGGCAAGAATACTGGAGTGGGAAGCCATTCCGTTCTCCGGGGCTCTCCTTGACCCAGGGATCACACGTGGGTCCCACGCACTGCATGAGTGTGGTACCTGGCATGAACATGTGCCACAGCGAGGGAAGTGTGCATGGATGTGCTTAACTGATCAGTCATGACTGACTCTGCGACCTCAGAGACTGTCGCCTGCCAGGCTCCTCTGTTCATGGGATTCTCCAGACAAGAATACTGGAGTAGGTTGCCATTTCCTACTCCCGCAAGTGTGGTATCTGGCATGAAATGGAAGACTTGGGAAGTTAAATCCCAACAAAAACGTCTACACAAAAAAGGAAAACACAACCTCCTTTTCAAACAAATAAAAAACTTTGAAAAAGGAGAATAAATGGAAACATGACTCATGGATATGTGTTCTGGTGTTACTTCTGGAGCCATAGGTTATGTGATTCTAGCAGTATTTTGTGGGACACTTATTCTGCTTTGGAACTTTAATGGGCAACTAGGAACTGCATAGAGAGGGGGACTGGGAGGGGATAAAAAACTCACGCAAGCAAGCTGTGCGAGGTCCCTGCGGGGCTTGAGTCCCTCTTACCATAGGGGTGCATGTGGTCTCCAGGCATCTGGGGTGGGGTGAGCCCCTGTCGGAAGGGGTCTGAGCTGTAGACACTCTGCTCTATGGCCAGGAGCTGCTGTGGGGTGGGCAGAGCCGTGTAGGGGTTCATGATCCCTTCCATGCCAGCGCTCCCGCCACCGTTTGTCTGAGCTGTGGGACAAAGAAGAAGATAAACAGTTCTCCATGTGCAGCCCAGTATCTCATGCTGAAGGTGGGGCAGGGCCTCTGAACAAGCTCTGAGCTTCACGTGCCCCACTGGCTGGGGACCACACACGTTGTGTGGACATGCAAACATCGTTTTACTTTCGTCATTTACAGAAGGGAAGGGATGAGGTGACATCAGTGGTTCCCAGCTTGTGCCCTACCATGGGCCACCAGTGATTATGCTGAAGGATAGAGCTGCAGGATGAGGGTTGTACTTGGAGAGCTTCCTTGAACCACATCATTAAGACAAAGGCATTTGATGCTACACACAGGCTTGGCAGCCAGTGGAGTAGACACGTCTAAAGATGCTCCCAGTGTCACCCCACTAGGATCCTATCAGTCAGGTGGGGTTCATCGTATGGATCCAGGGGACCTTGTGGAGCTGATACGAAGACTCCGTGAGATGGTGGGTATGTGCTTTGGGTCTGCAACGTGCTCTGCTGTGTACACAATTTTATCAGAAAAGGAGGACTCAGTTCCTCCTTCCACATCCTGCTGTGGTTCTCTGAACGTGGCTGCATTAACTCTCAGAGGCTCTAGTTCCACCTTCGTTAAGTCTACCCTAGGAACTGCTCATAGAATTCTTCAAAGTCCCAGCACTAGGAGTCTGTGTTCTCATAACACCATGATGCCTTCTCCTCCCTTTGAGCGTGCTGGCCTGTATGACTCAGCTTGCCTGGCTCCTCCTGAGGCCCTGTCTGATCTGTGACCCTCTCTGAGGCCCACAGGGCTGTGTGACTGGACTATCAGACAGCACTACCCTACCCTAGGGACGCAAGCCTGAGGTGCAAAGAGACAGAATGGCAGATGTCATATCTCCAAACAGCACTGTGCGTAGACCCGGGGCAAATTCAGGTCTCCTGACCAGCTTGGCTCCACTCTGCCCAGCTGCCCATGTTCTTGCTTGATTTTTCTACCAGAGCATCTCTCTTGTCATTAACATACAATTTGGCCTCAAAGGTATAGAAAGAACTCTTGACTGGGAAAATCAAATTCTTGATGGAGCCTAGCCCCGGCATCAAGCATAAGGCAAGGTCCATGAAGGTAAGGAGCTCTGTTTAGGGGCCAGACAACCAATGTCACTTTCCACAGCCTTCCAAGTGTGGCCCCCAGGCCGGCAGAATGAGCATTTATTACAAGTGCAGACTCTTCAGGCCCACTATAGTCTCAAGAATCAGAATCTATACCAAACACCAGGTGGTTTCGGTGCACCGGAAAGGGTGAGAATCCCTGCTCCAGGGCACAAACAGACCACTCAGGAAATTCTGCTGGACAGCTGAGGCTGGGGGCATATCCTGTTAAGAATGATATTGTTTTAATATAGTCATTCTTGCTTTTTTTCTCTTAACTTCCTTAAAGGGTCCTACAGCTTGTCCTGTTTCACACGCTCCCCAATCCTCACATTGCCCCTATTAAAAAACAACAAATGAAGGTACATGGAGGTAAGGGCGAGTTAAGGCAGCGTGACCAAGTGGGCCTTAGAGAGACTGGTTCCAGCCCAACTCCATCCTTCACTGATCTAGGACTGTGGTCCACCTTGCAGAGCCTCTGTTCATCTGTAAGATGGAAACATTAATAACTCCTCTGCTCACCTTGGGGGTTGGTGGCTGTGAGTCAGGTCAGCATGAGAGCAAGAGTGCTCAACCTAGGAGTGTTTGTTTTCCCACTATCATTATTTTTACTATTTCATAGTATTTTGGAAAGGATTGTACATCACTGTGGTGTGTTCTATGAAACTGATCTGCCGAGAAGCAGGGCCTGGCTGGATGAGAAGCTGGGCGTGTCCTTGACTCTGCAGGTAGGCCTCAACACAGGCCCGGGTACCACAGCAGGATCTGCCAAGTGGGCTTTGGACTTGGCTAGTGCCACCTCTGAGCCACAGCTCTGGGCCTTCAGCCGGCACCCTCTGCACTCACAGTTCCCATGGTTTGGTCCTCCCTGGAAGGCCCCTTCTCCCAAGTGAGTGTGGGATGGGCTTCAGGGAGCCCAGCAATGTCGTCCAAGGGCAGGGCAGTTGGCAGCCCCGGGCAGGAGAGGCCTGGCCAGGAGGAGGTGCCAGCTTACCGGAACTCAGCCTCTGGGTGTTCTGCTGATCTTGCTGCTGCTGCTGCTGCCGCCGGGCCAGCTTCTTCATCTGGGGAGGAGAGAACTCAGGATTAGAAGTCAGGGGGCCTGCAGCAGGTTCTCACAGCTAGGTCAGGGGGAGTTGGCTCAGGGCAAAAGCAGAGGGACCCCTTCCCTAGCTTTTACTCAGGAGAGAATCCACATTTCAGGAACGGTGCCTTGAGCCTGATGCATGGCGGCTGAGGGATTTCTACACCGCAGCCGTGGAAAGACAGCTGGCTAGGAAGCCACAGGGAAACTGCTCTTAGCAGGAACAGGGATGCCCTCTCAGCACATAAAACCTGCTGCTGACGGCGTCACAGTTTACTGTGAGGTATAAGAGAGGCACGTGCAGTCTGTAGCCCAGCTTAGCTGTGCAGTAAGGGCCTGCTGAAAGCTGTGATCTGGCATGAGCCAAGAGGTCGTTCCAACCCCTGGCCCCTGGGGCAGAGACTCCTACCAGCAGATGCAAGCCTTTAGGTAAGGAGCTTGTCTCCCAGAGCACCCTGTTAGCACACTAACTTCCCAGAAGGAACACATCAACTCAATCTTTCTCAAAGTGTCTTCTGTGGAACATTAGGGTACCATGAGGTCCTTGGTGTGTGTGCGTGTGTGTGTGTGTGTGTGTGTGTGTGTGTAGGGAACATTAGATTTTTTAAAAACTTCTTTACTGCAAGATTTCTCAGAACTTCGAATATGTTCCCTGCTTATGAATACATAGGCTATAGGTTCTCTCAAACCTATTGAAAAAGACCATGGACTACATACCAGAAGCCCAGTCTGAGGAATTCAGTTATGGAAATGGTATCTTAACCCATCATGATCAGCTAATGAGATACGAATCCATCGCCCACTAAAGATTAGAGGTCTAGAGAAATGGGCCACTAACACATGTGTGTGTGTGTGCTCAGTCATATCCAACCCTTGCAACACCTTGGGTGATAGCCCACCAGGCTCCTCTGTCCATGGAGTTTTCCAGGCAAGAATAGTGGAGTGGGTCACCATTTCCTCCTTCAGGGAATCTTCCCAATCCAGGGATCAAATCCACATCTCCTGCGTCTCCTACATTGGCAGGCAGATTCTTTACCACTGAGCCCCTGGGAAGCCCAACACACGCACGTGTACAGGTAGGAAGATAAACAGGTAAAGGTCTAAGGTCAACGAGAGACCACGGCAGGGGCATGCATACTTTGGTCGGATGCATTAGACAATATGACTATATAACAGGGACAGGTGGGGCCCGAGGAAAGGTGAGTTAGGCCATCCATTCCATGCGCCATGATGTTGTCTTAGACCAATCATATGGGTGCTATGTTGGCTTCCCTCTGAAATTTCAAAGGTACTCTGGCATCTGGGTTAAATGAATAGGAATCAAAGAACCTGCTTTTACCAAAAGACACAGAAAGGTATTTCTTCATGAAAATGACTGACAGTCACAATCACGAGGGAAATAACAGCATCCCACTAGAACAAATGCCCTTCTGCAAGTATGCTGTGGCTGAAATGACTGCTCATCATAGACTTTCTGAATTGAGAGAACTAGTCTATCCAATGAATTGAAGTTAGAAAATTTGTGGGCAAGGACAACATTCTACAATTATTTCAGGAAACCGGCCACACAGAGACAGAAGTAAGAAGCAGATTACCTTAGCTCTCTGGTTCTGGAACCACACCTGAACCACACGGACGCTCAGCCCTGTCTCTGCAGCCAGGGTCTCCCTCACCTTAAAAACATGTAACATTAGAAATACAGAAACACTGGCATGTCAGAGTAGAAGGCAGAATGCTCGCTGTGCAGTGCACAGCGAGCCCAGCAGGCCACACCTCACAGGAGCTGGTGCATATTCACCGTTCAGCAAAACCCCAAACAGAGCATTGCTTCCCTTCAGCTGGAGAGACAGTGCTTCCCCAGGGAAGTGAGGAGAAACAGCAGCATTCATCTAGGTTTGTATTTTAAGAAGTGTTCCTGGGTTTCTCATCCTCTGGAACCTGGGCCTTCAAGTGGTTCTTAGATACTAGCAAAATCTATTTTTGTGTTTTAGCTGTATGCCAGGTATATGCCACAACCTACTTAAGGAGAACTGAGGGTGAAAAATCACTTTGCAAAAACAAATGGTTCTCTCTTGCTCTCTTTTCCTACCTAATTCACTGACTTAAATGTTTGGTTTTGTCCCTTATAGCTCTAGATCACTTTGGGTGTCACAGGAATATTCATATTTACAGCGAGCCTCAGGAAAGGTAAGACAACAACCATCTTGGATCTGACAGAGCAAGGCAGACCACGCTGAGGTGGGCACGTGGCCTGGGGCTACGAAGGGACAGGACAATCGAGGTCCCTCTCGTGAAGAGAGGGGTTTAAACGTCTGCCCTCCACACAGGCACGTGGCGAGGGACGGGCCAGAAGGGAAGGGGGAAGAGGCACAGATCTCCCAAGAGTGGCCCTGAGACACACTGGCTCCTCATGGTTAGATTCTGAGGAGATCAGACTTAGGAGCGCCTTCAGTAAACGTATAAATAGGGCAAGCTGGAAGCGCTGGGAGGCCTTGGGAAGCGTCTACCTTTGTCACGCCACTCACTCAAGCTTAGGAGAAATGGGATGATTAGAGGAGATTTTTAAAGCACATCCTTCTGCTAAGCCAACTTAAACACCAGTGTACCCAGGGGCCCACGGCCACCTGCAGAAACCCTATCCATCCTTCAGAGGCCCGGCTCAGAGGCCACCTGCTCCACAAAGCCTCGCCTGATTTCCCAGACACGAGTGACCTGTCCCTTCTCTTGGCTCCAGGCTGCCCCTCTGTCTTGGCCCTCAGAGATTTCTCCCCAGTGTCCCAGCGCACATCTCCTCCCTGCTGGTGGCCCAGGGACAGGCAGTGGGCACAGGCCACACAGAGGCCGGGGGTCTAGTACATGCAGAACAAGTAAACTGCTGAGGGAAGTGGGAATTGGCCCTTGTGCAGGCCTACTTTGGGGCTCACTTTCTACCAGCTCTTTCTGTTGGAACTTATGGGGCAGTGAGGTCAGGGAAGGAAAGCATTCTGCAGTTGAAACTTCAAAAGTCAGAAGTGGTGGGAGGATGTATTGTGGTTCAGCAAATAACCATCCTCCCCACTCCTGGATGGCTATGCGCCTCCCCTGCACTCACAGTGGGCTTACCCACGTGACTTGCTGTGGCCCATGGACTGTTACCGGATGTAAAGTGAGTGATCTCCATGGAGATCCACTGGGCATGCCCAGTGGAACTCAGACTCTTGCCTTCTGCCATCGTCAGGAGACCCATGTGCCCCAGGTGGCTGCTGCTCCTTTGGCCTGGACCCTTTAATGACAGACATGGGGGGCAGACCTGAACCTGAACCCAGCTGGGCCCCAACCAACCCACAGCCTAGCAGGAGGAAATAAATGTTTGTTGGAGCTGCTAAGATTTTATTTGTTACCGTAGCAAAAACTGATTCCTACACAGAGGGAGAGAGGAAAAACAATGCTAAAAATTTTTAAATGTCTTTCTTCTACGAATTTCAATTCAATTTCAGGAACCCTTGTTTTCTTATTTTTGTTGCATAAAAGACAGTACCTAGTATGGCAGAGTCAATAAATGGTGGGTACTTAACAAGTAAATGCAGCTATTTGTGACAGAGACTACTAATTGTCTCCAAAATGAATTCTCTCTTTCTTCCTCTTAGCAACTGAATTCCTAAGTTTTAGGAATTTATATGGATACCCAGATGGACTCATTTCCCAGGTCCCTTTGTAATCACGGGATTAAATTCTAGGCAACACGTGAGAGTGATGCAAAAAATCCCAGGGTGTGTATGTCCTGTAAAAAGCAACTGCTTGTCCCCGCCCCCCACCCTACTCCCTCTTTTTCCACCATGGTAACTGCAAAAAATGGTGACATCTGGAGCAGTCCCTTAGACCCATGTGATGAGACAGAATTTCTCGGCCAATCTTGTGTTGCTCACCTCTGGACTATGATGTGAGAGCACCACGAACTCTTGTCTCATTAAGTCACTGTATTTTTTTTTACACATCTGTTCCCAGCAGCCTTGTCTGTAACAGCCCCAAACTGGAAACAATCCACATGCCCATCAACAGATAAATGGACAAGCAACCCATGGTATACCCACGGAATACCATGCAACAACAAAAATGGGTGAACTGCAACATGGATGAATGCCAAAATCACCACCTTAAGCAGAACAAACTGGGCCAAAAAAAGAACATGTGCTACAACCCACTGTATTTTTCCTCTATTGTAACATTTTGACCTATACCCCAACTGGAACTCCTTATTATTCTCCTCATTGCTCTCCATGAAATGAAAGGTAAGAGGAAGTAGCCAGTTGGAACGGTGCATGCCGAAAAGCAAAAGGAGATTCTACCACTGCCCCAGCCACAGCTACAGTGATCCCTGGAGCCTCCAATGGGGCTCAGGGCCACCTGCCCAGACTGTCTGAACAGCACTCCCCACCCTGGTGCCCATCGACACCCCAAAGGAGTCCAGGGCACACGCAGAGAAGAGGGGCCTTATCCCCCTTCTTCCCTTCTTCCCCTCTGTACCTTCCTGCACGGCTTGGAGGATACTTCAAACGAGGCCTTGAATGCTCTCCTCTGTTGGGTTGTCAGGATGGTTCTGGGACGTTTGGGGCGCTTATGGTCCTTGCTGTCCTCAGAGGCTCCTTTCCCTGCCCCGTGGGCTGACTTGCAAAGACTTTCCTCATCATCACTTTTCCCTGAAAGAAGCAGAAGTAATGTGTTGAGTCCTTCAAGGCTGCTACCTGGAGTTGTATGTTATTCCATAATAAGACACTCAGGTCCACGTTCTGAGGATGACTTAAGATATGAATGCTACAACCCGTGTGGTATTGATCCCAAAGCCCCCAGGAAGGGGCTAAGGAAAAACTTCTGAAACTTGGAGATAGGAACCAGGAAGTCCACCATCACAGCTCAGGACTTCCGCCGAGGACATTCTCCTAGCTCCACATTTACTAGCTGTGTGGCCTTGAGCAAGTGACTTAACTCTCTGTGGATCAATTTTCTTCTCTGTAAAATCAGGATAGAGGAGAACACTTCACTGAGGTTATTTGAGGATTCAATGAGGTTACCAAGAAGGCATTCAGAAGGCTGATAAGCATATAATAAATGCCCAGTAAGCATTGGTTATTAGTATACTAATAGTTTGTGTAGTTTTCTTGACCTGGATAATTTATATATAACTTCTAGATACTATGTCTGAAATACTAACCACTGCCAGGAGGTAAAAAACAATACTGTTTAAAAGGCCGCAGAAGACCAGCATAAAACTATGTACAGAGACAGAAAATAGGCAATTAGTCAAAACTGCGTGTCTATAAAAGAAATAATTCTCTAGTAAAGTAACTATTTATGTGTTTATTTCAACTTTATCAGCAGTGATCAATACAAGGAGTAACTTGAAGGAAATAAAGCCTCTAGTACATATGACATTCATTCCCAGGCTACCTTTTGCATCCCACAGATTTCACACTTCTGAGAAGATGCTTCCAGGATCTAGGAAATATCCCTGTGAGAGAGATTCCTTCCTACTTTTGGCATTAAAAGCCACAGGCAGTGTGTAGTCGCATTACCCTAACAAGACCCTCATTTCTCTCTGGGTCCTTACACAGCTCAGCTGCCCTCTTTCATCCAGGAGAAACCTTTGTCCCAAGAGCTTCCTCGGCTCCAGTCCCCTCATTCTGGTCCCCTTCTGGCCACTTCAAGAAATCTCGGATGAGGGGACCCACTGGGTGTGAGCTCCAGATCCTAGTTCTTCATGCCAACCTCCTCTGGAAAGATGCTTTTTTGCATACCATGTTTGAGTTTAGACTTAGTTTAATCCTACTTTTTGGCTCTGCTATAGCCAAAAAACCTTATTTTCATCTGAAAGAGAATGGCTAAGATGCTTTCCTCTATGAACTTTTATTTTATTTTTTGCAGCAGAGTCTGGCAAATCTTTATTTTTTTTACAGTAGCTTTTATATTCTAAGTTAGTACATTTTTAAGGGGAAGATTGTTTAATATTACATTGGCTCATCCTTCACGAAACCAGGGTGTTTTCTGCATACTTCTTTGTGAGAGTCTTGTACATTATCTTCTGGCCTTGGGTCCTATTGACATTTTATGACCTAGGTGAATGCAAAGCTATTTTCTGTAATCTATTCTTTAATGAACACAAAGGTCAGTCCTTTTGCAGAAGTTATCAGTTAAATTTATCTAAAAGGTTTACCACACAAAGACTCTGCAGCTCCGGTGAGGGAGCCCCTGTTTAGCATTCCTGGTTAAAATGAACAATTCTAAACTCTTATTTTTCTAAATCTTTAACTATAACCACTTTTAGAATAATATTTTATGTTCTCTAATAGGGCTTCCTCACCCCCGGAGGGCTCTGTGCCTATTAGGGCCTTTATGTGATCAGGTTCTTTATGCTGTTTGTGATTAAGGTGTTGTGAGCAGTTATGTACATTAGTACGCATTTGCCAAGCAGGCTAGAATGCCAGCGAAGGGGTCTAAATTGAAACACTCCTTTCATCCTGGATAATCTCATAGGATACCACCGTCCGGCGGACATATTAATTACAGTTCTAAGTTGATTCTGTTTGGAAAGAGATCGGGGAAGGCCTTCTACCCATGTCACAGAAATTAGGGAGTAGTCTAATATAGCAAGCATCAGAAAGACAGAGATCATCTTTAAGGTGAGCGCCAGGGAGCTTTTCTAAATCCCTGAAGTCCTGATCTGCCTTGCTTGTCAGGTCTCCTCCTCACGACCTTGTCATGGGTGGGATCTCGTGTGCTGGCTCCCAGCATCTCCCCCTTTTTTATTTTTTAAGACAGCCAGATGGATCTCAGTCACGAGCTTCTGAGTGTTCTGCTGGAGAGTTCTTTTAGGGGAGGCTGAAGATCCCTGTAGAGAAGCTATTCTCTGTGCTTGATGGCAAAGCGACTTAATTTGTCCCCATGTGGGTATGGAGGCTTGTTGAGTTGCCCGCACAGGATGTCTTGGTTGCAGGTCATGAGGCATCTGATCGGAATTCGAGTTCTCTGTCAAGAAGAGGTGATCAGTCTCCAATCCTCAGCTCAAGCTGTGGCCCTTCGACCAAATTCCTGCATCCAGGACCGGGGGATTAGAAAAACAGGAAGGATAGAAAGGGCTTCGGGTTCCCTGTTCGTGGCGCCACTTGCTGGGGTCCAGCCTCGCCAGGACCCAGGGGATACCCTCAGGATGAACGGCGTCGGTGAGAGAAGACACGTGAGACCAGCCTTGATGGGGCCAAGTCTGCGAGGGAGAGAGAGAGAGAGTGACCAGACGGGGGGTGCAGCAGAGTCTGGCACCTCCTCTATGAACTTTTAGACATACAGTCTGAATGTGAAGGAAGATGAACCTCTGAGTTCCTTGATGGCATGACCCTTGCAGTGTAACTGAACGGAGTCTGACATAGGCAGACCTGGGTCTCCATCCAGCTCTGTCCTCTTGTTTTAAGTTCAATCCTGTGTGAGGGATGCCCTACACTGAGCCTGCCCTGGAGACAAGAATATCCAAAGCAACTAACACAGGCACAGAGGAGGCTTTTATTGGGTGTTATGGGAAGGACATCTTTTCCTCTCTGCCTCACTCCCTATGAGAGTACAAATGATAAAACCTAAAAGATGGATGAAGGTGAGATTAAAGAAGACTCCTCATGACAGGGATTAGCCACTCTGGTCTTTTCAACTCTTAGGCTTCTTTTCCCAGGGGAGAATTCAGTAAGCTGATCTAAGTCAGATGTAAGGGGTTTTAGGATCTTTCTAGAAGGGTTTTTTTTTTTTTTTTTTTTCAAGAAAAAAACAAGCATGTAAGAACTAAAAGCCTTGGGGAACTAAGATCCCACAAGGAGAGAAAAGGTAGAAAAAAGGAGGCCATTGATGGTGCAGATTCATCCTTGCTGGGCCCTACATCCTACTGCTTGGAGACTCCCAAAACTCAGCCTTTTGTGAAGCCAATAATTCTGAGTGGATTCTTTGGGATCAAATGATGCTCCTCTGATACTGCTGATGCTTTGGGTACTATTTCTGAGGTAACGTGGGTGACACCCCATGCCAAGCATTGTGCAGATCTCCTGCAAGGCAGATGACTACAAGGTTACTGAGTCTGGAACAAATGAGTGAGCAATCCAAAGCACAGAACTGATTTTAAAATGCAATTTTATCACCTTCAGAAACTACATGTCTTATACCTGTTTTGTCCATAAAATGGTATTTGCAAACGTCTTACAGAGTCAGTCTGGTTCTTTTATAGTCACATAACTTGATGCAAATGCGTATTGATGACTAAGATGATGCAATTATTGAAAAATCTAAAATAATGCTATATTCCATGATACTGGCTCATATATGCTGACACCATTCAGAAAAGCATGCTGGCACGGTGCCCACAAGCATGGGCTCTGGAGCCATAGGAACTCGGGTTTCAATTCTGGCCTTGCCGGTGATGATGTGTGATTCTCAAGAAATTCCCAAGACTCAATTTTCTTATTGGAGAAAGTGACACTGTTGTTATTGGAATTAAATGAGATGATATATGTAAAGGGTTTAGCACTGTCTAAGTATGATACATACGTAGTAAATCACCATCATTTCAAAGGACGTGTTTTTAATCTGAGATCCGTGTTTTCTCTTACTAACAGTTGTACATTGATGGGAGTCTGAGTTATGGTTTTAAGTGTGAGCATTCATTCCTCTCTCTTTGTAGACATGACCCTAGCTTGCCCTGTGAGTTGGTTTTATAGAAAGTGAGTGTGTGAGTGTTTATGAGGAGGAAGAGGGAGGGACAGGGGATCAGGGCTGGTTCCAGAAGGAAGATGTGATGGGTGAAGTTTGTTCACAGCCCCAGGAGTGGTTGGCTGGGGCCCCTGACATCTGTGTACTCTGGACTCACCCCTGCTAAGGCACGTGCACATTTCCTAAGATCCCATCATGGAACAGCCAGGGGCAGGGCAAAAAGAACCGTCTCCTAGGGCAGCCTTTGGTGCCCATTTTTGGTGGACGTAAAGAGCATCACAAGGAGCTGCTCACTCATTTTCTCTACAGCCCTGAGAGGACAGATGAAAACATTTGTTTTCAGAAGAGGAGGAGAAGGAAGATGGGCAGACGTGGGAGGAGAGGGAGGATGAGATTAAGATCTGACCCTGGAGTGTTTCTATCATTTTTGTGTTGCATTTTCTCCCTTTGATTCCTCCTTATTGCTGTTCAGTCTTTCTCTTCTGTCTCCTAAGGGGCCCCATTTTGCCTTCCAAGAAACACTAGATGCTCTAGAGTAGGCATCTGCAAACTTTTTTTGTAGAAGGCCAGGGAGTAAAGTATTTTATTCTTTGCAGGTCGTACGGTCTCTATTGCAATCACTCAACTCGGCCATTGTAGTGTGAAGGCAGCAGAGACAGGATGAAGAGGCATGGCTGGGTTCCAATAAAACCATTTCCCAAACAGGCACCCGGCCAGACCTGGCCTGCATACCACAGTGTGCCGACCCCTGCCCTGGACTGCTCCTGACCTGTTCTCCGTCAAAACGTACATATCCTGTGCTCCAGGCTTTCAGGCTCTGCGTCTGGAGCAGGAGGCACTGTTCCACACTGAGGAGTTAGTGATTGCCATAGTCTGATGTGTCCTCTGGCACCGTCAGCAATGTACAGACATGGAACAGGAAATGCCTCCAACCCAACATTCACCACTGTGAAATTTCAGGTGTCTTGGCAGATCTGAGCAAGAGAGAGTCTGAAGACGGAGGAACGGAGCGCCTCTGGGCATCTCCCAAAATGCAGACAGATGTCTCGACCCAGCTGCCAAGGGGAGTGCAGACCATCGCTGGCTTCAGCCTGCCAGGTGGTGAACATGAGCACAGCAGTGCCCTCTGACTCTTTCGGGGAATTTCCAGGCCACTCCTGGGATGTTAACACAGGCTCCTGCCTCCTCCTTCAGCAGCGGAGGGCTGCCTGACTCTGACACCAACTTCTCCATGCAAGTACGCAGTGCCTAAAATATATACTTAGTGATTTGTCCAAGAGAAAGGAAAGTTCTAAACGAGCCAGGAGATTTCTTACTGGGCCAGCAGGAGTACCACAGAGCAGAAGATGAAGAGAAACCTTCTAACAGCAGAGACGTCGCGGGAGCAGAGGGAGGGCTGGCCCCTCTGCCTCGCCAGAGGCTCCCACACCCAGATGCAGGCCAGAGCGATCCCTCATAATTTAAGCTGACACCCCTCAGCGGAGATGAAAGGAACACCACTTGCTGTCTCCAACAACAAATGTCAGCATCCCTGGAGGCCATTTAGACACAAACGCAGCATAAATCTGACTCCTAGAGGGAAGGTCCAGAGATTAAGTCTCCACGCACAGCCTACCAGGCTGAAATGAATTTGCTTGGCACAAAGTTGGAGCATGTTTCTCAGGGCCTTTCTTCCCGCTTTCTTGTAAAAAAGGAAATCTGGAATGGCTCAGGGGCTATAGCTCCCCTTTGCCTGGCCCTCCCACTCGTTCGTGACATAAGCAATGGCAGATGAAAGACCAGCCATGGTTTATGGCTCCGAGACAGGCTGTACCACCTGTGGGGCCTCCCAGATTCATTTCAGGTTGTTGGAAAAATCCCAACGGCCCATAAACTGGGCAAGAGATGTCAGAGCTTGGCCCAGGAGGCGAAGGTGAGGGAGGGGGGCCACAGACCCTCAAGTGAGGGAAGGGGGAGGCAGGAACAGGGCTCAGATGCTCCCCCCGTGATGGTCCTCATAAATGTCCTTCAGGCAGGGGAGAAGAGGAAGGCTCTGGGACTTGTGGTGTGTGGAGGGGGAGGGAAAGAAGCAAGGGAGGAATTTATGAGGACAGAATATATAGGAAACTATTTCAGCCGCTGCCCTGTGCTAGAGGATCAGAAGACTCCCTGAGCATAGATGCAAGGCAGTATTTCACATTCAAGAGGCAGGAGGTAAAGCTCTCTAGAATAATGACGTCCCTGCAGCTACAGTTTGAAACTGCCCTATACAGAGTCCTTCAAGGAGGTCTCAACTCAGACCCACATCAAGTTTCTGTAGATTTGCCTTGGACTTTGCAACAGCATCCACTCAACATTTATTGTGGGCTCCCGAGCTGGGCACTGCAGAAGGACAATTCTGGGCTACAGAGATGATGGAGATTTGGCCTCTGCTCTTACAGATCCCAGATTAACAGACAACGATCAAGTGCCAAAATAATAACTCTGTTTACAGGAGCTGGAGGAGGGGGCTGGGAACGCGACAGAATGCAGGTGTCACTGGAGGTGCAAGTGAATGACAGGCAATGCACAGACGCTGCCAGGCAGGGAAGGGCAGAGAGGGTGTCTTGTGTCAAGAGAGAACTTCAAATAGCAGGGGAGCAAGACCTGGACCTGGCAAGTGAGGCTCACTGAATATACAGTCTACTTGCACATCACCAGGTACTCAGCACCGGGGATGACAGAGATCGTGACCCCCCTGCTCTCAAGGAATAGAGAGCGAGCCTGTGAGAGTTAGCATGTGTGAAACAATAAATATAACATAGCATTTGGTTATGAGTTTTAGGCATGGTAAAAAAGACTATCAATAAAAATGGAGGCATATAGAAGGGGAAAGAAGGAAGGGATAAATTAGGAGTTTGGGATTAGCAGATACACTATATATTGATAATACTATTATATATATAGTATTATGTTTATACTATATAGCACTACACTTATACCATATATAAAATAAACAAGGTCCTACTATATTGCACGGGGAACTGAACTCAATATCTTGTAATAAACTATAACGGAAATGAACCTGAAAAAGAATATATATGTATGCATAGCTAAATCACGTTGCTGTATGCCCAAGACTGACACAATATTATAAACCAACTATACTTCAATTTTAAAAAATAAAGGCATTGAAGAAAGAAGGGTGTCAATGAGCCAGAGGAGCTAGAGAAGGCAGGGGCCTAAATGCAAGGGAGGAAGGAGGAGTGGGTCCGGATAGGCCAAGGGGAGAAGGCAGGGGTCGGGAAAAGGGCTCAGCCTGAGACTGGAGAAGAGGGGAGAGAATGTGCATGCAGGCCAGTAGGGCCTCAGGGCCTCAGAGGGTGTGCACGTCTGGGGAAGAGGAACAGCAGGGTGGAGAGGCCACGGGGAGCTTTCTCCAGGGGCCCAGACGTTCCTGAGCCAATGCCATTAGCAATGATGAGACATGGGGGAGTCCTGTGGCTGGAGCTACACAGGAAAAGTGTGGACCCAGGATACAGGGCCCCGTGGTCCAGGAAAGCAGACACCAGTGTCTACATGTGAGGACACCACCGGCCACCAGGCCCACCTTGCAGCCTGGGCTGAGGAAGTCTCAGGTCTCAGCACTAGACAAGGGACCCGAGAAAAGAAGAAAAGGCCCACATCCCAAGCACCAGTTAGGCGTCAGTCTCTGTGTCCAAGGTAAACAGTTCACCTCATCTCCATGGCAACACAGAATGGCAGGTACTGGAGGAACTCCTCTCCTACCTAAGGAATAGTCACAGCTTCAGAAAGCTTCAGGAACCTCCCCCAACACACAGGGTCCAGGTGGTGGGGCCAGGTTTCACGCCAAGCTTGTCTACTTCCAAGCCCAGGTCAGAAACACTCCTGCAGGGAGCAGAGATTCAGACTTTTTAACCAGAAAATAAGGCATAAACAAATGAGAGTCACCCGTGTGTGCCCTGGCCCAAGAGTGGAGGCAGTTTAGGTGCTAGGTCTCCCATAACCACTGAAAGACCACTCTTTATATCAAAAGAGCAGATGGAATGGTGGAAGGTAACTCTGGCCATGAAACAGGAGACCTGGATTCTAGTTCTAATTTTGCTACTCAGCTGTGTATCCTTGGATAGATTCCTCACATTGCTGAGACTCAATTTCTTTATCTATAAGATGAAAAAACAGCCCTCGCCCTTAACTAACAGTTGACAGCTTCACTTTACAATCGCATTATTTCATTGTTTCTGTTGGAACACTAGGAGGCAGAAATGGTGTTGTTATCCGTCTCCCTTGTTTTTAAACTACACATGAGTAAACCAGGCCCTGGGGAGGTGAGTGATATTTTGCCAAAGGGCACACAGCTGGGATGCTCTGTCTTCCATTTTCCCTCCCCTGCCTACGCTGCCTCCCAGGATTGTTGGGACGACCCAAGAATACCTGGGTCTTGTAGCTCCAGGTAAGGCAGCATCACTGTTATTAAAGAGTGAGGAAAGGGAAGGGTTTCTGGGGTGATGGATCTTCCACTCTGAGCTCCTACTGGAAAAGCCATTCTTTTCAGTGCATAAAGGACAGGCCTTATTTTAAATCCTGGTTCCCTCACTCCACTCCACTCTCCCCAGGCACACCCTGCCACTCCAGCCCTCACTCTGGGAGGATCCTCAGTCACAGGGCACCTAGCATTTCAAGATCAGGGCAGCCAGGAGCAGAGCTACACTCCTGAGCAGGCCACGGGTAAGGGGTGCCAAGAACCCCTCTGTTCAGCGATGTCCACTGTGGATGGAGGCTCCTGTGCCAAGCAGAGGGAGAGGGGCGTCCAGCTCAGACGTCCAGGTAGTCCCGCAAGGGGAGCTCAGTCTCCACTCTGAGAATGCAGGCGCCCCCTGCAGCCTAGCACCCTCTCCTTCTGCTTTCCTTGGCTGCCTGGTGTTCCTGAAGTTCCCCTTGAGCCTGGGAGGTTTGTCGGGAGCACAGACAGTACTGATACTGACCGGTGGAATTTCTGTGGATCTGCATCAGTTTGGGGTCTTTTCACATTTCAGTAGGCTTTCTGCTGACATTTACCCTGCCTTACTCCCTCTCCTTTCTACACAGATACACACGCTCTGTATCTTTTCCTCTCTGAGTTTTCCCATCTCTTTGTCCTCCCCTTTTTAATGAAGAGATGGCCACATGTAACCCAAACTGATAAGCAGAGGTAAATGTTCCATGGAACTATGCATAGCTTTGTCATTACCGGAAATCTTGATAATCAGGACATCAGAAAATACCTCTCTACCACCATCACTGTATTCCAATCAAGCATGGATACATAAACCATAACTTGTTCTTTTTGATTCAGCCGTCCTTAGAGAAGGTCAGGAAGCTCATAACAAGTCAAATCAGATGTTTGGGGTTCTGCTCTCAGTCTCAACTGCTGTTTAATAGCTAAGTCATGTCTGACTCTGTGACCCCATGGACTGTAGCCCGCCAGGCTCCTCTGTCCATGGAATTTCCCAGGCAAGAATGCTGGAGTGGGTTGTCATTTTCTTCTGCAGGGGATCTTCCTAAATCAGGGTTCAAACCCAGATCTCCTGTTGGTAGGCAGATTCTTTACCCATCACTGAGACACCTGGGAAGTCTCTCAGTCTTAATAAAAGCTCATTAATCTGCAAGCCTGATGGCTCACTAGGCATGGGGTATGATATGCATGACACTGTATTTGGTTATATTATTAAGGTTTGAGTGTGTTTGCTCCAAACTTAGGAACTGACTTAAGTGGATTGAATACCATATCTCTTTGGAATAGTCCATTTTGCTGCATTAATCACCAGTCTTCAGGAGGATAAAATTATCTGGAATGGAAGACAAAGGGTTAATTGTCTAAGTTAAAAAGACCCAGACCAACAATCCTCTAGGTGACTGGGGAGCTGGGGTGAATTGGCTAAAACATTTTAAATATTAGGGCAAATTCACTGCGGGCTTAATCACAGAGAGAATTTGCCTAGAGAACCACAGCTGATCTGACTGCCTATCCCCTTAGTCTAGATGTCCTGGTTCTGCCAGGCCCTCTGCTGGTTTGGAAAGACAAACCGAGGCCAATACCCAGTCAGGCCTGTGCCTTCAGACTCTAGACCATTCTATAAACGACTGATAGACTCAACAGAAAGGGGCCAAGTGAAGTCAGACACCTATCCTCTGATATTACATCCACCACTCATCTGCTCTGTGACCTAAGGCAAATGACCTAACTTCTCTGAGACCCGCCTTCCGAATTTGTAAAATCAGGGAAATAAAGACCTGATAAGCTACCCTGATGGTATTATGAATTCAGCAGTGAAGTCGCTCAGTCGTGTCCAACTCTTTATGACCCCGTGGACTGGAGCCTACCAGGCTCCTCTGTCCATGGGATTCTCCAGGCAAGAATACTGGAGTGGGTTGCCATTTCCTTCTCCAGGGGATCTTCCCAACTCAGGGATTGAACCTGGGTCTCCCACATTGCGGGCAGATGCTTTAACCTCTGAGCCACCAGGGAAACCCAGAATAGGTTAAAGTACTTTGAAAAAAATTTGTAAAATAGCATAAAAATGTGAAATATTTTAAGTATTTTACTTTATTATGCCTCTTGGGTGTTCATGAACTTATTATATGTTTCCACTGATTAAGAAACTCACAGTTCTCACATGAAATTCCTGTGATTCACTAACCACACGTGTGTGCGTACTATGCACAGGTACTAGACCCAGGATAAGGAGGGATGGACAAGGTCCAGAAAGTCACTGTTCTCCTATCCCTAGGGGGAGAAGAGAGGTAAAGAGTAAAGAAAAACATAATGTAGCTGCTAACAATGTTAAAATGCTAAGAATAAAATAAAACAGAGTAATTAGCCAAGGAATGACTGGGGACAGGGCGAAAGCTTCTTGTGTTTCCATAATTCTCCACTAAAAAGATCCAAATTCATCTTGTCCCAAAGCCTCCCTCAGCTCCTTCCCAAGTCAATTTCATCCCTTTCCAAATACCCAGAGCACCTGCTTGTCTACCTCCAATGTTTTAGTTACTCAAGTATATTCAAGTTAGAAGACAATTGTATATGTTGCTCGACAATATTCTCCAATGGTTTAAACAAAAACAAAATTACAAATGCTCAGATTTTTTTAAAAAATTATACTGGACTAATATGAAAATTTCATTATGGGGGACTTCCCTGGTGATCCAGTGGTTAAGGCGCCATGTTTCCACTGCAGGGGGCGTGGGTTTGATCTGGGGATCCCACATGCCTTGCAGAATAGAAATTTCATTATGGGCACTAGAACATAGTGGCTAAGAGCAGTGCTTTGGCCTCAATATTTTGCTCCATCACTTACTAGCTAGTAGTCTGAGCCAAGATGCCTCTACGTTGTTTTGGTTTCCAAATGGGGTTAATAGCACCTACCTAATAGGATAGTTATAATAATTATATGGATAATTTATATACAGTATTTATAGTACTAAACTCATGAAAAGAACTTCATAAATGCTAGCTAATCACCATTGTTATAATTTTGCATCCCTTCTATAGAGACCATATCTAAATCATCTTTGTATCCTACACATACGCCGCCTCACTGAACACTCAGAAGACTAATAATTACTTTTGAGTAGTTTATATCTAAAGTAAACAGAACAAGGTGATGCACTGCATTAACAGCCGTGCTGAGGAGTCCTGTCTTTCCATTTTTCAGAGATTAATTCACCAGTGTCAACCAATCCAGTAGCTATAGCAATTATTATAGAATTACTAGCTACTTCCATACTTGGGCTCAGCTAGGATGAAATAAAGAAAGCTGAGTGCCAAAGAATTAAGGCTTTTGAACTGTGCTATTGGAGAAGACTCTTGAGAGTCCCTTGGACTGCAAGGAGATCAAACCAGTCCATCCTAAAGGAGATCAGTCCTGGGTGTTCATTGGAAGGACTGATGTTGAAGCTGAAACTCCAATACTTTGGCCACCTGATGTGAAGAGCTGACTCCTTGGAAAAGACCCCGATGCTGGGCAAGACTAAAATTGCAACTAACCACTGAACAACCATTGATAGGAGGATGTTGGATTCCACCAAAAAAGATACCCCACACCCAAGGGCAAAGGAAGAGCCCCGACAAGGTGGCAGGAGGGGCAAAGCTGACAGCAGCCTGCCATGGGGTTGGGGGCACTGAACCCACCCGTCCTGCGAGAAGGCCTTTGGAAACAGGCCTCCAGAACCTCTGCCATAGTGTGGCCGCAGGCCAACTTCAGGGAGGGAACACAGCCCCACCCAACAACAGAAAACTGGATCAAAGATCTACTGACAGAGCCCTTTCACAGTCATCTTTTAGGATTTCAAATAGCTCAACTGGAATTCCATCACCTCCACTAGCTTAGTTCATAGTGATGCTTCCTAAGGCCCACTTGACTTCACATTCCAGGATGTCTGGCTCTAGGTGAGCACACCATCATGATTATCTGGGTTGTGAAGATCTGTTTTGTATAGTTCTCTGTATTCTTGCCACCTCTTCTGAATATCTTCTGCTTCTGTTAGGTCCATACCATTTCTGTCCTTTATTGTGCCCATCTTTGCATGAAATGTTCCCTTGGTATCTCTAATTTTCTTGAGAGATCTCTAGTCTTTCCCATTCTGTTGTTTTCCTCTATTTCTTTGCACTGATCACTGAGGAAGGCTTTCTTATCTCTCCTGGCTATTCTTCAGAACTCTGCATTCAAATGGAGTATCTTTCCTTTTCTCATTTGCTTTTTGCCTCTCCTCTTTTCTCAGGTATTTGCAAGGCCTCCTCTGACAGCCATTTGGCCTTTTTGCATTTCTTTTCCATGGGGACGGTCTTGATCCCTGTCTCCTGTACAGTGTCACGAACCTCCGTCCATAGTTCTTCAGACACTCTGTCTATCAGATCTAATCCCTTGAATCTATTTGTCACTTCCACTGTATAATCATAAGGGATTTGATTTAGGTCATACCTAAGTGGTCTAGTGGTTTTTCCCTACTTTCTTCAATTTAAGTCTGAATTTGGCAATAAGGAGTTCATGATCTGAGCCACAGTCAGCTCCCAGTCTTGTTTTGGCTGACTGTATAGAGCTTCTCCACCTTCAGCTGCAAAGAATATAATCAATCTGATTTTGGTATTGACCATCTGGTCAATGTCCATGTATAGAGTCTTCTCTGATGTTGTTGGAAGAGGGTGTCTGCTATGACCAGTGCATTCTCTTGGCAAAACTATGTTAGCCTTTGCTCTGCTTCATTCTGTACTCCAAGGCCAAATTTGCCTGTTGCTCCAGGCATCTCTTGACTTCCTACTTTTGCATTCCAGTCCCCTATAATGAAAAGGACATCTTTTTTTGGTGTTAGTTCTAGAAGGTCTTGTAGGTCTTCATATAACCATTCAACTTCATCTTCTTCAGCATCCCTGGTTGGGGTATAGACTTGGATTACTGTGATACTGAATGGTTTGCCTTGGAAACGAACAGAGATCATTCTGTTGTTTTTGAGATTGCATCCAAGTACTGCATTTCAGACTCTTTTTTTGACTCTGAGGGCTACTCCATTACTTCTAAGGGATTCTTGCCCACAGTAGTAGATATAGTCATTTGTGTTAAATTCACCCATTCCAGTCCATTTTAGTTCGCTGATGCCTAAAATGTCGATGTTCACTCTTGCCATCTCCTGTTTGACCACTTCCAATTTGCCTTGGTTTCATGGACCTAACATTCGAGGTTCTTATGCAATACTGCTCTTTACAGCATCAAACTTTACTTCCATCACCAGTCAAATCCACAACTGAGTGTCGTTTTTACTTTGGCTCTACCTCTTCATCCCGTCTGAGTAATTTCTCCACTGATCTCCAGTGGCATATTGGGTACCTACTGACCTGGGGAGCTTATCTTTCAGTGTCCTATCACTTCATTGCAAATAAATGGGGGAACAGTGGAAACAGTAACAGACTATTTTGGGAGGCTCCAAAATCACTGCAGATGGTGACTGCAGCCATGAAATTAAAAGATGCTTGCTCCTTGCAAGAAAAGTTATGACCAACCTAGACAGCATATTAAAAGGCAGAGACATTACTTTGTCAAGAAAGGTCCATCTAGTCAAAGCTATGGTTTTTCCAGTAGTCATGTATGGATGTGAAAGTTGGGCTATAAAGAAAGCTGAGTGCCAAAGAATTGATGCTTTTGAAATGTGGTGTGGAGCAGACTCTTGAGAGTCCCTTGGACAGCAGGGAGATCCAACCAGTCCATCCTAAAGGAAATCATCCCTGAATATTCATTGGAAGGACTGATGCTGAAGCTAAAACTCCAGTACTTTGGCCATCTGATGCGAAGAGCCAACTCATTTGAAAAGACCCTGATGCTGGGAAAGATTGAAGGCGGGAGGAGAAGGGGACAACATAGTATGAGATGGTTGGATGGCATCCCTGACTTAATGGACATGAGTTTGAGTAAACTCTGGGAGTTGGTGATGGTCAGGGAGGCCTGGCATGCTGCAGTCCATGGGGTCACAAAGAATCAGACACGACCGAGCAACTGAACTGAACTGAACCTAACTGCGCATAGCCCTGCCCATCAGAGCAAAACCCAGATTCTCCTACAGCCAGTCCCTCCCATCAGGAAGCTTCCATAAGACTCTTATCCTTAACCATCAGAGGGCAGACAGAATGGAAACCACAATTACAGAAAACTAACCAAACTGATCACTTGCATCACAGCCTTGTCTAACTCAATAAAACTATGAGCCATGGCCGTGTAGGACCACCCAAGACAGATGGGTCATGGATGAGATGGGAGAGATATGGGTCATGGGAGAGGTCTGACAGAATGTGGTCCACTGGACAAGGGAATAGCAAACCACTTCAGTATTCTTCCCTTGAGAGTACCATGAACAGTATGAAAAGGCAAACAGAAATGACACTGAAAGATGAATTACCCAGGTAGGTAAGTGCCCAATATGCTACTGGAGAAGAGTGGAGAAATAGCTCCAGAAAGAATGAAGAGGTGGAGCCAAAGCAAAAACAAAGCCCAGTTGTAGATGTGACTGGTATTGGAAGTAAAGTCCGATGCTGTAAAGAACAATATTGCATAGGAACCTGGAATGTTAGGGCCATGAGTCAAAGTAAGCTGAAAGTGGTCAAACAGGAGATGGCAAGAGCAAACATTGACATTTTAAGAATCACTGAACTAAAATGGATGGGAATGGGCGAATTTAATTCAGATGACCATTATATCTATGACTGTGGGCAAGAATCCTTTACAAGAAATGGAGTGGCCCTCATAGTCAAAAAAATGGGTACAAAATGTAGTACTTGGGTGCAATCTCAAAAATAACAGAATTATCAATGTTCATATCCAAGGCAAATCATTCAATATCACAGTAATCCAAGTCTATGCCCCAACCACTAATGCCAAAGAAGTTGAAGTTGAATGGTTCTATGAAGACCTACAAGACCTTCTAGAACTAACACCAAAAAAGATGTCCTTTTCATTACAGGGGACTGGAATACAAAAGTAGGAAGTCAAGAGATACCTGGAGTAACAGACAAGTTTGGCATTGGAGAACAAAATGAAGCAGGGCAAATGCTAACATAGTTTTGCCAAGAGAATGCACTGGTTAGAGCAAACACTCTCTTCCAACAACACAAGAGATGACGAACATCAAAACAGACGAACAACAAAAGAGATGATGAACATCACCCGATGTTCAGTACTGAAATCAGATTGGTTATTTTCTTTGCAGCCAAAGATGGAGAAGCTCTATACAGTCAGCAAAAACAAGACCAGGAGCTGACTGTGGCTCAGATCATGAACTTCTTATTGCCAAATTCAGACTTAAATTTAAGAAAGTAGGGAAAACCACTAGAACATTCAGGTATGACCTAAATCAAATCCCTTATGATTATACAGTAGAAGTGACAAATAGATTCAAGGGATTGGTTCTGATAGACAGAGTGTCTGAAGAAGTGTGGACAGTGGTTCGTGATATTGTACAGGAGGCAGTAATCTAGACTATCCCCAAGAAGAAGAAATGCAGAAAAGGAAGAATGGTTGTCTGAGGAGGCCCTGCAAATAAATAGCTGAGAAAAGAAGAGAGGCTAAAGGCAAAGGAAAAAACATGGCTTTGGATATATGGGCCTTTGTCAGAAAACAGATGTCTCTAATTTTTTTTTTTTTTTTTGGTCTCTGCTTTTTAATAAACTGATAGGTTTGTCATAGCTTTCCTTCCAAGGAGCATGTCTTTTAATTTAATGGCTGCAGACACCTGTAGTGATTCTGGAGCCCAAGAAAATAAAATCGGTCACTGCTTCCACTTTTTGCCCTTCTATTTGCCTTGAAGGGATGGAAGCAGATGGGGCAGGTGCCATGGTACAATCTGTTCTGCAGCCATCCCTTAGGGGACTGGAAAGCAAGTCTCCAAGGACAGCTGGGGGAATGATGGGGCCCTTGACTTGAAAGCCCTCAACCCCATCTGGCTGGGCTGCCCTTCCCAAGTGAGAGATCTTCAACAGACCGTCCCCTAGCCATGGTTCTTCACAGGTGAGGACACAAGATTGGGTGAGAACACAAGACTGGGTGAGAAAAATAAATATTTATCATAAGAAGAGCTCTCCCTAATTTAACTATCACTCAGAATATAACTGTGTGCACTGAACTCCTTCACAGCCCTTCACAGAGTATTTATGGTTATTACTCATAAGTGAAATTGGGTGTCCCAACATGATTTTGAGCTTGATGAAATCATAGTTAATAGCACCATCACGAATCCTTCTTATTAGCCTTGAATTTCTTCTTAGCCTTGAATTTCTAATACTAAAAACTTTTCTTTGCCATCCTGTCATTACTTGTAAAGCACAGAGTTTATTGTTGAAATAAGGATGAGAGGAAGAAGGCTGTTATTATGAAGCTAGGACCACTGGGGTTCTAGTCTAGACTCTGGAGAAGTGGATCTCCAGTCTGAGCATGCCTCAGGATCACCCGGAAGGCTGCTTAGACCCAGACTGCCGGGCACACCCCCAGTCTCTGACTCAGCACGTCCGGGATGCAATCTGCGATTTTTCACTGCTAATGGTTTCCCGGGTGACGCTGATGCTGCTGGTCCACGAACCACACTTGGAGAATCACTGGTCTAGAACATTCCTCTTTTTCTCTTTCTCCACCCTTATCCCTAGATGTACACAGGGATACGTATACGTGCAGGGATGGGAGGTCTGCAATCATAACACATCCTTTCAGTCAACAGTGGCCTTCATGCCTTTGCAACAAGTCCCAAATCTTCAGAGTGATTTCTGCCAGTTTTGATAATTAGGGGAGAATAAAATTATGATAAAAAATAATGGTGTGCATCTATAAGCCAGAGGTTGCAAACTAGTTACTTTGACCTTGACAGTGTTGACCCTCAAAGTATTTTTGCTTTTAAGCTGTTACATGAATTGGCAACATTAAGAATGATTAGATATTGAAACATGGAGAAGAAAAGTGGTTGCCAAGGGCTTGGGAATAGGGGAAACCAGGTGAGCCTGGTAAAGGGATAGAAACTTCAAGATGAATCAGGTCTGAGGCTCTAACATATAACATGGTGACTAGAGTTAATAACACTATATTTTATGACTGAAACCTGCTAAGAGAGTAACACTTAAATGTTCTCACTGAAATAAATTTTAAAAATAAGAATGGTTGTGCACGGGAATAATGGGAAAATTGGGGCCGAATATACAATGACTTTGGGTTGACATGAGCAGGGATAGCCTTTGTTATCCATCATCTTGAAGTACCCTACCAAGCATCTGAGTCAGATTTGCCTCTTCTTTGTCAAGTGTGATGGCCTCAAAATACCAAACCCACAGATACTTAAGCTGGTGAGAGAGCAGAGAGCCCTAAAAGGGCTCAGCTCTCCCTCACCCTGGTGTGGAGTTGCCCTTTTCCACTCTATTCAGGACCACCTCTTCCAGGATTGAGGTAAAAGGCTGGGTGGCCCTTCTGCTTGCCTCACCCAAATGATCCAAGGTTATGAACCACTCACAAAACACGGACATCATCAAGAGTCCATTTAGCTTAATGTCTTAGACCAAGTCTAAATGCATCCTCCCTTGCAGTCAGCTGTTTCATCTCTACTGACGCCAGTGGGACAAGAGGTTATCAGGAAAGACCCAATTTCATTCTTTTTAAAAGCTAATATTCCATTGTATATAGGTACCACATCCTTATTCATCCCTCTGTTGATGGACACCTAGGCTGCTTCCACGTCTGCCTGTGGTAAACAGTGCTGCCATGAACACTGAGGGACATGTGTCTTTTTGAATTATGGTTTACTCAGGGTATATGCCCAGTAGTGGGGTTGCCGGGTCATATGGTAGTTCTGTTTTTAGTTTTACAACATGGAAATAAATACCCTGCCACTATAGGTACAGCTGAGCTTCAGGAAAATATAGGTGGCTGATAGACTATACCAGCAGTTGTAGCTTAACCTTGCTATTAGGGTCTAAGTTAATATAGGTTTTCTTTATATCACACAGCTTGCTCTATAAAATGAATGTGCACCTGAGAAGCATGCATGGATCAAGCTCTTCATGTAAAACTAAATTTTATTCTCCCAGTGAAGAAGAATTCTTAGTTTCACAGATTCTTTCTTTTCAGAGACAAATATTTTTCAGCATGCAGGGGTCATAATACATCCATCATTCAAGTATTCATCTTAAGGTTTTTTAATTAAAAAAATCTTTAATTGAAATAATTGACATATAACATTGTGTAATTTTAAGATGTACAACAAAATGATTACCACCACAGCATTAGCTAACACCTTTATCATGTTGCATAATTATCATCTCTCTTTTGTGGTGAGAACAACTAAGATGTCATCTGTTTAGCTGAAGCTCCAATACTTTGGCCACCTGATGCAAACAACCATCTCACAGGAAAAGACTCTGATGCTGGGAAAGATTGAGGCAGAAGCAGAAGAGGGTAACAGAGGATGATATAGATGGTTGGATGGCATCACTGATTCAATGGACATGAACTTGGACAAACTCCAGGAGACAGTGAGGGACAGGGAAGCCTGGCGTGCTGCAGGTCATGGGGTCGCGAAGAGTCAGACATGACTTGGTGACTGAACAACAATTGTTTAGCAACCGTGAAGTTTATGATACAGTATTGTTGTCTATGCTCACTCTGCTGTGCATTCCGTCTTTAGGACTTATTTATCTGCTAGTTCCCAGTTTGTAACCTGAAATAATATCTCCCCAAATCCCCCATCACCCAGTCTTTGGTAACCAGAATTCACTTCTCTATTTTTAAATTATTTATTTTTGCAAACTATTTAGCACACATCCATGATTAAGACAGAGTCCTGGCTCAGGACTACACAGTCTAGTGGAGGAGATGGCAGGTTAGCACTTACAAAGCAGCAAGAGAGGTGTTCTGACAGGGACAATCCCCATCAGAGAGTGATGCTGGGCAGAATTCCATAAAGGGGCATCAAGTGTGGTCACTGGGGATCAGGGTGGGATTACTCAAGAAGACCTATGGAAAGAATAGGTTGGATTTAACAAAAATAAATGCAAAATAAAGGAGGAGGAGGCAAGGATATTCCAGACACGGAGAGAAAGCGGAGTATGGAAAGTGAAGAAGGACAAAGTGGAACTGATCAAAACTGACCTTGTGTTTCAATTTTATAAAATACAGAAGCACCACGGTGAAAGGATTAAGAGTAGGGGCTTTGAAATCAAAGAGACCTGGGTTCCATGCTGGCTCATTTGAAATTAAATTAATTTCTCCAGATCTCAGTTTCCTGTACTGGGCACAGAGTAAACATTTAAGAAATTTAAAATGTTAATTTTCTTAGTTACAAGTACATATTCATAAAGTAATATCATATACCCTATCCACAAGGGTCTTATTAACATGAGAAATGGCCAATTTTTTTTTTTAATTTCAAAAAAAGGGAAGGAAGGGGGGAATATCTTTAGTGCCAAACTAGGGAAACAGTCAAACAGCAGATAATTAAATACCACTTAAAGGCATTCTTTGGTTCACTATGTTGGCAAACATTTATTGAGCCCATAAAATGTTGCCACTGTTGTTCTAGATTTGGGGACTACAGTGGGAAATAAAATAGATGAGACTCCTTCCTCTTGAGGAACTTACCTAACTTTGGGGAAAACATATCAAATAAGAACAAACTAGATCATTTCAGAATTTAAATAGTGAAAAGTAATGAGGAAAGATTTAAAATATGGTGACTGTGATGGAGAAATCCTCAGTGAAGGATGACGTTTTAGATAGGGCCGTCAGTGGAGCCCCTGCAGAGAAAGTACCATTTGGAGGTGACAAGAAAGAGCAAACCATCAGGGCAGGATGTCCCAGCAGAGGAGCAGAGTGGGCTGAGCGGGCTCAGCGGTCAGGGCCAGCAGGAGAGAGGCGGGAGACAAGGTGAAGAAGCGGATGCCAGACCAAGTCAGGGCACACAGGCCATAACCTGGGCTTGTTCTTAACACTATGGGAAGACACAGCAAGTCAGGGCAGAGACTGAAGCAGAGTTCTAGTCCCCATCCCCATCTCCTTATTTCAGGGCTTTTTCCTACACTTTCCTCCATGTCTAATCCACTCTAGGAAGCCAAGAGACCTACCTTTTCTCTAACACAAAAGGCCTCCACTTCTGTGAACAAATACTGATTTTTAAATTTTCTTTCCACTATTTTAGATGTCTCTAAATTTCTTCTTCATCTGTTTTATAGGTGTCACAGATTAAGTGCACTTCCTTGGAACTCATATTCCTCCTTTGCTTCTCTTTTATCTCCTATGCATCACCTGGGGTGCTGACCCTTGCAGGCTGCTATGTCTGCCTGGGTCCAGCCAATGGGAGGCATCTACAAGGAATAAGAAAGAGAGAAACCAAGATATTTCCTTGACCCCCTTCTGCCTTGGGTGGTTTCTCTGCATCTCCTGAATGGCTCCAAGTCCCACCTAAAAATCCCACTGCAGTGTTTGCTTCCACTAGATGTCCACAGAAGTCACATCACCTGTCACTCCGAGGCTTCTCTCTGTTGCAAATCCGTAGACTGTTTCACCATCCTGACCTGTTTGTATGGCCAACAATCTCATTACTGTGTAATCAATTCTCTGTATGAAACTATTCTAAATGCTGACAGTTGGTTCTGCCCTCCTGGCTGGTCCCTGGCCGATACAGATCTTGAGACTGACAGGTGATTTCAGAAGTTTGGCAACTGTCCTTTCATCTGCCAGGTGAGCATCTCCAAACATCCCATTTCACTAGCACTATTGAAACCTAAGTTAGGTCAAATCACCCTCTCACTTCCTTTGTTATTTCCCTTGGAACTAGTTTTGAAGGCTTCTTCCAGAGTACCAGTTAGGTAATGAGACATGTCAATTATCTACCCCAGCATTTAGATATTAGGTACAGAAGTCACTGGAAACAAGTAATAAAATTCTATGAGCAGTCAGCACCATGGCCAGATCCAAAGGCCAGGGACAAAGACTGGAGTCCAGAAAAGACTTCAACAGAACTTTATTCCAGGGACAAGAGAGAGACACTGGACAGCTGATCATTTTTTTACTTGTAGAGCCTCCCTTCAATTTCTCTTCAATACCTATACTACTGTGTCACACAGGAACCAAACAATTGAAAGGGCAGACTTGGCCACATGCTGTCACAACTCTAGGAACAGTTAAAATTGAAGTGACCTCTATACTTCTACAACCTGTCCTGAAAATAATCTACCATAGCTCATCAAATATAAGATACTTTTAATTACATAATATGTTATTGTTTTATGGGCCACCAAGGGAAAAGAATGTGACCAATTAAAGTTAGATACAATGCTTTCTCATCATACCAACTGTGAGTTATGGCTCAATTTTGGATATATTAAAATTCAACCAGTAAAAATGTCTTAGAATATGAAATACAGTATTGGCTTTGCTTAGGCACCTAAGTTTGTTTAACCAGGCAGACTGGCTAAAGGACTGGTTGTTCTAGAAAACCGTCAGGCTTGGGGCTTTGGGGAAAGCATTCATTAATAGAAGTTAATAGAAGTTATAGATAGCCCCCCAGTCATTTAATTTATTAGTCCCAAATATCTCTTTGACCATATCAGTGAGTCTTGCAGTGGGTGAGAGTCTAATACTAAATGTGCCTCCTCCAATAATTACAATGTGGCCTTGGATGAGGTGCTTAATCTTAATTTCCTCAACTATAAAGTGATAATGTCCTAAGATTCATTTCAACTCAATCTTCTGTTTTTAAATGAAAGGAGAAAATACTAACTACTGTCTGATTATGATCACTCAACTGACCAGTGGTACTCAATCAGGAATGTTCTGTTCCACAGGGTCAAATGTATGGCTTTTTCCTGCTTGATGCAATAACTGGTGGCCTTCCCGGCATTTGGGCTTCCCTGGTAGCTCAGTTGGTAAGGAATCCGCCTGCAATGCAGGAAACCCTGGTTTGATTCCTGGGTTGGGAAGACCTGCTGGAGAAGGGATAGGCTACCCACTCCAGTATTCTTGGGCTGCGGCTCAGCTGGTAAAGAATCCGCCTGCAACGTGGGAGACCTGGGTTTGATCCCTGGGTTGGGAAGATACCCTGGAGAAGTGAAAGGCTACCCACTACAGTATTCTGGCTTGGAGAACTGCATGGACTTTACAGTTGCAAAGAGTTGGACACAACTGAGCGACTTTCACTTTCACTTTTACTGGCATTTAGGGCATAAAAGCCATAGATGCAAAACAGCAAACTGTCACACCCAAAATGCCAACAGTGCTCAAACTGAAATATGCTGACTGAGATCTTTTGCAAAGGTGTTTGTGACAGTGGACAGAAACCACTGTGCTTGTGTTCTGTTTCCATTATGATTTTTTCTAATTTTATTGTAATGATTTAATGTCAATAGCTATACAAGAGAGATAGCAAGACTGTCACTCACACAATGCCTAAGGGCCACCTCCCCCACATTTTCTCTCAAGATGACAATCTAAATCTTAATATTCTCCCAGGAACTTTTCAAGTTTCAATTTTCCTACATGTATAATGAGCTCTACATTTAAGGTGATGAAGCCAGCCCTACCTTTAAGGCAATAACTTCCTTCATGAGTTGAAATAAGTTTCCCACTGCCTTGTCATATTGTTCCTTATTCAGTACATACACATAGCATCATGACTTACTCTAGCTGCTCCTTGGTGGAACACATTGGGAAGAATAAAGGAACCTAGAGAACTTGTAGATCAATGCCCTCACATTGCAGGTAAAGAAACTGAGTCCCTCTTTGGTGAAGGGGTGTGTCCAAGGTCACACACCTAGTTATAGCAGCCTGCAAACAGGCTTTTA
Source organism: Dama dama (assembly GCF_033118175.1). Classification (NCBI taxonomy): domain Eukaryota; kingdom Metazoa; phylum Chordata; class Mammalia; order Artiodactyla; family Cervidae; genus Dama; species Dama dama. The sequence goes on along the minus strand of NC_083700.1, from coordinate 5,516,182 downwards.
GTCTCTTGACTCAGAGTCCAGAGCTCTTCCCCACACCAAGTGTCCATCATAGTTGTTGAGAGGAGGAAAGTCCTCGACAGTTCTGAGTCAGGCTTCTGCTCAGCAGATAGGTGAACACCTCAGCATAGAACTCTGTTGACTCACTGCCCAGGGAATGGGCTACTCTTCTCCCGATGAACAAACAAATATTGGATTGGCCAAAAAGTCCATTTGGATTTTCCTGTAAGGTGTTACAGAAAACCTGAACAAACATTTTGGCTGACCCAAACCTTCAGTATTTCCTAATAATTACATCCTTGCATACTTGTCTGCATGTTTGCTCAAGCAGTCGTGTCTGACTCTGTGACCATATGGACTGCAGCCCACCAGGCTCCTCTATCCATGGAATTTTCCAGGCAAAAAGTACTGGAGTGAGTTCCCATTTCCTACTCCAGGAGATCTTCCCGGTTCAGAGGTCAGACCCTCAGCTTCTGCTGCATCTCCTGCATTGCAAGCAGTTCTTTACCACTGCTCCACCTTGCCAGAATTGTGACATCAATACTATTTTGAATCTTCATCCATATTTTGCTAATTGTCTTTCAGTGGCCTCCTTCTGGTCCACAGTCCAACCCAGGGACCCACAAGGAAATCACCTGCTGTGCCACCAAAACCTTCACCAATCTAGGACAGTTCCTCAAATTTTTACTTCCATGAGGATTCACTCATGAAAAATACAGGCCAGTTATTCTACAGAACATCTTCCAAATTGAGTTTGTCTGATGCTTCCTCATTATTCATTTTAAATCATGTATTTTGGGGCAGGAACCACAGGGCTGATGTAGAAAAGTACTGTTCTTGTTAACTCTATGCACTCAAACTGAAGAGCTGAGCACCGATATCCCTAACATCTGTTGATAAAAATTTTTCTAAAGTAAATTATGCCATCTTTCTGGTTCACAAACTAGAGTTTATAGACCTAATTGATCTTTTCTGTATGGTTCTTGGTCTTTCAGTAAGTCCTAAGGGGTATTGTTTTTAAACATAAACAATTACTTTGTACAACTGCAAGGGTAGAAAGTATAGAAGACAGGGCTGAGTAGGGACTAACCCTGGAAAAACATTATTTCAAGGTTATTGCTTAAAATAAATCTTTAATATCTGTTTATTTTCTGATTCGTTCATTCTTTATACTAAAGGAGAACTTCAAATAACATTCTGCTCCACTGAGAGTTCAAATCAGTTGGGTTCCATTCAGCTGTGTTTGATGCAAAATTAAAACTGTTGTTATATCTGAATAATCCTTTTCCCCTACTTAACACTGATATAATAGGCATTTTAACCTGTCCTGAAAACCATAAACTGTATAGCTTATAACTTGAGAATTCTAGCCATTGAGATTCAAGTTTCTCCCAACTTTCTGGAAACTTTAAGGATTATAAATCTGTGATTACTGAGGCTTTGCCTACAGAGACCACCTAAATGCATACAGAGCATTACAGTGATGAAACCAGTCTATCATACACATCTGACAAAGCAAAGGAGGAACTCTCAGACAAGAAGAAAAGCCTCCTTCTGTTGTCCCACTGGTCCTTGGGCACATCCAAGGTTAAAAAAAAAAAAATGAACAGGGTGAGGAGGGCTCTGTAAAACCTGTCTCCATGGACCATGGTACACGGAAGTTGGGACTATGCCCCTATACCACGGCAGCAAAGGCTGAATATTAGGTGTGCAGAGGCCTGTGGGAGCCTTGGTATTCTTGGGGAGATGTCCAGCCCTGCTGTGAGTCTCTCCCTTTGGCAGCTACTGGGTCTGGGCTCAAAGACCCAGGGTTCACTGAAGAGGGGGAGGCATTTTCATTCTCTTTCTCAACCCAGGGAAAGCACCAGAAGATGCCAGTGCGTGGTTCTACCAGTCTTTTGAAGGGAAAACCCAGTCTCCACGGCTCTCTCTTACAGATAATATGGAGCAGGCTTATGGCATCCCAGAGAACCAGGAGACACTAGCAAAGGACAGAGTGATGGATGGTGAATGCTTCCCTGTACTTTTTTCAGGGTAGGAGACATCTGATATCATCACCTCATCTGCTTTGGAGGAGGCATATGCTTCTGCAAAGGTAAGGAACTTTTCAAGTCACAGTTTGTTTATGAAGAAAATAAACACAACTTAAAGCATACTACCCCTTTCACATGAGTCTAAACAAATTCTGGGGTAAGTGCTAGACCCAATGTCACATTCCCTTTGGCACATTCCATTTTGCAGGCACTGTGTCTGGTGTCCTGTGTCCCTGCTTTGAGGGCCTGAATTCCCTCTCATCACACCCCAGCTGTTAGATGAGGTAAGGCCAGCTGTGGCTCCTTGCATCACTGTCAGGCTGCCTAACATACAGCTTCTCAACCATCTGAAAAGGACACTGTGAGTCAGGAAGATGTCCTTGGAGTGTCATTACTTCTTGGATTTACTCACTCTCTTTTGCCAGTGTATGGATAGGATGTCGAAATGACCAGCAAAAGTCCCCAGTATGTATGTATGATGACAAAATTGCTTTATTGAGCACTTACTTTGTGCCAGACACCACAATAAACACATTACACATGTAGTATTATCTTATTCAAGCCTTATAACAGCCCATTTTTTCCAAGTGGGGGAAGGAGAGCTCTAAGTTCTTACCCAATGTCACTACTTATCAAATGGGAGAAAGAGAAATTAAATCCAGGTGTGCATAACCTTAAAGCTTTTGTTTTAAATCAATACATTAACTGAATCACTGACTACTCTTGTCCATGTCAATTTCTCTCTTCTCTAAAATTATTCAAACACCTAGAATATACATCAAATCATCAATTTAATCACAGACAGTAATTAACTCCTCACTGAATGATTCTAGTGTGTTGGAGTCCATCTGAATCACAAAGACAGTTTCTTTGCATCTTTAATGTTCCCTGAGTGACCAGTCCAAGGCTGGTCACAGTGGCTGGGCTCAAGTGTTGCCTGAATGAATGACACTGGGGATGATCTGCAGAATGAGTGTGAGTGTGTGCGTGTGCATGCATGATTCATACTATAGAATCAGAGTTAGAAGGAATTTTAGAAACTGTTTTGTCAAGCCTTATCTGATGCTTAAGTCCTTTCATATCCATTCATTCATAGTATGATCGGGGATATAGCAAAAGCATGGACAAACAGAAGACTGCATGAATCAGAATCTGAGGTGAGTGGGACAGGGCAGAAGTCTCACAGTATCACAGATGATACTATAATGAAAAAAAGTTGAGAATCAAAGCATAATCCTTCAAGGCTTGAATTACTGTCTGAGTCCACATGTTCCCTGGGGGAGTCAGAACAGCCCACAGGTGTCCTGGATGCAGACACATCAGTTCCCATACACAATGGTCCTAACCAGTACTGCTTCTGCATGGGCTTCCATCACTATGGCTTGTATCTGGTGGGCTCTGCTCTACGGGCTGCTCTAGTTCACTGATTCTCAAACTTCACCAGGCAACAGACTCACAGATTTCTGGCTCCACCCCTAGAGCATCTGACTCAGGAGATCTGAGTAAAGTCTAAGAATTTGCATTTCTAACAAGCTCCCAGGAAATGCTGACACTGCTGGTCCTGGGACATACTTTGAGAACCACTGTTGCACTTGATCTTTGTTGTTGCTATTGTTTGTTTTTCCATGCAAACTCAAACTGCAACAGTGGAGATGTTGGTGAAAATCTACCTGGTTTTAAACCCTCAGCTTTTCTGTGGTCCTCAAATCCACACCTGACCTCCCTTGTGAATTCTAAACAGTTGTGTTCAACTGCCCACTAGACATCCACATCCATGTGGCCTACAAAAGCCTTCACACTCAACATGTTCCACCTGAATTCACTATCTAGATCTTTCCTTCTTTTCTGAATTTTCTCCCTCTGCTTGTGATATCAACATTCACTCAATTTAGAAACCTCAAAGTCATCTTCAACTTCAGCTTCTCTTCTTATGTTTAATGTCATTTAATTCTAGAACTTAAGCTCCCCAATGGCAGATAAGGTCAGAAAGCAACAGTTAGAACTGGACATGGACCAACAGACTGGTTCCAAATAGGAAAAGGAGTACGTCAAGGCTGTATATTGTCACCCTGCTTATTTAACTTATATGCAGAGTACATCATGAGAAACGCTAGGCTGGAGGAAGCACAAGGTGGAATCAAGATTGCCGGGAGAAATATCAATAACCTTAGAAATGCAGATGACACCACCCTTATGGCAGAAAGTGAAGATGAACTAAAAAGCCTCTTGATGAAGTGAAATAGGAGAGTGAAAAAGTTGGCTTAAAGTTCAACATTCAGAAAACTAAGATCATGGCATCTGGTCCAATCACTTCATGGAAAATAGATGGGGAGACAGTGGAAACAGTGTCAGACTTTATTTTTGGGGGCTCCAAAATCTCTGCAGATCGTGATTGCAGCCATGAAATTAAAAAATGCTTACTCCTTGGAAGGAAAGTTATGACCAACCTAGATAGCATATTAAAAAGCAGAGACATTACTTTGCCAACAAAGGTCCGTCTGGTCAAGGCTATGGTTTTTTCAGGGTCATGTATGGATGTGAGAGTTGGGCTGTGAGGAAAGCTGAGAGCCGAAGAACTGATGCTTTTGAACTGTGGTGTTGGAGAAGACTCTTGAGAGTCCCTTAGACTTCGAGGAGATCCAACCAGTCCATCCTAAAGGAGATCGGTCCTGGGTGTTCATTGGAAGGACTGATGCTGAAGCTGAAACTCTAGTAGTTTGGCCACCTCATGCGAAGAGTTGACTCATTGGAAAAGACCCTGATGCTGGGAGGGATTGGGGGCAGGAGGAGAAGGGGACGACTGAGGATGAGATGGCTGGATGGCATCACCAACTCGATGGGCATGAGTTTGAGTAAACTCTGGGAGTTGGTGATGGACAGAGAGGCCTGGCTTGCTGCGATTCATGGGGTCACAAAGAGTCGGAAACTGAGTGACTGAACTGAACTGAACTGAACTGAACTGAACGGCAGATATTTGGTCTGTTTTGTTTACCGTTATATCTCCAGCACTTCTAAGTGATGCCTGGATTCAACAGGTGTTGAAGGAATGAACTCCCTGAAACTTCTCTCTAATCTGTGCAGTGGGTCAAGCCTTATCCCTCACCTGTACCGCGACAATAACCTCCTGCCCAGCTTCCCTGCCCGCAGTGTTCTGTCAGCTCCAACCCTCTGTACTTCTGTGTTGAAAGCACAAACTGAGCAACATCACAAATGTGTTTACAAACTTCTGATCAGACTTTGCATAACTCTCAGGAAAAGGTGCTACACAAGACAAATAAGATACTACACAAAGCACTTCACACTTTGGCATCAATCCTGCTGTTCACCAACACCAGGATCTCAGTCCCCCAGATGAACCCTACATACCAGTCTTCCTCCCATGCCAGACACAAACTTATTTCTCTAATTGTACATGTGAAGCTATACCTTTCTAACACATACTCATCTGCCTTGCATCACCTGAAAATGACATACTCTGTCAAGACCAAGTGACCATGTCACATCCACTGTGAGCATTTTTAAAAACAGTCCTTTGATCCCTCTGCCCCAGTACACATGTATATACCCCAAGGGGAATTAGTGATCCAATCTCTACAATCATAGCCTTTGTATCTGCACTGTAACATATACACAGACTATATTTTACCAAGATTATTTTGTTACAGCACTATCTTATCCACAGAGGAATCTGAGTGCTTGTAATACACAGACTCTGTAATACAGAGTCTGACAGAGAGATAGGTCCTCAAAATGTTTGCTGAACTGGCCTCAATTTAATTTAGTTAGCATCAATCAGAGAGTAAGGAATAAACAAACAGTCCTGGACTTAGTGAGACTAATTCTCAGAGGTCTTCACCATCAAGGCCAAGCTGAAGACTAAAGTAATTACTTGGGCAGATAATTCATGAAAGAAGGAAAACCATTTGCATTTGAATGCTCTATGGAGGATTTTCTGCTTGTTGATGTTTCTGGAATTTTTCAGATAATGACTTCAATTCTTTGATTCTTTCTTTAGTATAGAGAGTAGGCCAGAAAGTTAATCTAGCAATCACTCTCCCTTCTTAAACCAGGCAACTTTCAACCAGTTATGCTGAACAGAACGTGTCCGTAAAACCAGTAATATATATACATATTACAGAGCGCCATAATGTAGGGGTTGGAGGGTCTGCAAGGTTCAAATTCAGCCCTCCAAAGAGTTTCGAAAGAATGCCAGTTGGTGTTAAGTTGCTTTCCAGCTATTTTAATAACCTCAAATCTGGCTACCATTTATTCACGCCCTTAGAAATTCTCAAGGTCGCGGAAGGACGGGGGCGGGGGGAGACAATCCAGTAAGTGATATCTGTAGCCCCGTGTGCAAGAGTCCTGTGTCCCAGGAACAAAATCCAATCCAGGACGCACAGGGCGCCCGGGTACCACAGGGAACGCCCAGTTCGGGAGGCAGGTGTCTGTGGTCTGTCTCCTCCCGAGCGCACGTGTGCGGGCAGAGGGGGAAGGGGGAAGGTCATCTCGGCCTCGAAAATGCAACAATGTGCCCGCCCCTCTTAAAACAAACACACTCTCACAGACGCAAATCCCCAGCACCTGCTTCGGAAGGCCCTCCCTCCAAGGCTGGCCGGGGGCGAAGGCGGCCTCCCCAGAAGAGCGCGGCGGATTTACCGTGGCATTACTTTTAATTAAGTCTGCCGCGGGTGCGGGGAGCGCGGGGTGGGCCCTAATCCCGGGCCCGCCTGACGTCACCTGGGAACGCGGCGGCGCTGGGCGGCGGGACCGGCGACGACCTCGCCGCGACCCGGGCGCGCCTCCGCCCGCGCGGGGCTTTGCTCGGCGGGAATTAAGGAAGGGAGAAATGTTAGTACACTTTTAATTGGAAACCGAGTTCTGCTTTCAGAGCGGCTTGTTTACTCAGGACTGGGCATTAGAACTCCGGGGAGGCTCTAATTGAAGTGACGGCTTTGGAGATTATGGGGAACATATGGCCCTACCGCCGGGCTCTTTATCTGCATTTTCTCATAAAACTGCCGTCGGTGTGTTTCTGCGCTCGCCCGTCTACGTTTCTCAAGGGTCTGGGAGGAGCGGGTGAATACGGTGCCCGCATGGGCTGGGACGCCCGGCACCTTGAGCTCCCTCCCGGCCGGAGGGCACTGGGAGCCCCGCCCGGGCTCGCTGGCTCAGCCTGAGCACTCGGAGGGGGGAAAAAAAGAAAAAAACCCAAACGAGACCGTGAAAGAAGAGAAATGGGGCTGGTCAAAGTCTAGCAGGCGGCGTCATTCAAACTGTTGTGAGCTGACTGCAGGAGGGAGTTGCCAAGGTGACGGAAGATTCCCACCCCGCCGCCGCCTTCCTCCGAGGCCCAAGAGAGGAAGCCTCCTCGAGCCTCATTGCGGCCAAGCCACACACAGCAGGGAGATACACACAAAGCCGTACACGGAAGAGAAATCGGGTGTCTTGGGAACAGAACTACATTTCTCCCTATCTGGCTAGCATCAACCAACCAGTCAATCAGTCGACCACATACTTATACACCTGTGCAGTCTCCAGCACCAATCACCATCCCGTTGGTCACCACCCTCCCCACTAGATTCTTGCTACCTCTAGAGGTGCCAGGTAAAAGATAGGACACAGAGTTGAATTTGAATTTCTGAGAAACAGTGATTTTATATGATAGAAGACACAGTCATACCAAAAATATTATTCACTATTTATGGGAAATTCAAATTTACCTAGATTTTTTTGTTTTTGTTTTTTTTTTGCTAAATCTCACCACCCTTCTCACTCTGCTGAAAAAGCTGCCTTCCGTCTTAATTCTAGAATCTCTCTGGTTCAGCACCAAAGCTCTGCAGTTGATTGACAAGCCCCCACTCTGTCCCCCTGAACTTCACCTTCAGCTGGACCTGTGATTCTCAACCTTGAGTCTGTACATCAGGTTGAACCAGGGAGCTTTCACCCCAGACTTATTAAGTCCTCAAGGCCCACTCCACAGGAATCCAAAGTATTTTTTTACATACATAAGTATAATAAGTCATACTGAGTGACTACTTTGAAGAGTAACTCTCATTTGAACCTACAGTCTTGTTTATCTCTTTGGTTATGGCTATGGACCGTCTCCCTCCTCCAGCTGCCCCACTGCCTGTTAGAATGTTACATGACTGCAGAGCTCTCAATGCACCACCTGAAACAGGCTGCTACACTGGGCGCTCCACAATATTTGCTCATTAGTCAAACCTCACACACTTCTGTATGTTCCCCCAGGCCTCCAACACAGTCCTTGCCCAAGGCAGGCACTCAGTACATTTCTGTGAACGAAATGGATGCTGAGTGGGTTCAGTCACTGCTTTCCCATCCTTAAGGATTCCTAAGAAGGAATACCTGGACACTCATCTTGAACACCAGCTGGGTCCACTGATCCGACCCAGTGCACACATGTACATGCTGCTCAAAACCCTGCTCACATCCCCAAGAAGAAAAAAGCATGGCTCTGGATCCTGGCGTGCAAACCTGGATTTAGACAACTAAGAGTCCAAATGGTTCTTAAATCCTCAGCCTTCCATATACTTTCACAGCATCAAATATAAAAGTACTCAAAGGAAGCCATAACCTGGTTTACCATCAATCCTTAGTAAACTGGACATTGGGTTTTTCCTAGGTCACCACTCCCAGGGCACATGGAAATACTGGAGGTGATTCTTCCTTTTGCTCAGTAAAGCTTCTTCAGACTCAGCATGAAAATTCTTGGTTGGAAATCTAAAAGTTGGCGGGCTTAGCTGGAATGCCAGTGCAAGAAAACCAGTGTCTTTTCTGCACTTCCTCCCCCATCTTTACTATTGATACTTGATAGTAAAGTGAATATCTGATTATTTAGCTCAGGTCATGAAAGGTCAAAGTCATGGGTTGGCTCTGCATGGCCAGAGATTTCACCCCTAGCATACACCAGTCACACCGCAAAGCCCTGCCCTTGTACCCAAAAAGGAGCCAATAAAAAGGTGGATAGAAGCACAAATTTCATCACTGCTACTGGAAAAACAAATCTAAGTGCATTTCTTCTGAAAAAGGGGTTATAACAGATGGTAGGATATTCCAGGTCAGCCTATAGAAGCCTGTTCACAAGGACTCTGTTTGCATGGCTGATAATTCTCATCTGCACAAAAAGAGCAACTGGTTTTCCCTGCTGTCATCAAATAAGCCATAGGGAACAGAATAGAAATTTATTGAGTAGCTGTAAAAACAAACAAACAAAAAAATAGTATCTTAAGCAAGCTTTTAAAGTACTTCCACAGTCACACACCATGTTTGCTTTGGATCCTTGCAAGCCTCCTACTTCCTTCTAAAAGGTGTGCATGTGCTGTACAGTGATAGGGGTTAATTATTAAAGAAGAACCAGAGGTTAGGACAGAAGGCAAACTTGTGATAGATTTGAGAGTGGAGACTCAGTTAAAATCTCCTTGTTTTTATCGCTTTATCTCCTTGCTTTATCGCTTGCTTTTATCGTGTGTGAAAAGATTCTGCAGTTGGGTCTCTCAGGTAGTGAGTCCGACCGAACACCTGGAGCCCTGCCATAACCAGCAGGGAGAACTGTCTGTGAAACATGAGAACAAAATTTTAATATGTGTGTATGTATTTTTATCAACCAGGCAACACAGCCTAATGCTGAATGAATCTGGCTCTGGAGCTAGTTTGCCTGAGTTTGAATGCTGGCTCTTTTCATTACTAGCTATAGAACTTAAGAAAATTAATAATTTGTCCATGCTTATCTTCCTAATCTATAGAATGGGAATAATCATCACATTCCTCATCAGCTTGATATAACAGTTAGGTCAGTTCATTCATGTAAAATGCGTAAGGCAATGCCATGTGCAGAGTGAGGGTCCGTAATTGATAACATCATCACCAAGCAAAGATCACAATGATCAACTGTCCACTTGACCAACTGTTTTTCTTACAGGGACTGTGCAAAGGAAATGAATGCACACACAACACTATTACAGATGAAATATGATCTGCAGCCATTGTGCTCATTTTAAATTATGGTTTTTAACCAAAAACTGAAATTAAATTACAGTTCAGTGGAAAAGAGATAATGCATCATCATCTCAATTTATGTATTGCCTGTAACTTTTCAAGCACCAAAGATAAACTCTGCCCAACTCACAATTACAGCAAAGGCTGAGTATCAAGTGTCCTGACTCGGTAATTGGTAGAATTAAGTTCTTATTTTGGCTTACCTCTGACTCAAGTATCCTGTGTCCTTATTTCTCCATTTATAACATGAAGACAAAACAAATACACTAGAAGACAAAGGTTCAGAAGAGAAAAGAAGCATGGGGCCTCAGACTGAGGGCAACAAATAATTCTGGTAGTCAGTTTCATGGCTGTGATACCAAGAAGAGACAAAACTTGATTTTGGAAAAAAACCTGAGAGACTCAGGCAATTATATCTGCCTCTTGCATGCTATCCACAGATGCCAGATTAATAAATCAAAAATGTCCATGAAGACCTTTGTGCTAGTCATGATATAAATATGTGTGCTATTCATGTCTCCTTAATAATACCAACAAAAATGAAAACAGATAACAGTTATCACATGTTTACTCTATAAGGCACTGAGCCAAGTCTTTGGGGGCCAGGCGATATTTTCTGTGTCTCTGGTTTTAGTCTTAGCACCTGACACAGTGTGGGTATATGCAGAAGATTAAAACATATTTATTGGCTTGAGATTCAAAGAATTTATAGTTCTGAAACTTGGGAATAGGTTTGAAAGTAATTGTCCCATGAAGCAGTATTTTTCAAATTTCAGGCCATGATCCATAAATAGATTATGAAATTAATAGAGGAGCCTAAGACTAGAGCTAAAAAACAAATGTAATGGGTAAAATCAGCATGTAGGTTAAGCAGTAAGTCAATCTATGGGTTGAATTTTTATTTCACATACCCACATGAATGTATATGATAGGGCATGACTTTTAAAAAGTATTTTTTTACTGAGCCACAGTTAAATTTTTCAAGAAAATGCTCTTGTAGAGGAATCTTGAACACACTGCTTTATAAGAAAATATAAAACAGAATTTAAATGTATTTCTTAACAAGAATAATGTTCATCTGAGTATTTTAACATCTACTCAAGATTTTTTGTTTTTGCTTTTATTTTTAGTGGCTCACCCCCTTGTTTCTTAACGAAAAGGGTGACAAGGCTGATCTCTAGGCTATGTCCTTTGTCCTAGCTCTCAACCCTTGTATATTAACAAGGTTGGCCTCATTGGCCCCCTGTATTAAGGCACTGGCTTTGAGATGTTTTTCTGAATTCTGTTGCTCAGTATTCCCTAATTCCTCTGCCCTTCTTTTTCTGCAACTAAAACACGGCATTTAGGACAGAGCCGGACACAGCATAGGGGTTCATGAGAAATATCTGTTGGATTAAAGTTGGTTAGGTGGCTACCTGAAGGACAGAAATAGATCCTGGCATGTAACAGAGCAATGCTAGGAGGCCCTGAAGGGATGCATGCATTCTCTAATGGGTGACTATCCGGCTCGGTGTCCTTCCCAGACTCATAGATGAGTGGACCGGAAAGCATGGGGGCTAGGCTCAGTATGCCCTTCCCATTCTTGCCTGAGATGCCTACTGAGGCCCAGAAGTGACTGCAAGACCATTTCCTCCTGCTCTTCTGAACTGACTTTCCAGGGTGCAATGCTAGATCTAACATTCAGAGACTGGAGAGCGCCTCTGAGACACGAAGGCCCAAGGAGTGAATTAATCCCTCTCCAGTCCGTCAGCCTAGCCACCCCAAATGACAGGCCTACCCTGAGGTGCCCTCAGGTCAGCTATCCAGAAGCATCTAAAATAGAAGTGCAAAGACAGGAGATGAGACGTTTGTAAAATGATAGGTCTTTGGGGAAATAAGCTTATGAGCTGTGAGCTATCCAGAAGTATGCTAGCCTCTGCACCAGCAGATAATACTGATACTATTTACTGGGTATAAGCAACCCACTCTGACTTATTGCCTGGAGAATCCCATGGACAGGGGAGGCTGGCAGGATCCATGGGGTCGCAAAGAGTCAGTCATGACTGAAGCGACTTAGCACGCACCAAATTTCAAACCCTTGATATGCGTTACCTCTCTGACTTCTTACAGCAACTCACAAAAGTATTATAATCCACTTTTACTGATTAAGAAATAGAGTCCTATAGAGGAGAAGTACAAGCAAACCTCATTTTATTGTGTATCACTTTATTGCACTTTGCAGATATTGCTTTTTTTTTTTTTTAACAAATGGAAGGCTTGCGGCAGCCCCACATTGAACAAGTCTGTTGGTGCCGTATTTGTCTCAGCATGTGCCCACTTCATGTCTCTGTCACTGTTTGGTAACTCTCACAGTGTTTCAAAATTTTGCATTATTATTTGCTGTGGTGATTTGTGATCAGTGATCTTTGATGTTACTATTGTAACTGGGCATTTTTTAAGCAGTAATGTATTTTTTAATTAAGGCATATACATCGTGTTTTTAGATATAATGCCACTATACACTTAATAGACTACAATACAGTGTAAACATAACTTTTATATGCACTGAGAAACGTAAAAATTCTTGTGACGCACTTTATTGAGACAGTCTCTTTATTAAGGTGGTCTGGAACCAAACCTGCTATAATTTTGTAAATCTCCAAGCTGTAATTTTTGCCAAGCCTATAATTTTTCCCAAGGTCACCATGCTTGTGAGTATAGGCACAACTCAAATTCAGACCTGTCTAACTTTGTACTACAACGTGGAGCATGAGTCTAACTCATACATCCCGCTGACTTTTCCTTGCATTTCAAAATTCATGACCATGAACTGACAAGATAATCCCACAGGACAGTGGGGCATTTTCCAGAATTCATGAGGTAACCACTGACTCTCTATTCTAATTTATTGAAGAACAAGAAGACTTCCAAGATAGGCTGGAATATTTCTGTAATGAATTAAAAAAAAAATCAATTCCAAGGTTGTAGGAGGAAATGAAAACCAGCATCTAAATGGTGGTGGGAATGAACCTGAGTCAGAAGAGGAGAGATGTATTCCACAATGAGAACAGTAAGAGTCATCTGAATCATGCCAAGCAGCAATATCCCACATCCTAAGAAAAATTAAGAAGGAAGAAGGATTCACAAACTCTGGTATGGGTGAGGAACATCCACTCCTGCTCCAGTAAGAAGAAAGTCACACCAGAGGCTGGTGTTTCTCTGATAAGGATCACAGAGGTTAACGCGGACAGGACAAAGGTAACTTATTCATATGATCGATAAACATTTATTGGGTATCTACCGCATGCCAGGCACTGCATTCGGACCAGGTGAATGCAGACCATAAGGAGAGAGGCAGCAGATGCCTTTCAGTGTGGTCCAGACCAGTGGATCAACAGAGGCTGTTGATGGAATTGCTGTAGTCATCTACAACATAATGCTTCCTTTGAAGAAAGGTTTCTCATGATGGGACTTCATGACCCAGGCTGCTTCTGGGAAAATGCCTCTATAGAAGCAGAGCATCAAAAAGAATCCTGCCTTAGGCTGCTGACAGTTTTAACTTTAAGAAGGAATGCAGGGCCAGCTATTCTTGGATTTTGGTCTGACCAAAGAAGAGCTGGTAAACCAAGAGGGTGTAATGGTTTGAATCCTGGAAGGAAACCTTAGACAAGGAAGAAATCCTCAGCACAATCTAAAATGCAGTCTCTTCTTCAGTTCAGAAAATTTTTAAATGGTAAGCAAACAGACCCCAAAACAACTAAGCAAAAATACAGCTTGGTCCCATGGTAAGAAATGCTAAAAGGAAATAAAACATAACAGATACAGCTGGAGGGAGGGGCAAAAATGAAATTCTGACTAGGCATTTCTGGTGATCTCAAATATGAAGGAAAAAGGCAATTTAACACAAATATAACATAAAACTAAATGCAATGTGGTATCCTGGATTGGATCCTGGAATGAATACAGACATTAGTAGGAAATATCTTGAAACTGAATAAGCTAGAGTTAATAGTTCTGAACCAATGTTAATTTCTTGGTTTACATGGTACATTTATCAAAATGTACATTTAAATGTAAAATGTTGACATTAGGTGAAACTGGGTGAAGAATGTATGGGAATATCTGTCCCACTTTGCAATTGCTCTATAAATCTAAAATTTAATCTCAAAGTTTTGAAAGTTTTAAAAAACCACTATATAAGACATTCTTAGATGAACTCGGATGTTGAAAGAAATGTGACGATAAGCGGGCTAGATAATTAGGAAATGCAACATGGACAAGCCAGGAACCATGATTGCATACAGTGAGCCCCCAAGTCCCCACCTTCTTTCCTGGGTCAAGAAAGCTAATGACATCAATAGAATATGATGTCCCTGACAAGCAGTGATAATAACACGGTGCTAGTTCAGACTACATGTGGAAGATTTTATCCCCTTCTGGGTGGTACATTCTAAAGAGAATACAATATCTTTATAGATAGAGTGAAGAGTCTTTTCTAAGGGATAGTGAAAGAATAAGGAAAAAAAGAAAAGATTTACGGAGCCTAAGGGACTCTGTCTCTAACTCGAAGGGCTGTCACATGTCAGGGAGACTACTGTATCTTTTGAGTTCCTGAAAGAGGAACTAACGCCAAAGCTAATGTTACACATGGAAATAGATACTTGGGTTCAATGGAACAATTTGACAATCCACACTCAGAATGTGAGGTCAAGAACTCCCTGTGGTTGGACAAGCTCAAACAGAGGTTGAATGAGAGCTCCTGCTGGGAGTCTGAAGTGGATGAAGTCCAGGATATTATAGTTCTAGTTCCAGTAACTGTTCTAGTTCTAGCAATTTAGTTCCAGTAATGCAGCTTATAGCCTTTTTGGTGCCTATTGACTTTATGATCAACTAAAACCCCATGTGAAATTCCATGAAAAGAGGCCCTGTGGCAGCAGCAGCATATACATACTGTTGAATTTTGGAACGCAGTGGTTAGATCTCATTTTGCTGACTCTCTACTGTTCTGGTAGCTTGTCAAAATCCTTTTGAACATGGCAAATACCAGCTGCCACACCAGTGTTCCCTGTCAGGTTTGTGTCATCTGCTAATTGAATAAACCTGCCTTCAGAGTCTTCAAGTTATTGATATAAATGTTAAAGAGGACAGTCATTCAATCATCACTCAATAAATATTTATCAAGCACCTACAATATGTAAAGTGCTCAGGACAGAAATGAGAGGAGAAACCGTATTTGTACTGGGACAGATCCTGAAACTGTTTGTTTTCTCTAAACCCCCAAGATGAAGTGGACTTCTTTCCTTGAAGATTTAATTTAACTCTTTAGGTATTTATTGATCACTTTTTTCTTGGCATCATGCTAAGCCTTCTTAAAGGAACAAAAGAATTAAAATTTGCAACCCTATTCTTGAGAAGTTGGTCCTTTCATTAGTAATTCTGGCTTTGGTGCACAAAACATTTTATGCCGCAAGATAGGCAACATTTATACAATTGACAAAGTGAGTGGTAGACAAGATATTTGACTCTGATTAAAACCTTAATGTCATTTTATTTAAAGCTGCAAAAAACAATGATAGATTATTAGAGCCGAAGCGGGCCACAGGGCATCATCTTCCCCACCCACCTAGCCAATATAACTTTCGACAACTGCGGTCTGTCTCTTGAGCAGTTCCACTGTTGTTGTTGTTGATCAGTTGCTAAGTCCTATCCAACTCTTTTGCCACCCCATGGCAGGCAAGAATACTGGAGTAGGTTGCCATTTCCTTCTCCAGAGGATCTTCCTGAGCTAAGGATCGAACCCACAGCCCCTGTTTGGAGGCGATTATTGCTGAGCCACCGGGGGAGTAGTTATACTGTGTTCAGTTCAGTTCAGTTCAGTTGCTCCGTCATATATGACTCTCTGCGACCCCATGAACTGCAGCACTCCAGGCCTCCCTATCCATCACCAACTGCCGGAATCTACCCAAACCCATGTCCTTTGAGTTGGTGATGCCATGCAACCATCTATACTGTGTGAGACCTAATAATTAGAATGACATCATAACATTTCCTATGTCAAGTCAAAATTGCTTCCCTTTGTCTCTTCATGTATAGTATAAACACTCAATGGTTTTTGTTAAAGAATTGAATGGATTCTAATTTTCTTCTCTGAAGCTAGGTAAAAAAAACAGATCTGGTCCAACCATTTGAAGTTAATAATTATGTCTCCATTTACTCTCTACTTTTCTAGCCTAAATATCTACTATTCCTTAATTTGACATGGGTTGAGGACTATTCTTGTCATTTACAGCCTGACACCATGCCTGGCATAAAGCAAACACCCAAGAGACATCTACTGAACAAGTGCATGAATAAGTGAACTGGAAAGCCCCAGTTTGTCAATATCAGCCTCAAAAACAAATGCCTAGAGCCAGGAAACCTATTGCTAAAAATGTGGCCAGAGAAGTGGACTTGTTGACCTATTGCAGTTTGCCTGCTCTGAACATTAGACTATTTTTTTAATTGACGTATAGTTGCCTTACAGTGTTGTATCAATTTATGCTGCACTTACAGCAGAATGATTCAATTATGCACACATATGTGGCAATGTAGTTGCTAGGTTGTGTCCAACTCTTGTGACCCCATGGACTGTAGCCCGCCAGACCTCTCTGTCCATAGGATTTTCTAGGCAAGAATGCTGGAGTGGGTTGCCATTTCCTTCTCCAGCGGATCTTCCCGACCCAGGGATTGAACCAGGGTCTCCTGCACTGCAGGCAGATTCTTTACTGACTGAGCCACCAGGGAAGCCCTATATATACACACATACGTATATATGTATATATAGTGAAAATTGCTCAATCGTGTCTGACTCTGCAACCCCCTGGACTAGACAGTCCATGGAATTCTCCAGGCCAGAATATTGGAGTGGGTAACCTTTCCCTTCTCCAGGGGGTCTTCCCAACCCAGGGATCAAACCCAGGTCTCCGGGATTGCAGGCAGATTCTTTACCAGCTGAGCCACAAGGGAAGCCAAGAATACTGGAAAGGATAGCCTATCCCTTCTCCAGCGGATCTTCCTGACTCAGGAATCAAATCGGGGTCTCCTGCATTGCAGGCAGATTCTTTACCAACTGAGCTATCAGGGAAGCACACACACACACAGACACAGCCACACACACACGCATATATATATATATATATATATATATATATATATATATATATATACACACACACACACACACACATATATATATACATTCTTTTAAAAATTATTTTTCATTATGATTTATCACAGGATATTGAATACAGTTCCCTGTGCTATACAGTAGGATCTTGTTATTTATCCATTCTATATATAATAGCATCTTTTGTTAACACCAAACTTCCAATCCATCCCTCCTCCTTCCAACCTCCCCCTGGGAAACCACAAGTCTTGAACACTGCACTTTTAATGGTCCTTAGATCCAGCTTCTTTTTGTCTTTGTGTGTGGGGAGGAGGCAGTACACTGACGCACTGTTTGTACCCAATTAAAATCTATAATTGGAAAATAGTCCTCAAGAGTCACACAATTGGGTACCAAGAAAGGCTAGACCGCAGCATTTATTTCCATGTGAGAAAGAATGGTATGTCCTTCTGGGTCTGCATGTCTTTCTAAGGTCACGCTGGTATTCTGATCCCCATAGCACTTAAGCCCCTTGCGAATTTGAAGGTTTTGCAATATAGCACAGCGGAGGCCCAGTGGTTGGGTACAGGATGGCACCGAAGGAAAAGACAGGATGAGCTGATCTACTAAGCAGCTGTTTAGAATGGACCCAGCTACGCCAGAATGAGATGTTCAATAGGAGGAACTTCCCCCAAATTAAAACATACAGGAAAACTTAAGTCCAATGACTCCAACAGAAGCTGGGGTTGTCCTGGTATCAGCTTACCTGAGGCTGCAGTCAGAGTCGGGCAAGAAGAACCAACCCTCAGGAGGGAAAGGAAACAGAACACAACTGTGATGAAGATGCCAGCCCCAGCATGCCTGGCACGTACTAAACACCAGACTGCTAACATACATTTATACTTTATTCCCCAACATCAGGCACATGATCAGCATTAACACCATGATCACCGTGACACCATGATCACCACCTTACAGCTATAAAGATTAGGGCTTGGAGACGTTCCAAAACTTGCCCAAAGTCTCACAGATCTAAGTGGCATACCCAAGGTGAGGTCCCCAACTGACCGCCTCTAAAGCTCTTGGACTCAAGCATCACCCCACAGGGCTTCTGTCCCATGTGTTTATTTACCCTTTAAAACAGATTTTATCAAGCACCCTCAGCATTTAAACCCTGCGGACACAGTGGTAAAAAAAAAAAAAAAAAAAGATATACATGATTCCTGATGGCGCTTAGCAGTCTGGCAAGAACAACAATCAAACAAGCAACCCCAATCAAGTGGGATCCATGTCACGGCAGGAGAGGGTAAGGGTAAACCCCCCAGGCACAAGGGAATAAGAGTCTTCCTCCGTGAAGTCAGTCTTAGAAAGAAGCTTAAGGATACGCTGGCAAGACAAAAGAGTGAGTAAGAGAGACAGAGAGGGAATAAACTCTTAAGATGTGGAAGTCAGTGGGAGACATAGATATGAGTTGAATGTAGAGGGAGGGGTCAGAGGCTCCCATGAGACTGAGGAGATGAGCAGTGAGATTCCAGAGGCCCTGTAAGCCAGGGTAAGTGGTATGGAACTTGACTAGAATTGGCAATGGCAAAAACTACTAAGTTCACAGGGACATGACCTCATTCGATTATAAGATTCTTCCACAAAAAGGGAGGCCAGGTTAACACAAATGTTGCCCCGTGGGACTGACACCCTGGGAAGGCATTCCATGCTTCACTTGGGCAGTTGAAATTTCTCTGGCCTTGTGAAACCCAATCCAAAAAGTTTCTGAACCTCTCCAGGGAGGGTGTGTCTCAGGTGAGTGAAGCAAATATATTCTAGATCCTTTCTTTATGTGACCCACCAAGCCTTAGTTAAGAGTCCAGCTTCCCCACTTGACAGGTGAGGAAACAAAGGCTACCGCAGCTCAGCATGACTGTGGCCGATGGGATTACTGGTTCCAATTCACCATTCTCCTTAAACGTTTTATGTATCTCTACCCTGTCAGGGCCTTGAGGTGCATGCAGTGTATTTCCCCTCCCCAGACTTCAGGTTTCATCTAATTTGATTTGACCAGCATAGTACTTGCAGCCATTATATGAGTAGAGGTTTTAAACATGACTGAATGGTTAAGCATGTCTTCCTGCACTTTTACCACTTCCAGGAGATCATGCCTCATAGCTGCTGCTTCTCAAGCCTGAATCCAGTCACACAGAGCAGACTTGAACCTGGTCTATAGCCTAGAGCCAAGGTCAGCTGAGATCAGCAGATCCTAGGAGACTTGAAGATTTTCAGTGTGAAGCAGAGTCACTTCTGTTTACCCAGAGACTCGCAAATGTGTGAATAAATGTTTCTGGTTGTATGCCAAGGAATTTGGGGGTCCTTTGTTACACAGTATCATCACAGCAATACCTGACTGATAAGAACTTACTCTGAACCTATAAAGAAACTTGCTGGAATGCACAGCCCTGCCCTGTCATGGAACCAGGGTGCCTTGGTGGTGGCCTTCTAAGGGAGAAAGCAATCCAGACTGCCACTACAACCCACTCTCCTACCCCCTGGCTTCCCGCCCAGCACACATCACTCACCTGAGTCCGACGCTGCTGGGCTCACCAGGCTGAGCAGGTCCCGCTCCTTCTCATAGTCCCCTTTGCAGAGCAGCTGCCCCTCCTTCAGGACAAACTCATCGCCCTTCTGGAGCTGCCGTTCGCAGACACAGCAGCAGAAGCAGCTCAGGTGGTACACACTCTTCTGGGCCCGCATAACAAACTCGTTGGGTGCGATGGCCTCAAAGCAGCCCCCACATTTGACAGCAAACAGCCTAGCAGCAGGGAAAAAGCGAAGCAAGGTCTGTGAGAAAGACGGCTGAGGCCCAAGTCTTCCCTCCAGTCAGTCGCAAAAGGAACTTCAGGAACTGGGATAAGGAGACTTGGAATGGAATAGGCTTTAAATCTAGGTGATTTTATTCCCTGAGGAGGTTGAACCAAAGAATTCAGTTGAGTTACTCTGTCTCAAAGGCTTAAGAAAAAGAAGGATGAGCAGGCCTTGGAGGAAATGTGAGTTGAAGCCCAGTGTAGTTGGTGTGGTCCACGGCAAAGTGTTCCCAAAGGATGCTCTACAGACTGGTGCCAGGCAGGCCGCCCAGGGTCCCCAAGGGCTGACTATTCAAAACAAAATACCAATAACAAAAAGGTCCACGCCCACTCCAATCGCATGCAAATGGATGGGCCCCAGAATGTGAATTTTTAAAAAGCTTCCCAGGGCATTCTGAGATGTCACCTAGTTTTTGAGAGAGAAACTGCATCCCAGCTTCCGAGCCTGATAATCAGTGGATTCAGCCCAGCTTTCAGGACTTTTATCTCATTTCACTTACTTTCAACCAACCATGAAGAGGGTGTCCATCTATGCCAGGAGGAGGCAGTAGGTACTAGTGATATAAAGGTTAATGAAATAATTCCCTTCCAGAAATGAGCTCAGGCTAATAAGAGAGACAGACATGTCCAAATAACCAGAGGGTCCCAGGACACAGAAGAGGAGATGACTAACTGTCAGGGAGTCAGCAGGAGAATCTGCATTTTATGACACATTCAATAAATCTTGATCAAGAGCATTATTCTATAGTGAGGCTCTCCGCCGTGATGGCCTAAGTGTGGCCAGTCCCATCCCACAAGTCCTTTTACACACTCACTCACTCATTTAGTCTTCTTTCCATTCATTCTTTCATTAATTCAGAAGCATCCACCACACACTACACCAGACACTCTGTGTCCTAACGGAGGGGTGGGGGAAGGAAGCCCCCCCCCCCCCAGCAGCATCCACGTGCTAAGAGTCTCCTGGAGTGTCTGTTGCAGGCCCAAATAATACAAAACAAAGTCCTCATCCTCAGTCTCCATCCTCTGTGACAGAGCTCCCATAACAGTGAGAGAAACAGCAAACAAAGAAACAAACAGATAACGTCTACCCAGAGGGATTTACCTTCAGGGAACAGAATATAAGAGTGATATGTACCACAGCTTCCTTATCCATTCATCTGCTGATGGGCATCTAGGTTGCACATATATATATCATGGAATATTACTCAGCCGTTAAAAAGAATTCATTTGAATCAGTTCAATGAGATGGATGAAACTGGAGCCCATTATACAGAGTGAAGTAAGCCAGAAAGATAAAGAACATTACAGCATACTAACACATATATATGGAATTTAGAAAGATGGTAACAATAACCCTATATGCAAAACAGAAAAAGAGACACAGAAATACAGAACAGACTTTTGAACTCTGTGGGAGAAGGTGAGGGTGGGATGTTTTGAAAGAACAGCATGTATATTATCTATGGTGAAACAGATCACCAGCCCAGGTGGGATGCATGAGACAAGTGCTCGGGCCTGGTGCACTGGGAAGACCCAGAGGAATCGGGTGGAGAGGGAGGTGGGAGGGGGGATCGGGATGGGGAATAAGTGTAACTCTATGGCTGATTCATATCAATGTATGACAAAACCCACTGAAATGTTGTGAAGTAATTAGCCTCCAACTAATAAAAAAAACCAAAAACAAAAAGATACATGCACCCCCCCCCCCAAAAAAAAAAAAAACAAGAAAAAGAATGATATGAAGCCATGCTTCATGAACACACAATAGGGGGCATAAAGCCCTAGCCTGTTTATAACAGTTAATCACTTCTCAGCCCTGAAGCTACACTAGTAAAGGGCTACATCCGTACATGTGCACAGTGTGTTTATATTGGCAACTTCCTGGACAAAGGGAAGAGTTTTGAGGGTAGAGTGGAGAAGTGGGTAACAAGGAATTACCAAGAAAGGAACTGGCACAAGAGAGAGGAAGGCCGGAGTCTCTAGGTGAAGGAAGCTGAGGCCTGGAGAAGGGACTGAAGCCGCCTCCTGTGAGTCTGCTAGGGAAAAGCCTCTGGACAGAGGCCAGCCTGCAGGGGACTCAGCACCGCTCGGGATGAGAAGCACATATGCAGCCTCACTGTTAACCTAGACCTCGGGCCCTGACACCAGCCTGCCCCTCGCCTTGGCCACCGGACGCTCATGAGAAACACCCATCCTGATATGCCTGCCTTCTGCCTCTCAATTTCAGAAAGAAGGCTGAGGCTGGGGGGACAGTTCGGGGGCTGCTGTGGCTCCTTCACCACCAAGCAGGTATGTGACAGCCCCCTAAACAGAGCTCCAGGTCCCCGCTGCTCTGCCCATGCCCTCTCCCTTCCCCCACCTGCCCTGGGTGGTTCTGCTCTCCAAGTCTGAACTTCAGGGCACACACGAGGCCCTGGAACGATGGCCTGTAACCCCCCACCCCAATGCTGGATGTCGTGTATCAGACAGAAAATCCACCTAGTTCATCCCTGGCCCCGAGTCCCCAGACACTGTTTGCCAACCTAAGCAAACGAATCAGGGCTTTAACAGGAGCTGGTCAAATGCGCTTTGTCCCCAAGCTCTCCTTCTCATCCCCTTCCCCGGGAAGGAGCTGTCAAACAGAATCAAGGCAAATGCTCCAGGGGTCAACAAGCTCTTGAGAATCCAGTCGCAGGTGGTGGCATCTGTGCTTGTCTAACTTCTACCCTGTTAATCTCCTCCTCTTCCTCCTCCCTTTCTTAATTTCAACCCCCACTCCAAAAACTTCCCCCAAGCTGGAAGAGGGAGGGTCGTGGGGAGCTCAGCAAAGAGATCCCACCATATTGACTCAGGAACGGCTGAAGGAAGCGGCGGGCGTTGCCTGGGCTCAGATCCTGTAATGGTCGCGATGGGCAGGGGTGGGGGGTACAGAGGCCTGGCAGAGGGGGGCAGACCTGTTTCTCTCCGTTCTCTTCCCCAGCTCCCCCACTCTGGGTGAAGACCAGGCTGACCTCACCTAACTGCTTCTCACTACCCCGAGGGTACCCCAAGGGGAAGAGGCGCACACAGTCCGCAGAGGCGCTACTGTGGGCCCAGCTGCTGACCGCACACTTCCGCAGGTTGTTGTCTCTAGGGCTCAGACACGCAGAGAAAAGGATTTGTCCAAAAGTCCAGGGCATAATTAAAACACAGCCTCTCTCTTCCCAATGCCCTGGATGGCGGCCCCCACGGTGACTTCACCCTCTGAATGCTAATGAGACTTCTCTCTGGGTTCAGAGCCTGGCAGCCTGGCTGTGCCCTGGAAAGCTAAGCCTGATTTCCAGAAAAGTCCAGCTCTGCTGGGCATATATAACAACTGTCAACTTTGCCCACCACTAGACATTCACCCACTCCTGAAGGCTCCGTAAATGATTCTTTATGTTACATCTCATTCCCTCACTTGTAAGATGGAAATAACAGGATCTAGCTGGTGGAGACACGTCCAGGGCCCAAGTCCTCTGTTAAGATCTCTCCTTCCTCTACTGAACGTCCTTTGCCCTCCGTGGTACAGACCTGGGGCTGGAGCCCTGAACAAGGTTGCCATGTCCTCAGGGAGCTCACCTTCCCCAACAGGCTGGCACCGATAACCACAGGAGGCTGTGTCTGGGGCATGTAGGAGGGGCCCAGCCAGAAGGGCCCCAAACAGCCCTACCCGACTGGCTCGGGCTGGAGGTCACCACATCTTCCTTCCCACCCTCTCCATTTAGCTCTCTTCTTTGTCCCTCTGGCCCTTTCCTGCTCCACCACAGGCAGGGAAGCCAAGGCTGACTGAAGTTCCATCCCAGGCCTTGCCTCCACCTCCCTCCCTGAAGAGCACCGTGCTAAGATGCATAACTCGCAGTTCTGGGAGGGAGCTGGAGTCGAGGCTGTTGGCTCGGCCACTTCCAGGCAGTCCATGTGGGTCGGGGCCCATCATGGAACCTCTGGCAGCCTCGGTTTGCTCCGATGAGGACGCCTGCACTCCTGGATTACTGGGGATGAAATGGCAGCAGGTCTGAGGACCTGGAGACCCATTAGGAAGGGCACAATTCTTAGTTCTTATGACAGGCCTTGCCTCTGTCTTTGACTTCTTTTTCCCCCCCAAAGGCAGCTGTCTGTGCTCAAGAGTTTCCAAGCTGTGTCCTGAGAGATGGCTTCTTCCTTGACAGCAGGAGTCCTTTTGCTGACTCCTCCTGGCTCTGACATTAGCACGAGCTCCTCTTCAAAGCGTGCAGCACTGACCCAAAAGAAGAACGGGGGAGGCGTGGCTGGCACCGCTGACAGGCAGAGCACACACCTTAGACAAGGCATGTCCTCCCACCACACGCACCGAGATAATGCGACGGGGATGAGGTATCTAGTATTAGGTGCCATGGAGGGCAGCAAAGAAGAAAATAAAAGGTGACCTGATACAGGCAAAGGACCCAGGACTTGATGTAGGAAGACCTAGGCTCAAGGTTTCTTTTATTAAGAGGCCTCAGAAAAGCCCCTGTCTTTCCCTGGGCCTGTTCTCTTATCTTTAATGAAAAAGTACTGCCCTATATCAGTCGTTTGGAGAAGGCAATGGCACCCCACTCCAGTACTCTTGCCTGGAAAATCCCATGGACAGAGGAGCCTGGTGGGCTGCAGTCCATGGGGTCCCGAAGAGTCGGACATGACTGAGCGATTTCACTTTCACTTTTCACTTTTATGCATTGGAGAAGGAAATGGCAACCCACTCCAGTGTTCTTGCCTGGAGAATCCCAGGGATGGGGTTGCACAGAGTCGGACACGACTGAACTGACTTAGCAGTAGCATATGAGTCATTACATCAAGTTCTTAGAGGTTGTGGAAGGGGTCAGTCTCTATTCTGCTTGTCTCCTTTTAACCAGAGAAGCCAACTCTGCCTACACCTAAGTCCAGGTCTCCAGCATGACAGGGCCTTACTATGGTAATTCTCCAAACAAGGTATTTTCCAGAAACATATCATTCAGAGACATACATACACACATATGTGTGTGAGTGTGCAAATATATATATTTGTATATCTGTGAATGTTATGGTTCATTCACAAATATACATACATCTGTGTATATGTATATACAAATATACACACACAAAACAGGTAAGGCAAGAAGAGGACATGTGTGAATGAACACACAAACACACAAAACATACATATGCACACACCAGCTAAAACCAACAACTCATTCACGTATCTCTCTCTTTCTTCCTATCTGCACAGTATAAATATGTAAGTACTTCCAGAAAGGATTTACATTAATATAATGTAAGTTAATATACTATAATGTAAATTATATACATACATATATTATACAAATTTTCAAATATATCTATTTCTAGAAAAGATTTCATTTGAAGATAGCAAAATGCTCCTAGGGTACATTTGAAACCAATTAGGCTGGATAATTTCTTAACTCACCCCCATTTTTATGATTCATGCGTTTATATAGTGTTGGAGGTCCTACTCTGCAGGTAAGGAGAATGTTTCCAAGGCAGAGATGAAGGCTTGCCACCTGAGAAACTCCTAGAGACACGGCTAAGGCGATGGAGACGAGGTCAGACCTCCAGGAAGCAAGAGCACGCCTTGCCGAGCAGGAGTTATGGCAGAGAGACGACGCTGCACCCGGATCCTGTGTGCACACCTGGGCTTTGGTGCCGGGTATGTGAGCTCAAGACCATCACTCCACTTGATAAATATTGGGGTCCTCATCATTAGAATATCTTTATCCCCAAATTATTTTATTACAAAGAAAAAGAAGCTTATAGAAGATAGAAGAAGAGGAAACTGGTCTTCGCTGAATACTTACTTGCTGCCAGGAACTGCATTATTTCTTATATTCATTCCCTCATTAAATAAATTTGTGTAGTAATAGCAAATAGAGCTATTTTATAAACTCAGAGAGAATCTCACCAGCTCAACTTGGCTCATGAAACCTCTCTTCCATGAGAATGAGAGGCTCTGGGATGGCTGATGCTTCAGTTCTTCCTCATATATCCTCTCTAACACTCCTTTCACAGGAGAGAGAAACAAACAGATCAAGCAGCTAATGTGGTGGTCTGAGCTCCCGACAGGTCCCCTGGACACACCCCTGGCTTCGCAGGAGGTTCTGAGACTCTGCTGCCCACATGCAAGTGAAAAGCAGGAATCAGGAACCAAGTTGATCCCTTCAAATTACTTGGTTCTTGGGCCCCAGAGTACATGAAAGGATCTGTGAAAGAGGTCTGCCCTGTATGGAGTTGTGTTAAGAACAAACAGTATCCAAGAGATGTTCTTAGACCTAACACCACTATGCCCAAGAGTCTACTCTGATTCCAAGATGACTGGGAAACAAGATGATTCTCGCAGGAACCCCAGTCACTGGGGCATTTGGTGGGTCACTGTTTCTAAGATATAGGCAGCAATGCAGGTCAGTGAGGCTGGACCCAGGAAGACCCAAGAAACGCCAACCAGAGAGACCGAGTTACAGAAGCAGTGAGACAGGGAGGCAGTGCGGTATAGTCAGATAAACTGAGACCAAGTCCCCGCTCCGCCACTGATTAGAGTTACAGAAGCAGTGAGACAGGGAGGCAGTGTGGTATAGTCAGATAAACTGAGACCAAGTCCCTGCTCCGCCACTTACCAGCTAGCTATGTGATCTCGATCAGACCATGGTGGCATTAGTGTACTCACCTATAAAATGGAGATAATCAAGGGACCTCTGTCAGAGAGGCACAGTAAGATATAATTGAACTAACACATCAGAACTGCTTAGCACAGTGCCTGGCACATGGTAAATCTTCAATAAAATGGTAACTATGATGAGGAGGAAGAGGATGGAGAAAAAGAGCTGAATATGAAATATGACAGGGAAATTAGCAGGAAAAATGATGAGCCATAATGTCAGAGACTGGGAGAATCAAGATGAGACAAAGGAGTATGCAGAGAAAAGGTCTGGAGCAAATAACTTAGGAACGTGGCCGTGGATAATGCAAGAGTGTCAGCAGCCAGGTTTTCAGTGGTACTGGTTGTGGACGTGGGGGCCAGTCTTGATAACATCATGGAACCAGGGTCTGAGTTCCCACCTGCTCTAATGGCCTCAGGCTAGGGTTTGCATGCCACCTGTCCACACAGCATCTGTCTGGATTCACCCAACTAACAGTGCTGGCATGGCTGGATGAAATGTCCTCTTGCTCTGCGTATCAACGTAAAATATCAAACAAAGAGGTTAACTCAGGCTTAGTTTTCTTTTTGGTATCAACACTTTTTCACCCGTGAATGCCCACGGCTCCCTCCAATCTCTCCCACCTCCTGCCACATTATCCTCTAGAAATCAGACACTAGATGCCGTGTTATTCCCACGTTTAGTCTCCAGGTTGACGATACAACTTCCCATATACCGGAATATTAAAACACATGGCAGCCTCATGCAAACCCAGATTTATCCCAGGATAAAGGCTTTGAGACCCATGAAGGCTGAGGAGGACTATAAGGGGAGCCCCGATTATGACATGTTAGAAGGTTCCAGAAGCAAGCATATGTTTGGAAAGACGGAGATCTTCATTAACCTTGACCCACAGTACTTTAGACCTCAAAGGGAGACTCTCAAAGCATCCACACCATAGATAATTAAGTAGAAGGATGGAAAACAAATAAGTACATGAAAAACCCTTAAGGCCAACTGACTGCATGCTGTTCTTTCTCGCTAAAATGAGAACTCAGAGCCGTTTTTAGCCTCAGACAGCAGATCACTGCAGATCACACTGCCTTTCCACAGTCACTGAGGACACTAGTTTTAATCAAGCCTGTGAAGTCTCTGGTCTGGAAAGTAGACGTGGGTCTTTGCACAGTTCTTTAAGAGGCAGGCTATGCAGATTAGCACAGCACTGTCCCCACCCTCGCCACCAGGGGGCAGCACAGCAGCATGCATTACGTGCCATGTTGACTTGGTAACTGAGGTCATCCAGGCACTGAGACAGGGATTGGCTCCATGCCAAAACTGTCTGTCCGGGAAAATCTGCTGCTGGGAGTCTGGGAGACCATGTGGCTAAAAAGAAGGAGAGATGGTGAGAGAGATGAGTATTCAAAAGTGTCGGGAACCAAAAGCATGGCTTGTGGCCTTAGAAGTAATGACACCAACAGCCTTGTCAGCTGGCTCAAGGTCTCTGTCCTTGAGGCTGAGCCAACACACCACAATAAGCAACGGAGCCCGTGGTCCTGGGATGGTGGGAAAGTCTGCGGGGACAATGGGAGTGGCAAGATCTTCTATAGGAGACAGTCTCAAGACTCTGCAGTGGGGAGAAAATGGGAAACAATGAGCGGCTGGCAGAGCCAATCAGAGTCTCTGTGTCCCTGGGGCTCCTGGGGAGCTGGAAGCAGGACCATACAATGGGATGAGAACCGCTAAGTGTGGTGTCTGCAGTCCCAGAGGCTCTGTGAGGCGCTGGCTTCACCGAGACGCACAGGGTAACACGCACGGCTCATCGCTGAGGACGCATGCTGCTGGCAGTGGGCAGCGCTGACCTCAAAACGGTGGGCTGAGTAGTTGGTTGGCCAAAAACTTTGTTTGGGTTTTTCCATACTATCTTACGGAAAAATCCAAATGAACTTTTTGGCCAACCCAATACGTTTTGTTGTTGTTCTCACAGTGAATCTGTTCCAGAATCAGCAAGGTTAGTGGGAAGAGTCTGAAGTCTGATAGAACCTGGATTCAAGTCTGGATTCCATCTTTGAGAACTTGAGCAAGCTATAGACTGTTTTGGAGCCTCAGTTTCTTTATCCATAAAATGAGATCATAACTCTCACAAGATGGTTTTGGAGCTTCAATAAGATAATGTATTTGAAGGATCTGATACATACTAGCTGCTCTCAGTTAAGTGGTAGCTATTAACTCCCTTTATTGAAATCAGTTTACCATATCTGCCCGTGTTAAGTGTTTGTATAAGATCATTATTTCAAGACAGCCAAGTGAGCCAAAAATAGAACTTCATGAGCATCCCAAGTCTCTGTTCTTCATTATATAATAAACTAAATCAGACTTTAATGAGCCTTTCATATATTCCTGGAGAAGAGACTAACAGACAAATATGGAAGTACAAATGCTCAAGAGGAAACAGGGTACATTTCATTCAGGCTACCATGGCTATGGTCAATCCTAACATAAGGTCAATATTGACATTAACCCACCAGTGTTGATCAACACCTGTGTTCACTGCCCAACACCCAGCATATGTTCAGGAAGTCGGCAGCTCCATGTTTGACTGACCAGAGCCAACAGTTGCTATTTGGTTAATGCTGACATTATCTGACAAATAGTTAGAACAGATCCTTTCCCCTTATCACTTCCCTTCTCGGGTGACTGCTCCTCACTGAGGCTACTGACCACTGTATGTATGGAAGTACACTGAGATGCCGAGATTCTTGCGTTGTGCCCCTAACTCACAGACCCTGCCCCCAGAGGTCAGATCGTTGGCCCCCTCATTTTATAAATGGAAAGAAACTCAGGCCAGAGAAGGAAACTACCCCTCACCACAAAGAAAGTTCAGATGACTCACAGGACCAGCCAGAGCTGGAGGCTCAGTTAGTGATCAAGAAATACACAGGGAACTCTGCTCAATTTTATGTGGCAGACTAGATAGGAAGGGATTTGGTGGGAGAGCAGATTCATGTATGTGTATGGCTGAGACCTGTCACTGCCCACCTGAAGCTACCACAACATTGTTAAATGGCTACACTCCAATATGGAATAAAAGGCTTAAAAATAAATAAATAACGGAGGGTATTGCCTGGCCCAACTAGGGATGGGGATGTGTCCCCCAGGCTCTTCAGGGGGGGCTTCCCTGGTGGCTCAGATGGTAAACGATCTACCTGTGATGCAGGAGACCTGGGTTCTAGCCCTGGGTCCAGAAGACCCCCTGGAGAAGGAAATGCCAACCCACTCTAGTGTTTTTGCCTGGAGAATGCCACAGACAGAGGAGCATTGTGGGCTGCAGCCCATGGGGCCACAAGGAGTTGGACACAGCTGAGCAGCTAAGCGCACATGCACAGGCTCCTAAGTGGCACCCTAGTGAGCGGAATGAGCAGACGATGTGTGCCAGGCTTTCTGTCCCCTCCCCCTCTTCTGTGCCGAAACCTGGGAAGTGGTCCACGAGTCAGGCCATAGAGCAAAAGACTGTGGTAAAAGCACAGATTCCAATAATGCAAGCCAAGGTGGCACGACGTGCATTACAGACTTCCCATACTGTCACCCAGACATGCAAAGATGGCAAGGAGCACAAACACACACAGAGAACATGCGTGTTCCCTGTTTAGGGAATTAAAGATCTGGTTTCCTTTGAAAAATGTCAGTTTTCCTTTCCCTTCATCCTCATTAGCCTCCTGGGACACTCATAAACATACCAGCAAAGAACAGAGCAGAGGCAATGAGATATTTTTAGCTGATATTCTGGGCACAGATTCCTATTGTTCCACAAGTTTTGGCTTGACTGGATGGCACGTGGCCAACACAATGTATACGCTTACAAAGAATGTATGTTTCCTGGGCTCTGTGTGTGTGTGTGTGTGTGTGTTAATAGTAAGGAGGACAGGACATTATTGATGATGCTTTGATGGGAAAGATTCTGAGATCCCAGCAGGGGGCAACACTGAGCCCTTCATGAATCCTGTTTGCTTCAGTCACTATCACTCTTTCATCTGTTAGCACTGTGCTCCATGTCCAAAAAAAAAAAGGAAAAGCTACATTGTAACAATCCAAAAGTACCTCATAATCAACTGATATCAACTGCAAGGTATTAGGAACTAGATGTATCCTGAAGATCAGTGACGATGTTCCTAAATCATCTAGTACAGTGACCAGCACACCACAATGTTTCAAAGATTTCTAGTTGCTATTACTCTCCTTCTCCTCATTTGTAATGCCTCTCCTCAAGAGTGACCCACTCTTTGTGGAGAGACAAGGAAAGACACACACTGCCTCACCTTTTGAGTGAAAATCTCCCACTGTGGCATAAAAGCCAACGGGGGCACCATGGAGGACTTTCCCTTCCCATGTGAGAGGCGAAAAATATCTCCAGATAATTCGAATTTCCAGAATGCCTTTAGTTCAAAGACCTCAAAGCACATACAATCTTGTGTGACATCTCAGCTCTGAAGTAAATGTGGGGAGGTCAAGTTTTATTACCTGATTCTATTGCCTTTATCACACAGAAACTAGCATCACAGCAGAGGGTCGCACGTTATACACCATACCACAACTCAGCAGTGCTGGAGCCCAGGGTGAGAAAACTAGGTGTTCTGAGCCTCTGAGGCAGCCTCTTTCCCAAAATACTGCATTGCTTTCCTTTCAACTTAGACTCCACCTGTCTTCAGACCTCCAGGAAGGTTTCAACAAAGTCTGACCCAATGCAAGTATTAGGAAGAGAAACAGTTTTTATTTTTACCCTTCAACATTTTACTCTTTTTATCCTTTATCACCCTCCTCACACATGAAAAAATGGGAAAAAAAAAAAGTGGAAAAATAACAAATTTGGCAAGGATAAATTAGAACCCTTGAGCACTGTGGGAAGTAAAATGGTTCAGCTGCTACAGAAAAGAGTATGGTAGTTCCTAAAAATTAAAAATACAATTACCATATGATCTAACATTTCTACTTCTAGGTGTATATCCAAAATAGTTAAAAGCAGAGATTCAGATGTTTGTACATTCATATTCATAGCAGCAGAATTTTTAAAGTCCACAAAGAGAAAGCAACCCACATGTCCATCAACAGATGGATAAGCAAAATATTGTATATAAGTTGGAATATACTGGAATATTAGTCAGCCTTAAATGTTATGAAATATTATTTGGTCTTAAAAGGAAGGAAATTCTGACACATACTACAACATAATGAGCATTTTATGCCAAATGAAATTAGCCAGTCACAAAAGGACAAATATTCTATTATTTCATTCAGATAACCTGAGTAACCAAATTCAGAAAGATAGAAAGTAAAATAGTGGTTGTCTGGGGCTGGAGGAAAGAGGGAATGGGAAGTTATTATTTAATGGGTACAAAGTTTCAGTTTTACAAGATGAAAGGAGACCTGTGGTTGGACGGTGGTCATGGTTGCACAACAATGTAATGTACTTAATGCCACTGAAATGTACACTTAAAAATGGTTGAGATGGTAAATTTTATTTCATATGTCTTTTACCACAATTTTTAAAAATTAATTAATTAAAAAACTGTAAGACACATTCATACTCTACCTCTTGTAACCAAAATTGAGGTGACTGTGTTTCTAGTTGAAAATCTCCCCTGCTGAGGCTCCCTTGCAGCTAGAAGTGGCCATGTGAGGCAGTACATGGGGTTCTATTTGGGGTGGAGGTGCAAGGAGGAAGTTTTGGAAAAGCTATTGTCCTCTTGATACAATGAGACAGCCTCAGGTGATACAGACATTTTGCTCTTCATCCCTTCCCTTATTTCTGTCTGGAACTAAAACACATCTGGAGATGCAAGAGCCATCATGGTACCAGACTGATGAAAGCTGCCTGCTAAACATGCAATACAAGAGGAGTGACACCTGGGTTCATGAAAACTTTTGTGAACAGTTGTACCATCCCTGGACTTCCTATTTCTTGATTCTCTTTCAACAAAATAAAATAAAATCCCTTTTTACTTAACCTACTGTAGTCAGGATTCAGTTCTATGAAATCAAGTGTTACATGAAGGACTTCCCCATCCCATTCAATGTCTATCTAGGCCAACTACTCCACTTAAACAGGAGACCTCATCACTTCAGGCTTACTCAAAAGCTACGTCATATATCTTCTCTCTGTGTAAACATTTTAATTTTTTTAAAATTTCTCCCATGCTAAGAAAAATTACCCTTTTCTTGATACTACTTCATCCACCAGGTATGTCCTCATTTATTTGATAATCTCTGTAGAAAAATTCAAAAAGAAATTACTTCTGCTTTCTGTCTCCAGTTCCTTTCCTTCTTGTCTCTCTAAAGGCCAACACAAGGAGGTACTTGTTTTACATACTCTTTCTCATTTCCTATAAAGGTCACCAGTGGCCTCTATATTTCTCAGTCATCATCATACTGAGCCCATGAGCAGCATCTGACACTGGGATCACTTGGCTTCCAGGACCACTGACTTTCTTGGTTTTCTTCCTATCTCACTGGTCACTCCTTCTTGGTCTTCTCGCTAGTTCCCCTCTTCTCCCTAACCTATAAGTATTTCATCCCCTTCTCTGCCTAAACCACTGCCCTTGGAGATCTTCTCCAATCTCACTACTTTAAGTATTATGTATCTGCAAATTACTTTGACTTTCTATCTCCACTCAGATCACTCTCCTAAATCTAAATTATATCCACCCAGCATCTTTATTACCAACCACCATTATCAACCAAAGATCCAGATAAGGTAAAGCTAGATGAATGAGGTTCATCTATATCTATATTGTAATATCAATCAACTCTACTGAAATATTTTACAGAGAAAGGAAAGGCCAGAGGTTGCCCACCACCTCTGGAGAGGGAGCTCAGGCTCTGAGATCAACAACCCGGTCCAGGTCTAACTAACCCAGAACAGCATCAATCTTGGAACTTCTATAAGAAACAATCAAGTGGAAAATGGGGAGAAAAACAGAAAAGCCAGGAGGAGCAGTAGTGCATGTGGAGCACCAGCCAGCAAACCCCCACCCCCAACCACAATATTCATGTGCAAGTCTGGGATACAATTTTCATCTTGGATGCCTTTCATATGGCTCACTCCCCAGAGCCAGCTCCATTCAGAGGATTAGAGAACAGGGACAAACAAGAGGAGCTAAAGAACCACAAAAATCTCTTGAAACAAGATTCCTGGCTTAGACTCACAGTGACCAGTTACGTGCACAAGTTATGTGTACAGATGTGAGTGCACATGCACTCTGTTACAGATGTGAGTGCACACACACATGCACTCCCTTACAGATGTGAGTGCACACATACACACACTCGCTTACAGATGTGAGTGCACACACACACGCACTCCCTTACAGATGTGAGTGCACACACACACGCACTCCCTTACAGATGTGAGTGTACACACACACGCACTCCCTTACAGATGTGAGTGCACACACACACACTCCCTTACAGATGTGAGTGCACACATACACGCACTCCCTTACAGATGTGAGTGCACACACACACTCCCTTACAGATGTGAGTGCACACACACACGCACTCCCTTATAGATGTGAGTGCACACACACATGCACTCCCTTACAGATGTGAGTGCACACACACACGCCCTCCCTTACAGATGTGAGTGCACACACACACGCACTCCCTTACAGATGTGAGTGCACACACACACGCACTCCCTTACAGATGTGAGTGCACACACACACATGCACATCCTTACAGATGTGAGTGCACACACACACACACACACACACCCTTACAGATGTGAGTGCACACACACACACACTCCCTTACATACACATATGTAAGGATGCTTACTATATAAGCATACTATAGCCAAAAGTTAAAAGAAGTAATTCATAAATCACCCCAATGATGGGAATAATGACAAGCTAGGATGTCCCCAAGCCAGGGGAAGTCTTGAAGGGAACATGAGCTTTTAGGGTTGTCTCTGTTCCACTCAGGGCAGTGAGCTCAGAATCTATAGGGAAGGATAAGAAGGAGGATGATAATGAAAGAGTCCACCACTTCTCCGCTTCCTGGGGTTCTCCAGGATCCCAGTTGGAATTTTAAGAACAATTAAGAAGTTGAAGACTTGTTCTTCCGAGTCAAAATCTAAGGCTAGCAGGTCCTCTTGTCACTTACAGGAGAAGTACCTGCCTTCATCACTGGGTGCCAGGCAGATTACTTCCACTAGGCACAGAGGCGGGATTTATTTTCCACTTAGGCAGAGAAGCAGGCAGAGGAGCTGTAGTGAAGACACCTCTCAAAGGCCTGCAGACACTGTCCAGGAAGAATAGACTTCTGAAAGAAAGGCAGGAACTATTTTGCACCCAAACGTGAGTGTTTCCTGAGCTCTACTCATTTCTCCACTGTGAAGAAGGCACTTCATGGACCAGCATCAATCTCTATCCCAACTGCAGCCAGAAGAGACACATAGGAAGCACATTTGGTAATTGTTATTGTCACTGAAACATACTGCTACCTAGACTACTGCTGTGGGCTGAATCCCTCCAAGAACAGGTCAGTAGCTCCATGAAAAAAAAAAATACTTTGCCCAAACTGCAGCCACGGGAGGGGCAGAGAAAAAGAGAGTAGACATATACCACAACACACCTTCACGCAGAAAACAACATGAAGGCCACGACCAACTAGTTTATGGGCACACTTGGGGGGAAATTATGAATTTTGCGGTATTCCTCATAAAGACACACAAGGTCTTTACAAACAGAAAATATTGAAAAGGAAGCTGGGAAGCCCAAATTACAGATCATTCATACAAATAACAAATAATTGCTGAGTGTCTACAATTCTAGCTGCTAATATCAAGGCACTGTTTTAAGTGTTTGAAATATAACAGTGAACAAACAAAGTAAAACCCCAGTCCTTAGAGTTTACATTTGATTGAAAACAAATCGTCTATTTGATGCCAATCATTCTGTTGACATCAAACAGAATGTCAGACGAGTGCAGTAGATTAAAAGGAAGGCATAAAAGAGGATGGGCCGTGTCAGGGTGGGGAGTTAAAATTTTCTCTGGGTAGCTGATATATAAGCAGGGGTCTGAGGGAGTTGGTAAGCAGCAAGCTTGGACACTCTCTGTGAGAGGCGCGTTCGAGGCAGAGAGGACAGCAGTTCCGTGCACAGGTCCTGGGGCAGAAGCACCACCAGCATGCTGAGGAGAGAGCATCGAGTTCAGTGTGACTGGATGACACTTGCAGATGACATTTATCACTGGATGACATTATGACATTTATGGTGTTGTGTTCATTTCTGAGAGGAAGAGCAGCAAGAGCTGCAATAAGAAAACTAGAATTCAAAAAGACACACATACCCTAATATTCATTGCAATGCTGTTTACAATAGCCAGGACATGGAAGCAACCTAAATGTCCATTACACATGAATAGATAAACAAGATGTGGTATATGTCTACAACGGAATACGACTCAGCCATTAAAAAGAATGAAATAATGCCATTTGCAGGAACATGGAAGGACCCAGAGATTATCATGCTAAGTGAAGCAAGTCAAACAGAGAAGGACAAATATCATATGATAACACATGCATGGAATCTCAGCTATGACACAAAGAATATCAACAAAACAGAAACAGGCTCACAGACGTAGGAACAGACTTGGGGCTGCCAAGGGGGGAGAAGGGGGGAAGGGAAGTATTGAATGTTTTGAGTTTGGAGTTCACAGATGCAAACTATTAAACGTAGGATGGATAAACAACAAGGTCGTGTTGTATAGCACAGGGAACTATATCCAGTATCCTGAGATAAATCACAATGGAAACAAGAACATGAAAGAGAGTATATGTAAAACTTAGCAGTACAGCAGAAATTAACACAACACCATAAATCAACTATATGTCAATAAAACTAAAAACAGACTAAAATAAATTTGTACAAAGCTAGATTGGAGAAGTCATGGGGCCAAGGCTGGACAGTCAGAGAGGACCCTGCAGGTGACAGTGGGGACTCTTCCTTCGGAAGACAGTGGAGGGCGTTCTGCAGAGAAGTGATGTGCTGGGTGAAGCTCTTTTTCCTTCTTTTTAATTTAGCGAGATGAAATTCACTTAACATATTTCAACAATGGAGGGGCATTCAGTAACTTCACAGTGTTGTACAAGGGCCACCTCTCTTTTCAAAACATTTCCATGACTACCAAATAAAAGTTTTTGCACATTAATCAGTTTTTCCTCTGTTCTCCCCTGCTTCCAAATGTGGATAACCACCTATTTTGTTTTGTCTCTATTAACATACCTATTCTTGATATTCCATATATATGGAGCCATATAGTAGGTATCCTTTTCTGTATGGCTTCTTTCAGTTTGCATATTTACTATGCTAAGGTTCATCCACTTTGAAGCATATACCAGCAATTTTTTCATTCTATCTGTTTTCTAAAGGAGATCAGTCCTGGGTGTTCATTGGAAGGACTGATACTGAAGCTGAAACTCCAATACTTTGGCCACCTGATGCGAAGAGCTGACTCACTGGAAAAGACCCTGATGCTGGGAGGGATTGGGGGCAGGAGGAGAAGGGGATGACAGAGGATGAGATGATTGGATGGCATCACCAACTCAATGGACAGGGGTTTGGGTGGACTCCAGGAGTTGGTGATGGACAGGGAGGCCTGGCGTGCTGCGATTCATGGGGTCGAAAAAGAGTCGAACATGACTGAGCAACTGAACTGAACTGATCTATTTTCTTGAAACACTCCCTTCACTTGGTGTCCACTTCGTTTTCCTGTTTTTCCATAAAAAGGAAGGCTGAATATGACCCAGCAATCCCACTTCTGGGCATACACACCGAGGAAACCAGACCTGAAAGAGACACGTGCACCCCAATGTTCATCGCAGCACTGTTTATAATAGCCAGGACATGGAAGCAACCTAGATGCCCATCAGCAGACGAATGGATAAGGAAGCTGTGGTACATATACACCATGGAATATTACTCAGCCATTAAAAAGAATTCATTTGAATCAGTTCTAATGAGATGGATGAAGCTGGAGCCCATTATACAGAGTGAAGTAAGTCAGAAAGATAAAGACCAATACAGTATACTAACGCATATATGTGGAATTTAGAAAGATGGTAATGATAACCCTATATGCAAAGCAGAAAAAGAGACTCAGATGTACAGAACAGACTTTTGGACTCTGTGGGAGAAGGCGAGGGTGGGATGTTTAGAGAGAACAGCATCGAAACATGTATATTATCTAGGGTGAAACAGATCACCAGCCCAGGTTGGATGCATGAGACAAGTGCTCGGGGCTGGTGCACTGGGAGGACCCAGAGGGATCGGGTGGAGAGGGAGGTGGGAGGGGGAACACATGTAAATCCTTGGCTGATTCATGTCAATGTATGGCAAAAATCACTACAATATTGTAAAGTAATTAGCCTCCAACTAATAAAAATAAACGGAAAAAAAAAGGAAGGCTGAGTACAATGGAATATTGAAAGCCCTCCTCAATATGGAATGAGTCATATTCCATTGTACAGATACATCACATTTACTTATCTATTCATTATTGATGGACACTTGGGCTGTTTCCACCTTTTGGCTACTTAGAATGATGCTGCTAACAAACGTGCATCCATGAACTTGACTGGGTCCCTGTTTTCCATTCTTTGGGGTGTAAGGATGAAGTTTTACTGGGATCGCCTCCAGCACTTTGTTGAGAGCTGTGTGGAGAGGGGGAGGTCAAAGGGAGGAAAGTCGGTAGGAAGCTCTGAAACACTGCAGGTAAGACGATGCAGACGCTGAGAAAATGTGATCTGAGAGAGGAGAGAAGCAGGGAAGGGATGTGGCCACCACGTGAAGGAGCCTTTCAATGAGACAGGTGTGATGAAACCCATCTTGTGTCGTTAACAGGCCCAGGAAGATGAGAACTGAGCGCCGACCACTGGGCTCAGCAGTGTGGAGATGAAGGGAGGGGGATGGCTGGGGGCCTCCGTGGGGGTGGGGACAGGGAGCCACAGGAGCAAAGAGCTCCTTCAAGGACTTCTGCAAAGGCACAGGAAAAGGGAATGATAGCTGGAGGGGGTGAGGAGTCAAGGATGGGTTTAAGGAGAGTAATTATGAAATGTCTGCTAATAAGAACGATGTGTCATGAGGGGGATCTTCAGGATGGATGTGAGAGGTGGCAGAGAAGTGCTGGAGCCGGAGCAACGTCCACAGTAAAGGACTTGGGACCCAGAGCCTGTGTGGAGTGAGCACTGGCCTCACCTTAGAGCAAGGTAAGCCTGCCAGGTGCTGGAGGTAAAATTCTCAGAAAGTCATACTGAAAGAAGCCCAAGTCTGGATCACTCTGGATTGTCTGATCTAATCACAAGGGGAGCCAAGCTTAAGTCAGAACATCGCATAAATCAAAGCACTAATATTTGACCATATATGCCAAATAATTGTCCTCTGCCTCAGATCTACCCTTCTTGTGATGTTTTTGGGCTAACATTAAAGCCACAATCATAAATAGTGGAGCAGCTGGCTCAGGAGGGAGCAGAGAGACTGTATAAAATGAGCCCTGCACCTCCCACGACATGCAAAATGTTGAGGCTTAGGAATAGCTCTGAGAGATATTGTTACCATCTCAGCAGAATCTCACCAGAATTCCCACATCTACTGCCAATATGCACAAATAGGAAGTAAGGTGGAATGGATGCTAAAATATCTTTTTATAATATCATTTAAGGGGCAATGATTCTGCAGTGGAAAGAGCACTGAAGGCGTGAGTTTGAGATCCCCCACTCCAACCACTCATTATCTGCATGACTTTAGTCAAGTGCATTAAGCTCTCCAAGCCTGAAGCTCTCAATCAAAAACTGGGGTCAATGATACCCATATCACCAGTTTTCAGCAGCAAATGAAGGGACATCACTAAAAGCAGTTTGTAAAATATTCTGTAGTTTACCCACACAACCTGGCTTCAGCGGTCTAATTGTGCTTCACAGGTGTTTTTTTTTTTTTTTCTTTTCGTGAAACTTTTTATTTTTTAATTTTTACACTGTTGTACTGGTTTCTGTCACACAGCAGTGTGAATGAGCCACAACCACACATATCCTCTCCTCTGAGTCTCCCCCTCTCCCCTCCTCCCCCCATCCAGGGCAGCACAGAGGGCCGGGCTTGGCTCCCTGTGTTATTCAGTGGCCTCTCGCCAGCTCCCTGTTGTACACACGGTAGTATACATATGTTGAAGATATTTTCTCCGTTTTTCCCACTCTCTACTTCCCTCACTGTGTCCACAAGTCCATTCTCTACCCCTGCATCTCCATTTCTGCCCTGCAAATAAGTTCATCAGTACTGTTTTCCTAGATTCCACATATATGTGTGAATATACGATATTTGTTTTCCTCTTTCTTGACTTACTTCACTCTGTATAACAGGCTCTAGGTCATCCACCTCAATAGAATTGACTCAAATTCATTCTTTTTTTTTTTAATTTGAAAGCTACCATAAAGCCCCTATGACAAGCAACAAGAATCCCCAGAAGGGGAGCCAAAGTCAAAGCCCAGGACGGGACGGTGAGAAGTCCCCAACAGCTCAGGTGTCTGACCTCTTCAACAATCTAGACTCATCAACTCATCCCTGGCTGAGCCATCAAAGACTCACCAAGAGCTACCCAGAGTCGGATGCCCTGTTTCATCATCCACCCCCATGACCTCCTTAAGCACATTTCAGCCCCTTTGAAGGGTTTGAGATACTGAAAAGGAGGGCGAGATGCTGAATCTGGACTCTCAATTTGGAGATGGACTCCCGAGGGTGTTACCTATGCCAGCGCTGAGAGCAGGGCTACCTGGGAGTAGCCAGGTGAGAAGTAGCTTCTCAGCGGCCTGTGTGTACAGCGCTGCAT
Source organism: Dama dama (assembly GCF_033118175.1). Classification (NCBI taxonomy): domain Eukaryota; kingdom Metazoa; phylum Chordata; class Mammalia; order Artiodactyla; family Cervidae; genus Dama; species Dama dama. The sequence goes on along the minus strand of NC_083700.1, from coordinate 5,475,651 downwards.
CTCCACCCCACACTAGAGATCACCAGGTCAGGGCTTAGCAAACTGAGAGAGGAAATGTGGGAGCTGCCCCTGTAACAAAGGACATTAGGATTTCAGCCCCACTAGACACCTCCCTGGGTTACCCTACAGATCAACACTGGCCTTTCTGCAATGATATAAATGCCTGCATCTGTCTGTCCAATATGGTAGTCAGGAGGCAATTTTACATGCTCCTGGAGAAAGAGCATTAAGGGGCTTGAAGGTGGGGCAAAAGCAGAAATGTGAAGACCCTGTTGTGTTCTTATGCACAGCCTCATTCTGTCCTGCGAATGCATAGCATGGCTTCTGTCCCCCCACCATCACGGGTCAGCTCCAGCCTCACTTCATACCTGCCCCCATGAAGTCACCCTTGCCCACTGGGCTCTCTCTGTGACTCCTGTGGGCACACTGAGAATGAGACCTACAGAAGACACAGGAAAGCTCAGCTGGGGACAGGCAAGGAGGCATCTTCCAAAGACACGGTGACTTCAAGAGAACCTTACATGATGAGTCTGAACATGCTGAGTTTCAGAGTCAGACATATCAAGTGGGGACTCTAGAGTGAGCGCAGATGCAGAGACTAAAAGCTCCAGGTGAGGTAAACAGGTAGAAAGTAGACTAGCTTACCATGCTGCCGCTGCTGCTGCTGCTAAGTCGCTTCAGTCGTGTCCGACCCTGTGCAACCCCATAGACGGCAGCCCACCAGGCTTCCCCGTCCCTGGGACTCTCCAGGCAAGAACACTGGAGTGGGTTGCCATTGCCTTCTCCCTAGCTTAACGTATGACCCTGCAATTCCACTGTTGGGCATTCATCTGGAGAAAAACATGATCCAAAAGGATGGATGCACCCCAATGTTCATTGCAGCACTGTTTACAACAGCCAAAACAGAAGCCACCAAAATATCCATTGACAGAGGAATGGATAAAGAGGATGTGATACATGTATACAATGGACTATTACTCAGGCATAAAAAAGAATGAAATAATGCCATTTGCAGCAACGTGGATGGACCTAGGGAGAGTCATACTGAGTGAAGCAAGTCAGACAGAGAAGGAGAAATTTCACGTGACATTCTTTATATGTGGGATCTAAAAAGAAATGATACAAATGAACTTACAAAACAGAAATAGCCTCACAGAGTAGAGAATGGACTTATGGTTGCCAGGGGGAAGAATGGAGGGCAGGAATAGTCAGGGATCTGGGGAAGGACATGTACACAATGCTAAATTTTAAATGGATAATCACCAGGGACCTAATGTACAGCACGTGGAACTCTGCTCAATGAGGAGAATGGATACACCTATATGTATGGCTGAGTCGCCTTGCTCTCCACCTGAAACTATCACAACATTGTTAATGAGCTATACTCCAACATGAAATTGAAAAATTAATTAAAGAACGTAGCTTGATTGCTCCCTGCTTGGCCCAGAGGAGCCTTAAGAGATAAAATAAGAAAGGTGTGTTTCATGCCAGATGTGAGGCTGTCTTGAGCCAGATGGAGGGGGCCTTGAATGCTAAGCAGAGTTTGACCTCTATTTCTTAGGAAATGGAGAGAGTCGACACACTTTTGAGCAGAGGCCACTATAGGAGGAAAACTAACAGGCCATCATAGAGGACAGATGCAAAAGAATCCTGGGGAGGTGGGGGCCACAGCCATCACACACCACACCCTTCTGTTTCCTGGGGTGACTTCTCCACTTCCAGCAGTTTTGAGCCCAACAAGCCCTGCCTTTGCTGGCAGTGGCAGACCCCACAGCTGACAGCGTGGTTGCCTTCCCAACTGCCAAGTCTCCCTCACTAAAGGGGACCCCGATACTGCTGGGCAGCAATGTGCCACCTTCTAGGGAGGAGTCACAACTGATCTAAACCAGGCAGGCCAATCTCTGCCCCTTTGCCAGTGACTAACCTGGGGGTTGGCTTGTGGCCCAGTTACGGCCAAAGAGGTATAAAGGGAAGCCTGCTGGGGGCTTCAGAGAAAGATTTCGCCCTGAGGAAGCAAACAAGGACGGAAGCTCTGGTCTCAGCCCTTCCCTTCTCACTCTCGGTCCTGCCTTATGAGGATAGAAGCCATCTTGCAGGCCCAGGTGGCAAGCAGGACAATGAAGTCAACACGTAGAGGACAGAGGGTAGGAATCTGGAGAGAGACCAGAGCCATGATAACACAGTAAAAAGGCCCAACCAACACAGAAATGCATCCCGCCCAATTTCTGGTTAATTAAAAAAAAAATCACTTTCCTGTTGATTTAAAGCCCTGATCATTCATTTTCATGTTATTTGAAGCTCAGTACCTACTAAGTTCTAATGTCACCTGGGATTTACTCCAGAGCTGGCCTGTGTTTCCTATCGCATGCAGAGCAAAGTCCGTGGACCCTGCAGGATAGCCCGACAGTGGCAAGCACAGTCTTCCAAGATTATAGGAGGGGGACAGTGGCCAGAACTGAGAAGCACGGGTCACTAAAGCTAGTGACTGCTGCCCCCATCATAAAAAGGAAGAGAACCACACTTTACCCTGCTACTGGCCAGGCAGAAACACCTGGAAGGAAGAGGATGCGCCAGGGCCCCGGCTGACCCATCAATGACCATTCAGCTCACCGAACGTCTCAGTGCTGTAAACCGAGTGGAAACATTCCGCCCAGCAGCTCGGCCCGGGGCGTGACGAGCTGGGTGCATTCCCTGCCAGATCCTCACTGCCTATCATGCTTTACGGACACAAAAACAAATTCCACCATATGTTAAAGTTAATTGCAAACATTTGCTGCTGAAGAGAACTCCATTTTTCAAAAGCCCACAGAGATCTGGTTACACCAGTGGCTGAAGCATCAACCAGCCTCATTCGCTCATCGGAAGAGGCAGGGCCCACGTGCGGGTGGCACCCAAAGTGTGAAAACAGCCCTCACGCACCCCTCTCCCCTCCCACCCAGCCTGTTCCCACCTCCACTGCGCTCAGCAAGTGCACGCCCTAGGTCCAAGGGTGTGCAACCCCCTTTCCCCATCAACACAGATGGAAAACCACTGTGGGGGCAGGAAGAGACGATGGCAGGAAGGGGCGGAAGGATGATGGCCTGAGAAGTGAGCTGGCTGTATTCCCCTGTCTGGTGAGTGTTGAAATGAGAGGCACAGAGAAACTCAGAAGCCCCCCAGGAGGCCCAGAGCAGTCAGGCTGGCTTGTTAGGGGTCTGCCTGGGGATATGAGAGATAGTTATTGATGGTGTAGTTCAGGAAGAGGCTAGTGAGGGTCAGCCTGGGGCTGACAATGCCCTCAGCTGAGCATGCAGCCTGGGGAAGTCCCCAAAAGGCCCGACAGCTGGGAAGAAGGCAGGACCTAAATCTGCCACGAACACTCTTCCACGGGCCACAGAGCGGCGTTCACGAGTCCACCCCGGCAGCAGGCAGAGGAAGCAGGAGGCCTCCGCACTGCACCCGCACTCCCATCTGTCCCGGGAGGAGCACTCGCGGTTTGGATTCGCACCAGCCCGGCTGGAGACACAACGTGGGAGGGGACAGAGCGCGGACCCTCTGGCTCAGGTAAGAGCACCCCAGCCGTGCGTGGGGAGCACTCCGTGCACTCACCATCTAGGCTCGTCCCAATGTGCTGTGTCTGGCTGACGGAGAACGGTTTTCGAGCAAGCTCCTGGAGGAGGGATTTGTGAAGCAAGCACCATCACGGAAGGACCTGTCACGCCTAGAGAGCCATCTCCAGGCCTTTCAAAGGGTCAGTAGCATGGGTGGTCTAATAAGGGGGGCTTGAGGCACAGCCCAACACCACCCAGCGGCCCCTCCTAGCTAACAGCAAGCTCTGGGATCCTCTGCGTCCATGCAGAGACCATTCATCCAGCAGGTACAAATGTGTAATTGACGCAAAGGGGAGGAATTTGTCAAGTGAGGCAGGTCAACCCACTAGGGTTCCTCTGGAGCTTGTCCACTGAGGCAAACGTCACCTTCTCATCTGGGAAGAAGGGTTCATAAAATGAGCACCACCTGTTTAGTCTCTTCTAATATGAACGCTGCCCCCACCAAACACAGTGCATCTTACATGTACTATCTTATTTGTAATACATATGCATTTATTAAGCACCCACTGGATTGAGTCACTCCATGCTGAGTATTTGGGGTCACAAAGAGTAGGACACGACTGAGTGGCTGAACAACAACAAATGCTGATTATTACAAAGCACAAACTAACAGCTAATTAGTTCAGAACATAAGCATAGGAAAAGCGTGCTGACAATACAGGAGTTTAAGAAGATAAGGGTGCAAGGAAATGTTCAATGGCATGCTGAGCACAAATCAGGCAACTTTAGGAGAACACGCAGGACCACGGAGCAATGCCGGCAGACGGCACCAGGACAAGAGAGAAAAGCATAAGTACTGTCACACTCGCCGAAGCCTCGCATGCGCAGGACACCCTTCAAGGCACCAGATGAGGCTCTTTATTCCTCGTCACTACCCCGAGTCAGACACGGCAACCATGCCCATCTTACAGATTACACTCCCACAGAAAGCTTACGGGAGCGTAACCTCAGCCTGAGTGTGATGTATCTGCCCTGAGTCCTGAGCAGTGCACAGCTGCCTGGGCCCCTGGAATTATTTCATCTCTCTTCTCTGCTTTTCGGGTCCAATTGTGGGCCTGAAACTGGTCCTCTCCTGGCCATGCCCCATGCCCATTCTCAGCAGCTCTGCACACACATGTATTTGTACTCCGTCTTCATAATCTGAGAACACTTTATACATCTACTTTGGTTCGTGTCACTGAACTTACACCCATCAGCTTATATCTGTCCCCCTCATTGTATTTTGTCCCTAGAAGAAGAATATTCATTTTTTTATTCCCCAGGACATAGAGAACCAGCTATGCACAGTATTGTAGGTACTTAACAACTGTTTGTCAGACTGAATTAAAATGAACTTGAATGTAACTGATTTGGGGTTTGGGTCTTCAGGGTACAGAAGTCAGGGTTTATTGCTAGTTCTCTCCCAGAACTGAGGAATGACCACACTGCCCCAGCTGACCCACCTTCCCAGCGCTGGACTCCAGGGGTGAGTATTTACTGCGGAAATCAGAGGCGGCAGCGGGACTGATGGATGGCCACCACCCTCACAAAGAGCTGTGGGACGCAGTCTCCAGCCACAGCCTCAGGGCTGCTAACTCCCTTGGAACTTTATGGCAGTGTTGCCATGGAGGTCACGGATGTCACGCGCCATGGAGGCAAAAAAACGAAATTTCCCTAGAGGTGCAACGCTGATGGGAACTCATTCACAGGGAAGAGTGAGTTACTTAACCTCTCTGAGCCTCAGTTTCCCTGCCTGTAACATGGAGATGATAACACAGCTCATAAGGTCGTCGGGAGGATTTAATTCAGCAATAGACAGAGCACCGTGGCCACAGCATAGTGGGCTCTCAACCATCGAGAGCAACTCCCATTCCCTTACCTGTTTTTAGGAGTTCTAGTGTCATCCCATCTTGTGAAAGTGAGCTTTGGGGGGGTCTTATTTCCGTTTTTAGTTTACACACCCTAGACCAGAGTTTGTAGGACTCTGGGGTTAAGGGTGGAAGGAACCCTATGGTTTCCGATCAGTGAAGCTCCTCATTGATCAAACATAGCCAGACTGACATCTGAAACTGCCACCAAAGAGCTACAGGACTCAACTCCTCCCATTCTCAGTCCCAGGCTGGGCCTCCACCAGGCATGTAATCTGCTTCTGGGTCCCCACAGCCACTTGGTTGCTAAATACACTAACGGGAGTTATTCATTAGCAAGTGTGAATAATACCCCCCAGCCAGCAGCAGTCTAAGCTCTGCTACAGGGCCCAGTGCAACTGCCTGTTAGCATTTGTGAGAAATACAGCAGTAAAAGGCTCCAAAGAACATCACACTAAACCTGACTAAGGTGAAGAGGCCCACTCACTCTCAGGAGACGCCCACCCACACTGCAATACCCTCCCTCACGTATACCCCGGCCAGAACCTCTGCTCTTCACTCGGCGTCACGCCTCTGACTCACGTCCACCTCCCCAGCAAAATCCCCTCTTTTTTAATGTAACAAATCCAGACGTCAAACACCCAGTCTTCCTTCTCCAGGGAAAGAAGAGGTGCTCTGGAGGCAGAGAAGTCAGATGCTCTAAGAGGGGGGCAGGAAGGCAGATGGAAGGGGAGGGAAAAGAGAATGAAAAACGGATAGCATCCAAGGCAGGCAGCTGTGCCCCTGTCCCACTGGTTTCTAGAACATTCACGGTGCCTCTGTGTGTGTGTGTTCCTCCCCATGAGCTTGAACACTAGCCCACTCAGAACAAGAGCAGACTGCGGTGAGGCCAGGAGTCACCCACAACTGTGTTAGGACTATCACGGAGGTGTTCCAAAGGGGAGCCAGAGCATGAGTGATGGGATGGACACCCCGAGATGCTGGGAGGAGGGAGGGAGAGACAGGGGATCGGGTGGGGTGGGGTCATGAGAGGTGTCGTAAGGAGAGAGCAAAAATCTAAACGGCACTCCTTCAGGTCAAGTCAGTACACTGCAGTCCTGAGAATGCATCTGCTGACTCTCCTCCCCAGTCTTCAAACTCCCTGGTCACAGCCTATCTTGGAAAACCCTCTCAGCCTTTTCCTGCCCATCAAGAGGTCCTTAATGCTAGGACAAGCCCCTCTTTTTCTGATAACAAGAGCCGGCTGGGATTTTAAAATCAGCCCCTTGCTGATGAAGAGCTCTTGAAACATAAAAAGATTCCAACCAGACAGCCCTGCCCAAGAGGCAGCTGCCCCTCCAACCTCACCCTCGCAGTCTTTGGCAAAGCCCAGACCCAAGTACGCAGTCTCAGGTCCCGGAAAGAATCTGCATGTGTGACCTGATGGATAACCTAAGAGGATGAACAGCCAGGGGCCCACAACCTTAAACTCTAACCCAGAATGAATACAGGACTCAAAAACCTGAGGTGATAGTTACTCTCCGGATTCAGGCTGCTAAAATCACCTCAGACAAGGATATTCTACATATATGCAATGAAACACACACACACACACATTTTTAAGTGTGACTGGTGACAAGCTTCCCTGGTTGAAATACATTCTTCAACTCTTAAGAGAGGGGTTACAAAAGAGTATATGCTCGTGACTGAAGATGAAGGAGGAGATGTACGCAGAGAGTGCGAATAAGCAGAAGCTGAAAGAAGGGTGCTGCAGGGAACAGCTCTGGACCTAGATTCCACTGTTTAGGGCAGGAACAGGGGACGCCCAGGAAGGAAGCTGCAGGGCTCAATGGTGAGTGCCGCAAGTCCGGGCAGTGTGGCCAGTGTGCTGGGGCTGCTGGGATCCCGAAGGCAGGGCAGAGCGGAGTGACGAGACACGGCCAGCAGGAGGAGGTGGGGTCAGAGAGGCTCTGCGGGAGGCATGTCCGCTCAGTGAAGTTGTCTTGGCATCTGCCCACCCCTCCACTCTCTGCCAGGGCTCATGACCAGGGGTACCAGCTTCGAGAGGGCATCTCTGCCAAATCTTCCACCCAGGAAGGGGCATTCCAGGGCCACGGCAGCATCTGGAAGACTGTTCAGGGCCCACAAACAGGGTAGCCAGACCTGGGATAACATCACTCATCAGGTCTCCTCTCATCACAGGCAAGTGTATGTTCAGCTCAGAGACGGATCTAACTCGGGTTATCACTGCTCTGAGTGAGTACCTGAAAAACCCAAGACCTCCTTTGCCCCATCAGCCCTTTGTGAGCTTCAGATTCCTGGAATCTGCCCCGCCCCCATTCACTGTGGCCACAGGCAGGTCTCATCTTTCTGCTGAAAGAACCCCACCTCCACCCCATGGCACCCCACACACCTGAAATGCATTCTGCTAGGATGGCAGAGAAAGAAGGGCATCTGTTATCTCTCAGGGCAAGAATCCAGCTTCTTCCAATATCCAAGGGTGTACAGTTGGGCATGAGGAGGTCTATGAACCCCCAGAAATTGCATGGTTTTGTGTGTAGGTGCTTAATGTGAATTTCTAGGAATAACTACCATAGCTGATATAATGTCAGTTACCGTGCCCTAGTTACTATTCCAAGAGCTTAAACCATAGCAGCTAATTTATCTCCTTACAGAGGAGATACAAACTGCATTTATCCTCCATTTAAAGATGCGGAAAACACAGGAACCAAGCGGCTAAGGTACCACGGTCACAGAACCAGCCGATGGTAGAGCCGGGATTCAAACCAGGACATCCAGTTCCAGAGCTCATAAAACTACCTTGACATACTGTCTCAGTTTAAGTCACCTTGTCAGAAAGGCCCATGGCCTCACCACGCCTGACCGTCTTAGAGGCATCTTCACATCAACGTCTGGCATGTGGCTATGCCCTGTTGAGCTCCGCATGCCAAGAATCCAGAACCGCACCCAGCATCCAGGAGATGCACGGCGGCCACTCTCGGGGAGGATGGACAGGGACGAGGAAACAGGCTCTCCATCCGCAGCTTCCTCCTGCCTCTCAGAGCGGTCTCCTTCTCACATCCTCGCACCTCTCCCTGGCACCTCCATCACACCTGGGAGCTGCCCTTCCTCGGGTGTTCTCGCTGCCCACCCACTTCATCCTCTGTCTGGTCCTCCCTCTTCACCCGAACAGTCTCGCCGGACCTCACTGGTTCATAAGCCCGGGGGCCAGCCCCACCACCCGATCCAGGACTACCTCCTGGTGGTTACAGAGAAGGTTGTAGGACTCGACGAAATTCAGCACACAGGCCCTCCAGGGAGAATACACAGTAAAAAGCCATCACCCAGAGGAAGCTTGCCTGCCAGGCAACCGCAGCCAGGCCAAGAGGAAGGCGTTGCAGCGTTACCTAGACCAGTGCAGAGGGCCCTGCGGACGAGGCGTGCATCAACAAAGGAGGCAGCCTCCTCTGTCTGGGAGGGCTTCTTCTGGAGTTTGGGCTTGAGGAGCTTAGAAGTTAAATGCCCACCACCAGCTACATCCTATGAGCATTCAACGCATTTTCTCATGCCACTGATTTCCAAGCCAGAACTCGGATCCTTTCCACCGTGGGTTGCAAACTCCCCAGGCCTGTCTAGTCATGGCTGAAATCAGTGACCCCCTGACAGGTCCTCTGCGTCCTGTGAAAATATAAGTGAGTGTGGCCTCCATCCAGGGGGCAGAGGCCTCACCCCTGAAAATTAGCGCCAGGGTCAGCAGGCACTGGCCCGAGTCTGCTTCCTGTTCCAGCAAAGCCTCGAAGAAGCACCAGAGGGTCCAGCTCATCGCCCTCTTTTTTATTTTTTATTTTTGCACCCTCTTCTTAATATAAGCCCTAGGAAGTCTTTCCAGGGCTTATTCTCTCTCTCGCAGACTCTTGCACAGTGGGGGAACTACGGAGATCTCAGAGAGACGCTGGCATGGACTCCACCCGCAAAGCTGCCCTCCTGTGAGGGGAAGGGGTGCTGATGGCCGAGTCATCTGTTCCCGCAACACAAGAAGCTCAGCTGCTTCATGCCTCAGGATCTCCTCTAGTTAAATGGGATCCGCACTGCCTCTCCAACCACATCAGTCACTTGAGTACGTCTAACCCCTCCAGAAGCAGGATAGGGCAAACTTATCTTCTAATTAGCATCTCTATAATAATAAAAATAATTCGCAGTATTAGTTCTGACAAATGACCACAGATCGAGCCTATGCGGCAACATCTCTCCACACCAATAAACATATCAACTGCCCCAAAGACTCTCAAATGGGGATTTGCGGGGAGGGCTTGGTGAGGAGCCATTTACATAACCCCTTTCTGTCTAGTGGTCCCCCTCTCCCCGGGGCGGGCAAGTGCTCGTTTTACTGCCTGGCAACCAGACTGGGACTAAGCTTGCTAAAATATGAGTGTTTTTTTGGCTGGAGTACCAGAGAGCCTGCAGCCCTACGGAGAGAGAAAAATTGAACACACCAGGCCGTGGCTCCAGAAAGGGGAAGAATTAGACTTCACACCGAGCAGGCTGAACCATGGCATTCTTTAGATAATGCTTAACAAACCCCCAAACAAAGGCGGCCAACTTAGCTGCATGTTCGTAAAATGTATTCTCAGCAGATTCGGGCTTATTGAAGCACTGAGTTGCTTTGCAGCCAGGCTCCCCATCCTAAGCTTCCCGTTTTTCCGTGCTGTTCCCCTTGTCTAAATTCCTACAGATTCTGCCAATCAGAATTCCTCACTTCAGGCTCAGGGGGGCTTAGCAACCAAGGTAAATGATGGTGCTTTTAAATTTGATCCTAACCCTGAAGAACCACTGGCCCCCATCCCAAAGCCCCCCACTCTGATGAGCCATCATCCAAGGCCGGTGCCCTCAGTGGTTTGCAGGATGATCACTTAGAGATGAAGTCCGTGGAGTTCTTGGATTCACCTCCACGTCTCAGCATCCCGCCTCGAATGACATCTCTCACATTTATTCAATGCTGCCAACAGACTGTTTAAGACCAGGATTGTGAAAGTTCAAACTCGAGGTTACTTTATTTTTGGTGATGCCACTGTCAGTGTTATTTTTAAAGCCACAGGTCAATGACTAGCACTTGTGTACCCACATGGAAAGCTAGCTTAATGAACTAGTAGGCGATTTTTGGTAGTCCAGCCTGCTTTTTGTTGCTTCTTAAATGCGAGTGTGCGTCCTCAGTCTCTCAGTCCTGTCCAACTCTGCAACCCCATGGGCTATATCCTGCCAGGCTTCTCTGCCCATGGGATTCTTCAGGCAAGCATACTGGAGTGAGTAACCATTTCCTCCTCCAGGAATCTCCCTTACCCAGGGATCAAACCCAGGTCTCCTGCTTGGCTGGTGGATTCTTTACCAGAGAGCCAGCTGGGAAACCCCTGATTGCTCAGTGATAAAGAATCTGCCTGGCAATTCAGGAGCCACGGGAGATATGGGTTTGATCCCTGGCTCGGGAAGATCCCCTCGAGAAAGAAATGGGAACCCACTCCAGTATTCTTGCTCGGGAAATCCCGTGGACAGAGAAGCCTCATGGGTTACAGTCCATAGGGTCACAAAGGAGTTGGACACAACTTAGCAACTAAAGAACTGTTTTCTGTTGCAGAATGTATGGGGCGATGGAAAGAGGGCAAAAGGTAGGGAAACAGGCTTATATATGGAATCAAACATGAACATTGTCTAACTCTACTGTTACTTAGCATAACTTTCACGTCTCCCTTCGTCCCCCTCCAGTTATCCTATTTATCCTGTACCCAAATTCCCCAGGACTTGAGTATTACTTGGTAGAGAACAAGAATTTAGGATCCGGAGACTAGACTCTGGGGTTCTTACATGTGGACTACCTGCAAATTTCATGAAATCAAAGCTTTTCCTGCAGGAAAAGGTACCTCTTCATTCCAAGAGATGAAGAGCTGGTCCTGATGGCTAGAGCCCCACCAGCAATCCCTGCTAACTAACTCTGGGACCTCAGACAGGATTCTTTGTTAGGGGCCTCCTCCATAAGACAAGAGTAACACTTCTTACTCCAAGGCTTAGGGGTGAATGGGATAAGGAGCAGAAAATATCAATACTTTTAGTGCGTTGGAGAAAGATGTGTTGCCTGGGAAAAAAATGCACAGAAGTTGAAAATTATGTTTTTTTATCAGTGGACTTGCTGAGGCTTTAAGCCCAGAAAGCAGTCTCTCAGATAGCTCTGAAGGACGGCTCCAAAGAGGTAAGGGAGGGGCCTGGATACATAGGAGCTTTTGCAACGAAACCAGATATTTGGAACATCAAAAGATTACTGTTAATTAAAGTAAAAGTAGATATCTCAAGTTAATGAATTTAGCACTCTTCCTATTTTTTTTAATATTTATTTATTTGGCTGCACAGGACCCCAGCTGCAGCACCCAGTATCTTGGTTCTTTGTTGCAGCACATGGGACCTTTTAATCTTCAGTTGTGGCAAGAAGTGTCTTTAAGGTGCAGCCCACAGGTTAACTGTCTAGGGCCATCCTGAATCCCCTCAGAGTGCACAGTTAGGAATGGCTGCAGTGACTGATGGTTTGATGGCTATAATATCATTTGTTTACTGATTTGGCAGGTGACATTTTTTTCATCCACAAGTGCAAGATATTAAACTTTATTTAAAAATCTTCAAGACTCTCTAGTTCTTGAATATTCTTGCATGTGGCTTCCCTGAACCCCCATCTCCACTGCAAAGCTGCAGCTGGGAAGCAATACCCGACCCGGAAACACGAAGCAGAGCCTCTGAACGTTTGTGAGCTGAAGCCACCTGGACTGGTGACCTAAGCGTCCATGGCCTCAGACTGCAGATTTAAGAGGTGATCACGGCAAAAATGGAAGCTGGGAAATACGTCAAGCACAGAGCTTAACAACAGAGTCCAACTCCAACCCCAAGACACAGAAGAGACTCCAGGATTGCTAGAGGTGAGGACCAGGAAACTTTCAGGCTGAGTCCAGATGGAGCAGAAAGCAGGCCTTTTACAGATGATGGCTACACGTGTGTATTGGTGCCTTCAGGCGTGCATAGGGACTGTGTGTCAAAGACCTTCCTTTCAGGCTCATGAACCCACAGGTAGCAGTATCCACAGGCTGATAAATCCCAAATCCCTGCCTCCGGCTACTTCTCAAACTCCAAACTCATGTCCAATTGCTATGTGACACCGCCACCTGGATATAAAACACATCTCAAACTTCACAGGGCCGGGCAGAACTTTTTCCCCCATCAACTCCCGAAACTGTCCATGTGGCAGTGAGTGTGGGGCGGGGGGTGGGGGTGGGGGGGCGTCTCCATCCACCTAGGAGGCATCCACACCGTAAGATCTAAGCCAGCCCGTCCTGTGAGGCCTCCACGTCACAAGAGAGCTCATTCCTCTCTCCCTGTCTCCGCTGTTAGCGCCACTCCTTGCCCTCCTGAACTCTGCCGCACAGCAGCCGGGGGACTTTCTGAACATGCAGATTAGATCTCACTCCCCTGTGGAAAACCCTCCAAGGACTCCCAAGGGATCTAGAATAAAATCCAAAATCCTTGCTCTGACTGACGGAACTTCTAGTCCAATCCTTGCCACCAGCTCCAGCCTCCACTCTCCCCCCCTTCACTCAGCTCCAGCCTCACTGCCTTCTTTCTGGGCTCAAATAGGCCGACTTGTTCCTTACACAGGGCGTTCTCACTGGCCACATTCCACTGTCCAGAACGACCGCCACCTCTGCCGCCTGTTCCTCCTCCTCCTGCTCTTCTTCTACCTCCCCCTCCCCTCCCTCCTTCCCTGCATCCTCTTCCCCCTTTTTCTCCTGCTCCTCCTACACATGGATGGCTACTTCTGGCAGTCGGATCTCAGCTCCAGCAGGCCCCCTAATCACCCAGCCTGAAAAACCCACCTGCTCAGCTTCTACATCATCCTACATAGCACTGGTTTTCTTATTTGCATCTTTATTCCTGGTTTGTCTCCTCTAGCTCTGATGTAATTCAGTAAACAGAGACATCACATCTGAGTGGCTAGCACAGAGCCTGGCATGTTGCAGGTTCTCAAAACATTTTCACTTGTGGGACTCTTCTAACCAAAACACACATGCAAACACACCCTCATGGTCACAGGTACCTAGGTAGAATTTTCTCATCATTCTCCTTGTCCACAAGATATTACCCATGACAAGCCTACGCTTACTTTATATCTAATATCTTTTTATTGCCATGAGGCAGAGGAAAGAAATTGCTGAAGAGTCATTGCCTAGATTGGCGAGAAGTAAGGAAAAGATGCAATTCACTCCCCCTCACCCCAACCTCCATCATGACAAACTAGCTCTATTGTCCATTTGAACACCAGTAGTTAAGAAGCAGTTTTAAGATCCAAAGACCTAAGTCTGAATCTGAACCTCAGCCACTCACTACACAGGGGATGCCAAACACCTCAGGCTCACTCTGGCCTTCTTTGTTTCTCGTCGAGCGGATGACTGTAATAGCAGCTTGTAATAAGGAACAATGAAGTATATAAAATCACTCTGCACATTGTAAAGTGTAAGCTACAAATGTAGGGGCTGTTGCCCATTATTGAGATAAACGGAATTTTCAATGACCGCAGATCTACCTGATTATTGATTTCATTTGATAGCATTGATCACCTTGGCTCAGTATGTTTGTGTGCATGTGTATTTTGGGTCGGAAAAAGAGCTAAAGAAGGGCTGCTAACAATGAATTTTAAAGAATGCATCCCGACAACAAACACCGAAAGCGCATTCTGGGAGTCAAAGCTAATATTAAGAGCGAGTGAGCCAGCAGGCAGTGGAGGTCAGAGTTAATTACAGCCGGCGGCGTTTTACATGGTGCCTACCCAGGCCTCCTCCACTGGGAACACCACATTGTAAATCCGAGCTGGCTGATATTAGTGAGCCCTGATTAGAATATGCCCACAGGGCCTCTTAAACTTTCCTCCTCTTCTAAAGCGTTTGTTTTCAGCAAGATTTATGGGCACCTCTGCTGAGGGTGAGCAGGTCTGCCAACACGGAAGTCCTTCCCTTCACAAAGCCTCAGCTGCACAGAGCCTGCCTGAGCCCTGGGTGTGAAGAAAAGCAAGCTCCCTCTGGGTGATCTTCCTGCCCATAGAGAAGAGCGTGTGGGAGCCTCGCATGAAGTATTCAGACTTCCGGCCAGCCTGCAATGGCCCCCAGGACTAGGAGCCACCAATGGGGGTAAACACCAGTGGCATTGAGGAGAACCAGAGGCTCTTAGTGTCTCCATCTGTGCAATGGGTGACAGGAAAAATGGATGTTGACTTCGCCAAGCTCTGAAAGGTAAGAAGTGTTTGATGTTTATAAGAATGTCCTTTACAACTTAGCCACACACTCAGACTACTCTACTTAAAAAGAATAAGTGTGTTTCCCAGGTTTACACGTTCATATGGGATGCGCAGCAGGATCTCCGGCCAGGATGCAGGGATCCAGGGAGGAAAGTGAAAGGATTCTCATCTCACTTCACAGTTATAGCCCATCCCACCCCTGGAAGGAAACCCTGGGAGAAGAAAGTTCTGCAGGAACTCCATTCCCTACTTACTGCCCAGGATGGGTGAATCTGCGCCTGTGGGATGGGCTTCCTCTGTAGAATGAGATGTGGAGGAGACGGGGCATTACATCTCTTCCAGTCTAAGCACCACAAGCCTACAATTCTCCTTGTCCCCTCCCATGACATCCACAAAACCAGGGACCATTCTGAAAAAGAAGTCAGGGACAGCTCTGAGACGCTGCAAGCCTGTTCTGGTTAAGAGCTGCTCTGAGTCTCAGGGCTGCTAGGAAGGACAGTCTTCTTACCCAGCAGGCAAGAGAAGGTTGACATCTCCAAGGTGAATGCACACTTACAGGCTTCCCTGTGAAGGATTAGCCCACGAGAACCGGCTGCTCGCCATCTCCACCAAGAACCAAATGAAAGGAAGCAGGCTCTGCCTGATGGGCTGGGCTTAGGCTACAAGTAGGGAAGCATTCCTAGCCATGACAGGTTGTGAAACACAGCAACCAGTTACTAAGAGAAGCATCATAAGCCTCTTTTCCAAACTCCCTCTCTGGCATGATGGGCCCCTTGTCTGTCTGAGGTGGCTCAGTTGCCTGGGAATGGAAGCGGGAGGAAGGGCAGGGGCTTTACGATACGATAGCCCACCTCTGCAAGCCATGTGATCCTCCCTGGAGTAGGACAGGGTGTGGACTACTTGTTAATAATTAGAAAAATGACAGTAAAAAAAAAAAAAGAAAGAAAGAACAAACAGACAAAGAAAACAACCCAGGACTTATCCAGACTCAAAGGCTGAGTCCAAGAAGGGGCAAGACCCCTGAGTAGTCACCGTGCAGATGGAGGTGAAGTTGGCAGCAAGGCTGTTGTCTCAAGTCCAACGGGCTGAGGTTCAAGTCCAGAGGACTGGGTTGACTGCGTCCATCACCATTTGCACTATCTCTGTGACTGTGGACAAACTACCTAAAACCCCTGAACGTTAATCCCCTCATTGATAAATAGTCATTATCATAATTGATTTCAAGTTATCATCAGTAATTCCCACCTTGAAAGGTTCTTGTATCAGATAACTTATGTAAGAGCGTCTGTTATACAGGCACTCGGCAAATGTGTTAAGTGGCAGGCTTCTTTTCTTCCTGGCAGGCTCTGGATCTGTGCAGGGACTGACCCCACTGACCTCAGAGGTCTCAGCAGGAAGACAGAAGCCAAGGAAGAGCCAGAGAGGATCAGCCTGACAGTTCCTTTGCCTCATTTCATGATGGACCCTCCAAAGGTCTAAATTACCCCAACTCTGTGCGCCTGGGCGATGAAAGCACACAGATTCAGAAACCAGAATCTGAGGGCTCCCCAGCTGGCTTGTCTTGATCAAGTTCCCTTAGCCTCTCTGTGCCTCAGTTTCCCGATTCGGTAAAGATGGCACAAGAGTATCCAGAGCAGAGGGGAGAGGACCCACCATGTACCAGGCACTACACCTAACACTTTTCATACTCTCCTTGAATCCTTTGCAAGTTTATTATTACTGAGTCATTTCACAGATAAGGAAACAACTTTGGAAAAGTACACTGCCTGAGACCACATAGATCAGGTGTGGCAGCAGGATTCAAATTCAACCTATCCAGCTCTAAAGACAAGTCCTTTAGCATTTTTAAAATACCTCCAAGAGGTGTTCTGAGTATTTGCAAAATTGTGTCTAGAAATAATTAGGGGAAAGTAAATGATAATATCACACTATAAAGAATGTTTGATGCTGGAAGTGAACCAACAATTCTTAAATAGCACAGTATCCAAGGTGTATCTACCTTAAGTCCTCTACCCCCTCCTATTACCCAGCTCGGTTGAAATCCAGGAGATAAATACAATGGGAATTAACAGTAAGACTAGGTTAATAGGAAAAATAAATCAAGAATGTCCCACTGTATTTGTCTTGATAATAGGAAGCATCGGAACTTTAAAAATGCAAACTACTAATATTGTCTAAATGATCTCCTATCCACTGCCTAGCCAGCTGCCTCAGGTAGTGTGGGTTGGGCTGCCTTCCATAAAATCCATCTGATCCAGCCTGATTTATTAGACCCTAGAGATGGTTCTGCTGGCAGAATATGATCAGTGACTTAAGAAATCCTCTTCACAAACAAAAGAATCCACCTCTCTCTGGGGCTTGAAGCACTGAACTCCTTCTCACTCCACACCCAGTAGGTAAATGAGAGCATGGACTACACCCCTCCTTAAACAGGGAAGCCCAGACTCAGAAAGTAATTTGCCAAAAAGGGGGCAGTGACAAGATGAGGTTGGAACTGGGCCCTCAGCATGGGCTTCATCTGGGAACTCTTGTTTCTTTCTGTTCTAGAGGTCTGGGAGGCTCCAGTTATTTGTCTAGAAGGGTGAAGCTGAGTCTTTCCACCCAGATCACCCATCCCAAACTTCTAGTGGCTAACAGTATTGTTTCATTCAACTCCCAGGCAACATTTCCTACAAGGGCCACACCTGCCTTAAAAATACAAGAGTATTTTTTAAAATACAAGTCTTAAGAATATAAGGGTCTTGTTGAGGATTACTCTATTCCCAACAAACCTATAAAAAGTCAATTAGGGGAAAGTTATCCATGTTCTTGGTTTTGCTAAACAATAACAACAAACCAACTGGCCACTATATTCCTTAAAAACTCTTTTATTTCAAATATCTGATGTACAGCCAATTTCCGAAGGATGCTATTCTTGTGTCAGTCGAGGTCCTCCTGTCCTGAGAATGAACTCCCAGCCAGGGTCCCTTGTTTGGTTGTACAGCCATAGAGCCAGACTGAGTTATTCATTAACTCCCTGTATGAAAACTGAATAATAAAACTGAAGTGTGTTAAACAAATCCAGATGAGGGGGTTTAAATCACCTCCAAGTCACTAGGCTTAAAACCGCTGTCATTTCCCCTGGAACAAACATGCTCTACCTTGCTCTAGCACCATGTTATTAAGTGGAGATAACAATATTTATGCCCATCCCAGGGGGGCCTGGATGGACAGCTCCCCCGGGCTGGACCAGCAGAGAGGAAGAATTGACAAGCAGCAGAGGAGACGGGTAGGTGGCCCCCGAATGCTCTTCCAGCTCTGTGACTCCCAAATATGTGCGGAGGTGAAGGGCAGAAAGGTGTCTTGGGATCAGCAGTGCCTGTCCTGCGTTAGAGCCAGAAACGTGTCTGTGACTAGCCGTGGGAGTCGACGCTTTCGCCCCTCTGTAACAACCACTTAGCTCCTATTTCTCCCCAGGGATTTATGTGCGAGCTAACAGCAGGCAGCTGCCGCCGGGAACTGCAAGGCAACGGGACGCCTGCAAGAGGAAAAGCCCTCCTGGGCCGCTCCTGCAAGCAGCCACGATGCGGTTCAAGATTCCAGCTCTGGTGGGACCCCGTGTCTCCTAGGTTACAGCTGAGGACTGTGTTTTCCTTTATTACAACAGAAAATGTGTGTTCTCCAGGGACTGTTCAAACATCTGTACGCGGTACACCATGTGTGCATGTGTCTGTGCACTCATATACGCTCAGGCAGCAGCGGCAGTCATGACCCAGCTCTTCAAATAACCTCTCCAGATACTTAAAATTCACGGGGCCTTATTACTGGCCCGGCAGCCAGTCTGCTACAGATGTGCAATGGTGCAGTCTCAGAACTCTAATTAAAATAGAGGAAGTGATCTCCTCCTCAAATTTCCTTTAGCTTAAACTCCATAAAAATCACTAGGTAATATCCAATTGGCAGAGCAAATCATAGGAGCTGGCAGCTGGGCTGAGTGGACAGAGCAAACAGACTTCTGGCCCCCCACGGGAGGTGCCTTTGGGAACACCCATGCCAGAGACTCCAGCCTCCTTGCCTGTGCCCGCATCTAATCTTTTGTGGTAATATTTATGAAGTTATGATTATGCGTCCATCTGGAGTGAGACAGGGGAGGGCTATTGTTGTGTGCTGTTAGTCACTCAGTCATGTCGGACTCTTTGTGACCTCACGGACCTCATAGCCTGCCAGGCCCCTCTGACCATGGAATTCTTCAGGCAAGAATACTGGACTGGTAGTCATTCCCTTTTCCAGGGGATCTTCTTGACCCAGGGATCGAACCCGGGTCTTCCCTCATTGCAGGCAGATTATTTACCATCTGAACCACGACCTTAAACACCATAGACTCAAGTGAAGCAACTCAGAAAAAGAAAAACAAGTATCATATATTAACTCATATATGCGGGATCTAGAAAAAATGACACTGGTGAAGCTATTTGCAGGGAGCAGAGATGAGAGGTAGAGAACGGACCTGTGGACACAGGGTGAGGGGAGAGGAAGGTGAGATGAACTGAGAGAGCAGCCCTGACCTATATACACCACAATGTGTGAAGTAGGGAGCTAGCGGGAAGCCGCTATACATAGTCCTAAACATAGGTCCTATGCATATCCATAAGTCCTGTACATAGGACGAGGGGCTCAGCCCAGGGCTCTGTGATGGCCTAGATGGATGGGACGGCAGGAGAGGGAGGCTCACGAGGGAGAGACATAAGCACACATACGGCTGATTCACACTGTTGTATAGCAGAAATTAACACAGCATTATAAAGCAGTTATTGTTGTTCACCAAGTCACGCCTGACTCTTCGAGACCCCATGGACTGTGGTATGCCAGGCTCCCCTGTCCCTCACCGTCTCCCGGAGTTTGCCCAAGTTCATGTCCCTTGAATCGGTGATGCCAGCAGTCCTGATACTCACATAAGAAAAATGGCACCGTGCGTCAAGTTGTCCCTGGAGTGGGATGCTGAGGTTGGTGAGCACGCTAACCACGTTTGGGGCCACCGGTCACCCAACCCTGGGCAGAGTCAGATGCAGAGTGCCCCAGGAACTGACTTGGGATGGATTTGAAATTCCTTCTGAATAACTGTCACTGTCTCCCTGGTCTCCAAGCTCACCAACCTCTTTTCCTATTGCCCACTTTATGTGGTTCAATATGCAAGAGTGTCCCTGTTTCCAGTGTCCCGTTTCCAGAATTTCAGGGCCGACAATCCATGCGAACATTATGCGAACACAATCGTAACTTGCTGCTTAGGCGGGAGACATGCCACATGTACAAGCGGTGCTGAGTGCAGGTCAGAGGACTGAACCTGGGTGAGGACCGATCACTCTGCATCATCTAAGTTCTCCTCAGCCCTGTAATTCATCTGGAAAAAGAGGACAGCACCTACCCTGCCTGCCTCGTGGGGCTATGGTAGGGATTCAATTTGATTGGGGTACTTTGCAGATTCCAAGCCTCTCTTAATAGTCATCACAAGGGTCAGCCAGCTTCCATGAAGAGCCTGGTCTCAGCCATTCCAACCCTGGCCGTAGATTAGAATCACTCGAGGAGCTTTCTGAACCAGGAGCTTCCCTGGTGGTTAGTCCAATGGCTAAGGCTCTGCACTCCCAATGCAGGGAGTCAGGGATCCTTGGTCGGAGAACTAGACCCCACATGCTGCCTCTAAGAAGTTGCATGCCACACTAAAGATCCCACGTGCTGCAATAAAGATTGAAGATCCTACATTCCACAACTAAGACCTGGCACAGAGACAAACAAAAAAAAAAACAAAAAAAGTACAAGCTCTGCCTGAAGAAGAGTTCTTTAGGGAAAAAAAAAGAAACAAATCATAGGCCCCATGGCCAGAGATTCCAATTTAATTGTTCTAATATGCAACTGGGGCTATACAGGAGACATGGGTTAGATCCCTGGGTCAGGAAGATCCCCTAGAAAAGGAAATGGCAACCCACTCCAGTATTCTTGCCTGGGAAATCCCATGGAAGGGGAACCTGGTGGGTTATAGTCCCTGGGGTCTCAAAAGATTCAGATGTGACTCAGCAACTAAACAACAACAAATGTGCAACTGGAGGTGAAAGCCATCAGGCTGAAGGAGTTGACAGATGTGGGTCTCCCTTGCGTAAATATGTACAGCACACCAATCAGATATGTCAAACCTTCAGTTTATGTGTCAGTTAGATGGGCATCCTGACACCTGCATGTAGCCCCCCTATTCGTTTCATTGATGCTTACTGGGTACCTACTATACTCATTTCCTACAGCCACTGCAACAAAGTCACACAAACATGTCAGTTTAAAACAGTTGAAATGTATTCTCACATAGTTCTGGAGGCTGGAAGTTCATGAGGCTGAAATGAAGGTGTCAACAGAGCCAACCCCCTCCAGAGACGCAGGGAAAAGGACTCTCCCAGCTTCTGCTGATGTTCCTTGGTTTATGACTACACTACTCCAACCTTTGTCTCTGTCTTCACACCAACTTTGTGTGTGTATGGGGGGCGGGGGTGAGTGATCTCTCCATCTCTTTCTTATAAGGACACTAGTCATGGCATTTAGAGCCCATTTAACCAGGGTAATCTCCTCATTTCAGATCCTTATCTTAGTCACGTGGGGAAAATGAAGCTTTCCCCAAATAAGATCACACTGACAAGCTGCAGGGGTTAGGACTTAATATCTTTGTGGGGACACCTTCAGCCCACCACACCTACTACAGTCAGATGTTGTGCTAAGTACTGAGAACACAGCAGATAACAAGAGCCTTTTAAAGGAGTGTTAAGAATTACAGACTCTGAGATCTGAAAGACACTCAGAGCAGTGATTCTCAAAGTGTGGTCCCCAGTCCACCAGCATCACCTGGGAACTTATTAAAAAGCCACATTCTTGCTCTTTCTTCCCTTCTGAATCAGAAACTCAGGGTGAAATCCAGCAATCTGTGTTTTACCAAGCCTGCTTTAATCTGGTGATTCTGATGCACGATAATGCCTGAGAACCACTGGGCTAGAGACTATGGAGTTCCTATATTCTAGACTTCTTTTTCAAATATCTCTGCTAAGTTTATAACCAGCTTCTGCTTACATACCACCACTTTACATACCTGCCCATTTCATTGCTCACAGTTGAAACAGTGAGAAACGGTTTCAAGTTACTAACACAAGATCTAAGAATCGTTATTACTGTTTCCTACACATTCCACATACTGCCAATACACCCCACCTTAGCAATAACTCCAATCTCACAGCCCAGAACTTGAGTAATTCAGCAGCCAGCTAAGGCTGAATGCCAACCTCTGGTCAACAGTGCTATCCAAGACACTGGAGAGGACAGAAAGGGATATAATGCAGACGTGGTGGCTTTAAGGATGTGACTATCAGAATGGAGAAACTGATCAAAGGTACACTTCGCATACAAGCAAAGCGGCAGCAGCTTTCTGCCCCTAGCTTAGAGATGAAGAGGATTAAAGCAGGCTTGGTAAAACATAGTTTGCTGGACTTCACCCTGAGATGAAGAGGAGGGTTCAAGGCCTGGGTGTGCCTCCTTCCACATATGTGATTTACCAGCTGACCGAATCTGGACCCGTCACTCATCTAGAAAATGAAGCAAGGGAACTGGACAATGTCTAACCATCTATGGCTTGTAGTGGGGCCAAGAGTGCTCCTCTCATTACGTGATTATTATTAACAAGTAACGACAATGCCTAATCCTGAATGGAACTTGCAGCAAGTGCCATCTTAAACATTTTGGCCCTCATTTCAACCCCACGAGGTTGGTTCTGTCATCATCTCTTTTATACATGAAGAACTGGTTAGAGAGGAGAAATAATTTTCCCAATATCACATAGCTAGAGTTGGGATTTGAACCTATACTCTTTTTCTTTCCCTTTTTCAAAAAAAGTTTTTTAAATTGAAGCATAATTGCTTTACAGAATTTTGTTGTTTTCGGTCAAACCTCCACATGAATCAGCCATAGGTTAGGGTTGAACCTGTACTCAACTCTGCTATCTGGCTGCTCACATAGACTAAGATGGTCCTCACAAAGGCAGTCAACACTTACTTTTGGCTTTGAAAGACAGCCAACATAAACCAACTATAAAAGGAGGATTTGGCATCATGTTTCTGCAGGATTCTGGAGGGTTTCTTTTTTTTTTAAACAAGTGAATCAAAATGAGCACAGCGACTGGGAACACCTCTTTCATAGCAGCTTTCCATCATACTTGCCCATTCTGGAAACACTGTTTTCATTTTAAAAGCTCTGAGAACCACACTGAGAGGTCTGTGTTAAAAGCTAGAAGCCCATCCCAGGGGTAGGATTTATTTTTATACACCAAATAGCAGAGAAGGAAGAAGAAGACAGGTTAGACAGGCAAGGTGGTTCTAAGGCCTGTTCGGAGCAGAGCCAGCAGCCTCCCACCTCGAAGGCCACCTGCGCAGCAGAAGCGCCCAGACTGTGGCCTCAATCCACACCTACCAGATAACAGGTCTGATTGATCCGAACTTTAAAACACACAGTGAGGAAAATTATCTCCCTTTCTTTCTTCTATATATATATAATTATTTATTTGTTCATTCCCTCAAAATGTGTGCAAAGTGTTGGGTTTCAGGGATGGACAAGACCCAGGGAACTCAGAAAAGTAAATACAACCAGGGATATAGATGACCCTCTACACAGCCTGGTGTCTTGGGATTTACACCCTTTTCACACTCATTGTTAGTATCAGAAAACACTTACTGAATTAAAGCTATATGCAGCACATTGACCCAGAAGCCCTTGGGGAAACAAGGGCTTAAAGAAGAGTCCGTTTAACCAGAGTTCCAGTTAGCCAACTTCTATTGAGTTTTATTTTTCATGGGCCATACAGACAGTGCACAATTAATGTTGGATTAGTGTGCAGGAGTCTAAAAGAACTTTACGCTCAATATTTGGTCCTCAAAACAACCCTCTGCTCGGAGGCATGATTACCTGGACAAGTCACATCACTGTCTCTCCCCTAGTTGTCTCGTCTGTTAAATAAGAGATGTGGGCTAAAGATTACTAAAACCTTTTCCAGTTCTAAAAGGCTATGATTCTCAACATTACAACTAAGACTCAGAGGAAGTGACCTAAAGAATGGCACACACCTAATAATGATCATTAATGACTGCTGAGCATGTGCTATGGCTAGACGCTAACCTAAGTGCCATACAAGGATTTTCTTGCAGGTCTTCACCACAGTTTTGCAAGTGAAATGGGCACTAATGTTAGACTCCTATTCTATAAGTGAGGAAACTGACGGAGTGCTTACATATCCAGTGCAAGGGAACACAGCTAGAAGCAGAGGCCCCAAGTGAAAACACAGTCACGTCTGAACACAGTGACCAAGTTCCTACACACTACACTATAGTGGTCATAATGACACAGAACATAAACTTAGATCTTCTAGTTACAAACCCAGGCACTTTCAGCTGAACTTGGCAACCCTCTCGGTGTTTTGGGGGTGGGTATGACACCTACTGTAGCACTAACTCTATAAGGCTTGAGAGTAAATTACAAGTAAAGAGTCAGCACACTTAGAGTCCGTCATATAGAGTGAAGAAGTCAGAAAGAGAAAAATAGTGTATATTTACACATATATGTGGAAGCTAGGAAAATGGTACAGATGAGCTTATTTGCAAAGCGGCAATAGAGACACGGACGTAGAGAACAAACATATGGACGCCAAGGGGGAAGGCGGGGTGGGGATGAACTGGGAGACTGGGGTTGACAGATACACACTATTGTGTGTAAGACAGATAACTCACGGGAACTGACCGTGCAGCACGGGCAACTCCACTCAGCGCTCTGTGTGACCTCGGCAGGAAGGACATCCGAACAACATGGGATGGATGCGTAGTATTCACTTTGCTGAGGAGCAGAGACTAACACAACATCGTAAAGCAACAACATCCCGGTCTTTAAAAAGCCAGTACATTCGTGATGACGTACTGATGAGTCTCAAAATGCGTGATGCGCAGGCGTGGTCCGGGCAGTCGGGGCTGACCACATGCAGGGACACGAGCACCCTCAGCTCCTGCTGGTGGCAGTGTACTAACCGCTTAGACCAGCCACTGCCCTTCTGGGGATCTAACCTGAGAAATGGCTTCACTTTCGACCCTTCAGCAGTTAAGCCCTTGACTATCTAATAAAAGATATGGTCCTTCTCTCCTCAAAAATCAAATGCCCACGAATGTTTGCATGCAATTACAGAGGATGCATGGATGTCAGTCTGAAACCTATCTGTGAGTTTCAGCTCCAAATCCCTGAAGAGAAAAAAGAAATCAATCATGTCTAACACCTGGATACTATGGTACATAAATTCAACTTAATATGCAGTCATTTAAACAGTGTTGGAGATGTGAAAGAACTTTCAATGACAGGGGAAAGTGTTCACAATAAACTGTCAAATGTGAAAGCAGACTCTAAAATAATATGTAATAATATGATCCCTACAAAAATACCTAGGCAGAAGGAAAAAGAAACCATGGGAGATGGGAAGCTAGAATCCAAACATTAATAGCAATTTCTAGATAGTGAGATGGTAGATGATTTTAGTTTCTTCTTTATGGTGTTTGATGTGTTCCAAATTCTTTATAATAAATACAAAGCCCTTTTATAATAAGATATAATGATTTTATAAAAAGAATAATCTAATGATATCACCTAAACAAGCTCGATGTTTCATTTTTTCCCCACTACCAGATAAAAAGCTCCCAGCCCTCCTAAGGACAAGCGCACCCATGTCAGAACCAAAATCAGAAGTCAATCTGAGAACTTAGTTCCTGCTTCTCTATTCCTTGGCCACTGAATAAAGCTTGTGCTATGTTGGAAAAAAAATCTTTAAGGCGAGGACTCTCCTAGTGACAGTTCTCAGATACAAGCCCAGGAGAAGTCTCCCTCCCCAGAGGTAGATGGGAGGAGAGCTGGGATCAGAAAGTTCACGTTACTGATAGGAACGAGTCAAACAGACCATCCTGAAATCTGGACACCAAGTCTGGGCACCATCCTGAACAACAGGAGAAAATATTGTACATTTATTTTTCTCTCCTTCTATATATTTCTTTAGCCAGAAAAGGCTGATTAGAAATAGCTGAAACCTTGGGAGAATTGACTGAAATCCAGTTTAGCAATCCCACTCAAACTATACACATAAATAGAAACTGATAAAATCTAACTTGCTTGTGAGTTCTTTCAAATTGCTTGAATACAAACACACACAAACACATGGGACAAACATTTGAAAAATACAGCCTCTTGTCTTTATTTATAATAAGCTCCAAAATATCTTTTCTATTGAGATCTGAGGAAGCAATCAGATACTCCACGTTGCCATCAAAAGTTCGTCTTTTCCCTTCTAAAACAGCTTTGATCACCTCACAGCACTGCTGAAAATCCCACACCAGAGCCCCAGATTCAGGTTTAGCCCGTTAAAGCCTCCATCCCAGCCTCATACACCACCCTGACCAAGCCCTGTACCCATGCCCCGGGGGCTGGCCAGTCCGCGAGAACTCTGCCCTCTATTGCTTACACTCTTCCCCTTTGCTGGATGCTATGTCCCAACCTCCTTCTGTCAAATTTTGTCCATCTCTGGACAAAAATAACCATGAAACAGAGAGTATCAAACTTGCATAGGATGCTCCCCAGCTACAGCAGAATCTTGGTGCGAAAGAAGAGGGGGCATAGCTCAGTGGTAGAGTATTTGACTGCAGAAGGGGTCTGGCAACAAACAGGAGGCAAGCAGTTGAGGAAAAGTGCAAAGGACATCACAGACAGGGAAGAGAGTATGCAAGTCACAGAGATGCACACCAGAGGACCATGGGTCAGGAGGGAAAGGTGGGAGAGGAAACTGGGACGGTCCTGTAGGGCACGCTAGAGGTTGCCATCTCAAAGGAGAGGTACTAGCACACTCTGCAAAATGCAAATGTTGTGCCCTGTCAAGCGCCACAATGGTGGGGGGGGGGGGGGGGGGCTCGGCCGAGAGAAGAAGCCTGTTCTTAGCCAACCAGCTCCAGACATCACCTTGACAGTGAAGCCTTCACCGCCTCCATTCAGAGTTAACTGCTTCTTCCCCGCGTGCTTTAGAGCGTTCTCTTCATGCCTTGAAGGAAGGCATGATAAGTGGCAGATGCGTGCTGCCCACCACAAACTTACTAAATCAGATATTGTACAGTGGGGTCCAGGCCTTGGATATTTTTCCTTCTGACACATGCTCTTCCTCATATGAATGACAGACATCTCAAAGAACAGGGCTCCCTGAACTGGCTGGTATCACAGGCAATGTATCTTCACATCTTTATTTTGTTGCACGGTGTTTCTAAAGAATGTGCCTTTCCTTTCCTTTATGGTGTGGGTTTCAAGAAAATCTATGGGGTTTGACTTTGTGTGATTTAGTAGGAGGATAAGCCCACATTTAGTGTGTGTTAACCAAAGGGTTTCTGCACACACAACAAGCTCCATGGGTGATTTAGGTGTACATAGATTCACAAACCCCTAAGAGGTGCCCAGTTACTTCTCTGCGTGTCTATCTCCCCCTCAGACCATGAAGAGAATGAGCACCTTAGATATCTCTAAACCCCAGTATCCAGTACAGCGTCTGGAACATCCATCCCTACTCACTCAGACCCTCCCCACTTCTGCCCTTGGGTCTGCCTATGTATTAGAAATCTCTTTCCTTTGGAGACTTTTAAAAAAAGTCTTTTCTCTATCCCAGTTGCACACTCTCAGAATCCCCAAAGAACCTTTGAAAACTCAGATGTTCAAGCCACACCCCCAGAGATCCTGGTATAATGGGCCTGGACAGGTCCTGGGCATCTAAAGCTTCCCAAAGACGGAATGTTGTGTCTTTTATCATAGCAGACAAACACAGAGCTGAAAGCAGCTCCAAAGTCTCAACTCAAGTGATGCTAAAATGTCTAAAGTCTCTGGATCTCCTCAGTTTGCAAAGAAAGAGCAGAACACTCAACATGGAAAAGCAAAATGGTAGGCAATGGCCTCTACCTTCTGAACAGAGACAGCTGGGGGTCTGGGTGAGCTAGAAGCTAGATGCTGGTCAAAACAGAAATAGATTCCCAGGAGACTCAAGGCCCCAACTTGAGGCTCTTATTATGTCCTCCAAACCTGTGCCCCAAATGATCCTTTCTGAGATCTTCTAAAGCCAGTCTCAGGGCAGCCCATGAAGTCAGAGGGAAGGTTCAGCCTGCTCTGCCCCAAGAATCAGTGGTTCTGAGTCCCATTAACAACATAAATACTTATAGCTGTGCAAACTCAGGCATATCATTCAACCTCTCAAAACCTGATTCCTCATCTGTGAAATTCTTCCACCTGTAAAACAGGGATAATAAAAGCCCAACCCACTGCACTGAGCCGTGGGGAGGCTTCACATGTGACAATGGTTGGCAAGTGTCTATCCTGTTGTACAAATCGATTCCTGTTTCTTAAGCCAGGAAAGCAAAAATACATGACATATAGACAATCTGAAGTGGTCCTTGAAGAAGTAACTTTACAGAACTGGGGAGAGTTAAACTTGAGATAAGAGCTGACACTGAAAATGTCCCAGAGAAGCACATCCTTGAGTTCAGGTACTGAAGCCCTAGGCCCACCTCCTTTCCTTTCCTGGGACTGTGCATGCACCTTGGTGGATGCAGGCTCCTCCCCGGCAAGGCTGCTTTGTACAGAGCCAGCTGGGGAGATGAGAGCTGATTTATGGCCAGGGAGGACCTCCATCACTTGAAGACTGAAGGGACTCTGGAGGCTCAAGTGCAACTTTCAGCTGAAAGGCATGTGACCCAGGGGCTGAGGCTGCTGTCAGTGGGGTCAAAGGGAGGAATTCTGCACAGTCGGCCAAAGGGCTCCAAACAGACAGCAGGGCATCTGTAGTGCTGCAGGCAGGGGCTCCAACACATACAGTCTGAAGGCTTGGCTGCAGAACTGGGGTCCAAAGGGCTGGGAATGACATTCCAAGCGCCATTCTGCGCTTTGGTGGCTGACTGCTGGCCAGAGCGAGGCGGCTGGTCTGGGTGAAATGCTGCCAGGCCAGCTGAGATCACCTTTCCTCACCATGCTCCAAAAGAAAGCCTGGCAACACTTTGGGCTACGAATCCCCATGAGGTCAAGCTGTTCTGGAAATGGCAGGCTCCAAGGCCCACAGAAGAGACTGTAGCTTTCAGGAAACGCCAAATTAATCAACAATAATGAATCTAGCAAATTACCATACATAATAGTGGTCAGCCATTAACAATGAAGAAGAGAGGGACTGCAAAATCGAAGAAGGTACCTGTTTTGTAAGACTGATGTAGTACAGTGATGCCAACACTCTGATTTCAGCTATGTGAACTGTGTCTGCACATGGGAAGGGGATAATGAGCATCTATTCTCTGCTGAGCTCATTACAAGAATAATTATAACTAATCCCGACAACTCCAAGAGATTTTAATTTTTGCATTTGTTAGATGAAAAAATAAATAAGATTCAAAGAGGCTGAAGAACCTGCCTGGAGGGTAGCATGTTTCAGACTCAAGATTTTTAACAAGCCAGTGTCCTGGTATATCTCAACCGCAGACACTCTGCCCTTCCTCTTCCCTTCAGCGATCTGCTCTCCGACCAGAATGCAGTAATGGACATTCACAAGTCCATGTGAATTTTAGCCATTACTTCTCTCTGGGCATTTAAGAGTGAAAGGTAAAGGTGAGTTCCCTTGTTAATGGATCCCAGTCTTCAAAGAGCAGCTGGAGGAGGCATCTGCCAAACAGAGTGTCTGGTACCTGGCTCCATCCTTGAAGTCCTAGCTGCCTGGCTATCTGGGGATGAGGCAAGGAGTCCACCAAAGTCCTCTGACTTCCTGCCTCGCTGTTGGCCATGGGGCCCGGCTCTCCACCATGGAAAGCCCTTAATACCGCAGGATGGAAGGTATTCTCTGCCTGAAAGATATCATTATTGAATAAAAGGGGAGGGAAAACAGAAAAAGGGCATCAAAGCCTAAACAAATAACATCAGCATGAAATCTTTAATGAATGCCTCATCCAAGGCGATCTACTAAAATCCAGACGGTTTAGTAAAAGATGCCTTAAACCCAGTTTATACTGCAAATCAGCCATGAAGAAAAATCAACACCAAGTTAATCCCCATTTAATAATTCAGTTTCAGGATGTTAAAACATATTTCTCTTGGAGCTCCTGCACACATGACTGATAACAGGGCAACCAAGAAACACACCAGAAAAAAAAAAAAAAAAAAGTATTCTTTTTGAAACTATACTATTAGTAGCTTCCAAGAGGTTGCAGTTAGCTCTTCCTGACTCCTGACTTTATCTCCAAAATCCTTTCTTTTCTCCCTTAGACTTCCTCCTAGGCAGGGCAATTTTAAATCCTGCTTAAGGGGCCTGACCTTGACCAAGCATGATTGTCAGATCACTGGTTCAGGCATCAAGGATAGGCTGCCCAAGAACCTTCTGTGGGACAAAGGCCACTGGATCAAAAGCCTCTTCACTTGGGGCCCTGTGGGAAGAATCAGCCACATAGTGATTCTGATTCACAAAGGCCCGCTGAGCCTGATACTAACCGGTGGGAACAAGGCAGCCTCCTCATCAATCCAACCTTCCAAACCCATACTTTTCTCAGCTGGCATCCTGAGTTCCCACCAAATCATTCGGAGCTCAGCATTGACCAGAACCTGCTGTCAACTAAAATGTACTTAGTCACAACCTTAGGCCTGATGCAGGACTGTCTTAACTCTCTCACTGACCTTCTGGAAAGGATTTTTCTCATCACTGATGTTCAGACTGCTTTCAGGTTTTCCTCTAGACATGCAAGAAAGTGCCCAACACAACCTCTTTCCCCATCAGAAACTTGATCTGACCCCAATTAAGTCCTCTTCTCCTCTCCCCCCAGCCTCCCTCATCTCTAAATACAGAGAAGAATGCCAGGGTGGAAGCAGTTCTCATAAGCTCAGCCACACTTTATCCTTTACTCGCGCTTAAAATAGGAAGGCCCACAGTCAAGTCCACAACTGACCAAGAGCAGCCTCAGCTTCTCCCTGCTATCCCCTCTTTCCCCTCCCATAACAGCTCCCCGGTGCCTCTGTGGTGCCTGCCAATGCACAGAAGAGAAATTAAAAGCAAATTTGCATCACCTTTGCGCAGTGCAGGAGCGCTCAGTTTTAATTTGCATTTTATTTGCACAGCACTTGCATATAATATTGTAGAAATGTCCAGAACACTCCCTTCCCCCACCTACCCCACCGGCTTTTCTGCATCCACGAATCCCAGGATGCCTGTGGACGCGGGCAAATTACAGAGGGACTTGATCTCGGAGAGCTAAATCAGAGAGACGTCTGAGTGGCGTCTAAAGGAGAGGGAATCTAAGGGTCAGGAGTTTGATGGCAGTACATTCTGGGCCCTCAAAAAAGTAAGAGCCCCATTATGTCTTTTCCTTACACATGAAATCATGGCAAATTCTCCTCATTGTGCAAATATGCCTGATGCTGACTCCAAGCTGCCAGCTCTCAGGACCAGCTTAACACAATCCCAAACCTGGTGAGAAGCCGTGGGGCAGCCACCTTGCGCCATCTGTGGAAACCCCCGACGGGCCACTTAATATCCCTTCCCTTTAACAAGTGACATTTCTGTGACTCCAGTTCTACTGGGTGTTACACCCACCTGCCTGTCATCCCACCTGTCACCTATGGAGCGGAACACTGCAATCCCAGGGGACTCCCATATATATACACACACACCCCCCCCAAACTAGCCTGAGTCCAAGACACACTCCCCCCAAACATACACTCTTCTGCACATGCAATACTGTAGCCCTCTAGGATTTCCGTAAGACCTGGATTTTATGTAAAGCAAGCCCACACAGAGGACGAGAAGGAGCTATCAGGGCCTTTCCTGGTGGTCCAGTGGCTAAAACTCCATGCGCCCAATACAGGGGGCCTGGGTTCTATCCCTGGTCAGGAAACTAGATCCCACACGCCACAAGTAAGAGTTCCCAATGAAAGCATTAGTCGCTCAGTTATGACTGACACTTTGAGATCCCACGGGCTGTAGCCCAGGAGGCTCCTCTGTCCATGGAATTCTCCAGGTAAGAATACTGAAGTGGGTTGCCATTCCCTTCTCCAGGGGAAGAGTTCCCATGCTGTAACTAAAGATTCTGCATGTCACAACTACGACCTGGTAGAGCCAAATAAATAAATGTTAATATAAATAAATAAAATTTTAAAAATAAAATTCTGAAATTTATTTTCTTTAAAAGGAGCCAGGAAATGCACCACATCTCTTCATGTAACCATTCTCTGCTTCCTTAGCACCCAAGCACTGCCCTCCTCCCAGTTGACACAGACAAGCAGCTTCCAACCTGATGGAATTCAGCATCAAAAAACAAAAAGGTGAGACCACTTTGCTAAATATGCTCCCCTAGTGTCAAAACTGACAGCCAGGTTCCAAGGGGTACTTGAAGAAGAAAACAAAATTAGGAGGAAAAGCAGTGGGACAGTGAAGCCAGAGAGGACCAAAAAAGAAAGAACACAAATTAAATCAGTTCTTTTTCTTTCTCCTTTGTTTTCAACTGTTGCCAAGTTATTTATCTCTGGAAAGCCACTTGCTTTTTTAAGGTGAAGTATTTCTTTGTAGGATGACTTCTTTCACTGGGTTCCACTTAAGTTTATGGCTCTCAGGGAAGGGGAAAAATACCAAGTCATAGAAGGCTGGGGCACAAAGGGGTCTTCAGGACATGAATTGTCTTCTTGTTTTAGAGAAGAGGAAACTGCGAGGCCCACACGGTGCTGGCCCACAGTTAAGTGACTTCTCCAAGGCTACACAGACAGACAGTCTGACGGTGGAGGCAAGGGAAACCCTCAACTCCCTGCCTCCTGTTCTGCCACACCTTAGCACTGAACGAAGAGGATGCTCAAAGATGTCCATAAGGCCGATTTCTTTCCTCCTCACCCCCTGACGACCCTCGGCAGTGGTACTACTTATCCCTGTCTTCAGTGTCCTCTGCTGCCCAACAAACATATCTGCACCCAGTTGCTTTTTACCTTACCTGGGTGCCATGAAGATTGACGAGGCAGTGATTCTTACTGAATTTGTGGCAAAGGCATTTTTACAAAATCACTGCCCTCTGAGTGGTCCAGCGATCCTAGGATAGTCACCTCTATGATTTCTCCTCCTTAGAGAAAAGTGCTGGGGGAAGTTTCTCTCTCCAGATGCCCAGGGAGGCTGCCAGTTGCTAGCAACTGAGCCCCATGTAACTCAGCATACTTGCTTTTCTCCCTGGCTTCCAGGATGTTCAGAACTAAGTTCCATGGGTTCACCTGAATGAACTCCTCTGAGCCTCTGTCTTTTGGAGCACCTCTTGCTCCGCACCACCCTTGTTTTCCCTCTTTCATTCTTATTTCAATCATTTTATTGTGTCTTTGTTATCTTAGTTCAGACTCTATAACAAATACCATAGACTGAGTGACCTAAAGCATAAACATTTACTTCCTAAGTTCTGGAGGCTGAGACGTCCAAGATCAAGGTGCTGGCAGATCTGACTTCTGGTGAGAGCTTGCTCCCTGGTTTACAGATGGAGCCTTCTTGCTTTGTCCTCACATGGTAGAGAGAGAGCCCCGGTCTCCTCATTTTGTTATAAGGGCACTAATCCCACCATGTGGGTCCCCACCCTCATGACCTTATCTAACACGAATTACCTCCCAAAGTCTCTATCTCCAAATATTATCACATGGGGGATTAGGGTTAAACATATGACTGTCCCTTCCTCTCAAATTCATTCAGTCCATAGCATCTGATATTATTATCAGATTAATAATTATTATTATTATTTTATTATTATTATATTTATTATTATAATAATTACTATTATTATTTTAATAGTATTATTATTATTGCCTCAAATCATCTTTGAAAGGGTATCTTATAAATAATAATACTGAAATTCTCAAGTTTTGAGGAGAAAGAGAATGTGTAATTTTCATACGTCTTAGGCTAAAGCCATTAATACAGAGCTGGTGAGAACATTTCTTCTGTGCTAAGACTACAATACCAGACAGATAGAGAACTCCAACATGCTCCCAAATGTGAAGGTAAATCCAGGACAGGTCCCTGTGCACCCATCTTTACATGGGCATTTATCTACACACATGCTTATCTCCTTTATGGCTCACCAGTGGCAGCTGACTTACTCCAAATGTGCTGGGGGCTGGGAACACTTTGTGGTTGGCTGACCTTGTACCCACTCTGGAGCTTTGGGTTATTCATGGATCCTCGTCAAAATTTACAAAAACACAAGACAGATGAGAAAGGGGAAACACATTCCTCAGCTGGAAGAGTGGCCAAGTAACCACAAACTGCTGGCCCTCCTGGGACCCTGCTGGTCACGGACTTGGCTTCGGCAGCCCACTGACTCGTTTCTCCAGACAGCACCTACGCCCACGCCTTATTCTTCCCTCTGACCGCCAGTCCTCCGGGTCCCAAGGAGGGAAAGCATGATGGGAAGCAGACAACTACCAGATAGCAATGCAAGGAGCCAAGGTAAGATTGAGAAGGAAGCCACTTCCTCCACACTCAATGCCCTGCCAGGTCTGAGACCCCTCTGCCTATTAGCCTTGGTTCAAACTCTGGAGCTCAGGGTGGATTTTTCAAGGCAGAAGCTACAAAGCATAAAACTTTCCATGTCTTCTACACAGGATGTCCTGTCTAGTATCTCTGTGGGATTAGCCCAGATCAGATATTGTTTTCTTAAAATGCACACCCTCCATCCAAAGTGTAAAGACTCTGGGCCAGGATGGGGAGCCACAGGCAGACACTCTGTCACATACTGGTTAGAAGCTCAGGTCTGGAGATGGTCAGAACTGAGGTGGTAAAGCCAGGCTCCACGCTTTCCTAACCAGGTCCCTCTGGGAAATTTACTCAATGTTTCCATGCCTCCGTTTCCTCCTCTGTAAAGTTCTGTGAGATAGATAAGGTACAGTGTGTAAGACAAGGATTGATGAGCCAGGACATTGTCAGGACAGCCCTTTTGCCCAGATGTGCACTCAAAGAAGCTAACTGCCTCTAACGTCCTCACTGCCCAATTCCTGCCTGGACCTGTACTCCAGCTCTGTGCACGCATGCTCAGCTGCTTCAGCCATGTGTGACTCTTCAAGATGCCACGGACTGTAGCCCACCAGGCTCCTCTGTCCATGGGATCTTCCAGACAAGAATACTGGAGTCGGTTGCCATTTCCTTTGCCAGTGGACCCTCCCAACCCAGAGATTGAACCTGTGTGTCCTACATTGCAGGTGGATTCTTTACCCGCTGAGCCACCTGGGAAGCCTATACCCCAGCTACGCACAATAAATATTCACTCCACTCCCGCCACTTCACCTTGAGCTTGAGTGACTTTCTCTCCCTCATTAACTTTGGGCTTCACCACAGGACTGGTTTGGCCAATGGAATGTGAGCAAATGTGCACCCGTGGTGTGGCTGCTATTATCCTCCATGAGAACATGGCTCACGACTGCTGATGTGAAGGGAATGCAGACAAGACCTGAGCCCAACCTGACACCTGGAGCCAAGTCCAAGTGGCCCACAGCCTGAAACAGACTGCGCCTGTCAACCTAGAGCCCCATAAGTGAGAAAAGTAAATGCTTGGGTTTTTAAGTCCCTAGCTTCAGGATGCTTTGTTATGCTGCGTTCCTGTGGCAATAGCTAACCAATCCACTCTCAAAAAGCTAAATGTGATCATCTGCCTGTTCTTCCTCCATTTGTCTACATCACATGGTGACGGCGCCTTCCCGAGTGCAGTCAGCGCAGATGGTCTCTGAAACTCACTGCCAGCCTGCGGGTCTCTCACACCATCGCACACCCAGGATACGACCCCTGATTCTGCCCAGAGATACGGCGGCCGGTGGTGGCTGCTTTAACCAGACTCTCCAGCATCACAGGATTTTCACCCCAGTCCTTATTGGAAGCCCACCCTCCTTCTCGTCCCCCTGCTCGGGCAGCACATAGAGTGAAGTGGTCAGCAGGAGCTGGGGCTCAGGCCTGAGCTGCTGGCAGCTACGCTCACTGTGTCCTCCCGGGCAGAAGACAGATGCTGTGTCTGTGCATATGGGCAGTAGTAATGACAACTCCCTGTGGCTTCATGCAAGGGAATCAGGCGGTACAGGCAAGGCAGGCCAAGCTTCCCTTCCCGTTCCAGCAATGACAGTGAAACAAATGGCAGGAAATTCATTCTGCTGACCAACACAGGAAGCAATGCCAGGGCACAGCTCTGGAAGTGGAGAGAAAAGCCAGAGGAAAGATAATAGGGAGCAAGAGACAAAGAAAGTGAGAGAGGAACTCTAACTCTTGTGTGAACATCAATCTCTATTAATTCATCGGTTCTCATAACTCTGTCCATCCAAACCTCACCGAATCTAGTTCCAAAAAGGCTTAAATCTGGCAGATATCTTCTGTTCAGAAAGCCGGCCTGCCATTCCACAAGAATTTTGGATAGCTCAGGTGCCAGACAGAAATGTAAAAGGGGTGGGGGAAGGGCTGGTGTGAACAAGGCCAAGACCATAGTACAACTCAAGACAGATATTAGCCACAAACACACTTGTCCCACAGACAGAAAAAAAACCACTAGCAGGACTTCCATCCCCAGAGTCATGCTAACCCAGAAGGAATTCTAGGTGACGTGTAATGCAGTGTGCATGCATCGGTCGTGTCTGAGTCTTTGTAATCTATGGACTGTAGCCCGCCAGGCTCTTGTGTCTATGTATACACTGTGTATATACTTAATAAAGATGCTGGTGAGTTACTTGGCACTTCACGTGCAACCTCCAGACCTCAGCAATACCCTTAGGACAGATCCTTCTGAGTCTGCACCTAAGCAGTCACTCTGTGCTAGGTCAGCTGGTCTTGGCACTCTGCACACACCTCCAGGGAATTTCCACCCAGAGGAGCCTGCCCCATGCACGGAAGGATCTAGAGGACACACAGTGAGCTAACAGCAGGCACCTCCTTCTGCCATCAACATTTGGACTCACATCTTATGTGAAAATAGTCTTTGAGCAACAGCACATTTAAAACTTCAACTTGCAGAGAAAGACAGTGAAGACCACGAACCACGGTAAGGAATGCTGCTTTCCCCTTCCTCCCTAATAGAGGTTGAGACACAGAACCATCGCTGGAGGCCAAGCGGTCAGAGAAGGCCTTCTGGGACCTGTTGGCCAGTGCGAGGGGAAAAGAAAGAAAGGAATCAACTGTGGAAGAAATAGTTCTGAGGAGAAAACCAGTTAGCATATGAATAAAGGAAGGATTAGTCCAAGTGGGAAATAGACGCACCTAACACATCCGCAGTGCAGGCGGCCAGGCCAGTGGCCAGGT
The DNA here is from genome assembly GCF_033118175.1 of Dama dama. Taxonomy (NCBI): domain Eukaryota; kingdom Metazoa; phylum Chordata; class Mammalia; order Artiodactyla; family Cervidae; genus Dama; species Dama dama. Next base: position 5,438,553 of record NC_083700.1, on the reverse strand, counting down.
GGATTCTCAGCGGACTCCAGAGAGCCCCGGGTCAGCCCTCTGAGAACCCACGCCTAGGAGAGCCGAGAGCACCCAGGACACCCTGTACCCGAGTCACAGGACCAAATCACTCCAGCCCCACTAGTCTCTGGCTCCTCACTGCAAATGCAAGTGATGTGAGTTGTGGCATGAAAGAGATGAAACCCTTTTTAATGCGAGGAAGCTCCAGACACATTTTGGATATGATCTTTACGTGTGACTCTGCAAAGTGCTCAGTAGCAACTGAAGACAGCAAGTGTCTAAGGTAAAGCAACAGGAAAGACACTCAATCTCTTTAACATGATTTTTTAAAACTGTACTGAGCACCTACTTAGTAATTCACCCTTTCTCAAAAGTTTTATTACTTAATCCTAGCAACAATTCTACTAAGTAGGGAGTGTACTCTCTATTAAGGTAAGAAAAATTGAGGCATAAAAAGGTTAAGTGACTCAGTTAAAATCACATAGCTAATAAGGAACAATGTGGGTTTAGTCTCCCAGACTTGTGATTGGACTCTTGTACTATGTTCTGCAGCTCTTGTCTATGTGAGACAGGTGACTTTTATAGCACCTATCATTTAGAGCAGAGTCTGTGTCTATGCACACACTTACAATCTCCATCACAGAAGATGCTCGAGCCGTAATGGTCATTTCTGGAGGGGTGAGCTGCTCATCCTGAAAGCACCTCCCAGGTCAGAATATGGGTCCTGACGCTACCCTGGATTATCACTGCCTACCCCTCTGTTTTCTTGACATGGATATTATTAAAGACGATGCTAAGAGAGGTTTACGGGTGTCTCATATTCTCCCCTTGGTCCCCTTTGGAAAGAGGAGCTGCTTACGGAAAAACCTCCCTTTCCGCCCTGAGTCAAGGCATTCCTTGGGCGACTGGAGGGGAGCCCCCTCCCCGCCCCATAGCCATTTGGAAGTGATTACCACCGAGATACCCTGACAGAGTGAATGATGCTGAGGGCTTGCTCCTGGATGCTGAGCGCAGAGCTCGCCGCACGTCCCCACCCCCAGCCCTTGGCACACACCGCTACAGAGAGCCTCGAATCCCACTTGGATGCCGATTTCCAAGGCTTGCTTTCCACTCTCTGATACATGGGATCAACTTTAATAACAAAAACCTGGCAGGGAAGGCATCACTGCCTAGCAAGCGCTCCCACTGGCAAAACCAAGGAAGTCCTGGTAGGGGGCTGGAGGGCAGACTGTCAGCTCATCTGTTACCTCTCAGCCCGAGACGCAAGGGCACTTGTGACCTCCTCTCAGGCCCTCCGCCTTGGATCTAACAACAGCAACAAGGGTCTATATGGTGGCTTCTTCCCTTCTTCCTGGAGGAGTCCTCCCCTCCAACCCACCACCTCTAGTCAACTTCCACCCAGTCCTCCCTGGAAGTTCATCTGCTACAAACTCTCAGAGTAATCTGCACTCCCTGCATGGCTCTAAGAAGCTTCCCCTGGGAGGAATCAAAGCTGCTGGGGATCTGACACTACCAGGGGCTCAAGGAGACGCATGAACCATCTACCTTCCCCGTGACCCATGAAAACCATCACTTCTTCGTATCTGGAGCTACAAGCTTGCTGCTGAGCTGATCTTGTCAAACCACGTCACAGCATTCACCTCTGCAAAAGCCACCATATATTAAGGCCCAGAGAGAAGACATAGCCCATCTTGCTGCCTCAACAAGAAAAAAAAAGACACAGAAGTGAGAAAAGCACTTGTCTACCTACACTAAGTGGTCATCTCTCAAAGTGGTGTCATTAGATGTTCACAGCAATCTCATGGCATATTCTCTGTTTCACGGATGAGCAAAAGCCTCAGGAATACAGAACGCTGCCCAAAGCTCTGCTGCCAGTAAGTGGCTGTTTTCAGATGAACCCAGGTCTGGTGACTGAAGGCTGTTGCTCTCTGGATTCCTGACCCTTTCAGTGGTCTGACAGTTCCTGGATGGCAGGGACCTTGACACCCCAGCAATTTGTCCTAGCTTTATGCAGTATAAACTGGAATTTTCATCACTGATAGGTGACAATGATATTTGCTCTCCTACCCAGACTTGATCTCTTGCTACTCCTCATTTTCTGTTCCCCTCCATCCAAGCTTTCTTCCTGGATGGGAAGAGTTAGCAGGCTTCAAGGTATAAAATAAACGAGCAGGGCAAGGGGATAAGAAGCACCTCAATTGCCTGTTCCTTTTACTTCTTACTCAATAGAAAGTCATAAGATGGAGCATTTCAAACTCAAAACTGCCACCATCAAAATCCACAGGATACCCAAGAAGGAGCAGTAATTCAAAGAGAGTTATCGAGGGTACCTGGACATCATCTCACCCCTAAGGGAACTGGAGATAAAGCAGATCAGCGACTGTGCAAAAGCAACAATTAGCAGAGGGGTCCTGCACCCAACAAGAGAGAGGTGCAGATGTGGCCCACACACCTTCCCTCTCCCACCTTTCCATCTCTTCGTCCCTGTATTTTCAGTCTTTCCTTATCTTAGAAGATGATTTGGGGAGTCATGCAGTCAGCGCAGGTCACTGAGATCGACTGGAAAGTAATTACAGCTCACTGCAGAACCTAGAGTTGGGAGAGCTCAGAGCATTTCATTTGTGCAGACTTAGGTACTCGGCAATACAGAGGGGATGCTATGTGGGTAAGGACTTGGGAAAGGATATTATATTTGATTATGACTCCTAGAATAATCTTGGGTAAATCTGATCACCCACAGGACAGGGAAAGAACTTTCTATACAAAATCTGCCATCATGACAGTATTTGCTATGTGAAGGTGAAAGTGTTAGTCACTCACTCGTGTCTGACTCTTTGTGACCCTATGGACTGTAGCCCGCCAGGCTCCTCTGTCCATGGAATTCTCCAGGGAAAAATACTGGAGAGGGTAGCCATTCTCTTCTCTAGAGGATCTTTCTGACCCAGGGATCGAATCCAGGTCTCCCACATTGCAGGTAGATTCTTTACCATCTAAGCCACCAGGGAAGCCCAGTTTTGCTATAATGTCCCCCAAATCTGGAAGTCTCTTTCTATCCTGACTTTCCCATGTCCTCTAATATTCAAAGAGCTTAAAACTTACCTGAAATCGCCTCCATGGATGAAGTGGAAGCCCAGGAGCTAAGCATTTCAATCAACAGGATTCACATTTTGTTTTTCCTTCCCCTAGGTCCCTCACTCTTCCCTAGGAGAGGACAGACTAAAACTGCATCTATTATTCTGAATTCTTCAGTATGACAGACACATAGGCCTGAAGTGATAAGGACTTTATCAGGTTCATAAACAAATGAAAAGAATCTCCTACGTGCAAAAAGAGTCTCAGGTCCAGTCATGCTTATACTGCATTCCCAGTTTCATATGGCTTTGTGTAGCAAGAAAGTGAGTGAAAGTCACTCAGTCATGTCCAACTCTCTGCGACCCCATGGACACAATCCATGGAATCCTCCAGGCCAGAACACTAGAGTGGTAGCCTTTCCCTTCTCAGGGAATCTTGCCAACCCAGAGATCAAACCCAGGTCTCCTGCATTGCAGGCGGATTCTTTACCAGCTGAGCCACAAGGGAAGCCTAAGAATACTGAAGAGGGTAACCTATCCCTTCTCCAGTGGATCTTCCCAACCCAGGAATTGAAACAGGGTCTCATGCATTGCAGGCGGATTCAACTGAGCTATCAGGGAAGCCCTTTATGGCAAGAAATCTCCACTCAACTGGATTCTGAAACCAATGGATTCCCAAGACCATTCTGCTTCGACCTAAGAGATAGCAGGACAGGAAAAGCCTATCCCTCTGAACTCCAGGTACCATAACTGACAGATGTGAAGATTCACTGGCTGGCTCTCATCTACTTCATGTCCCTGAAGTCACTGCACAGACATGCCTGACAAGAGAAAATGAATCCCTGTGCCACGCTGAAGGGCCATGCACTGCAAAGTTTAGAGATCATCAACCTCTTTTCCAGCATTGTCATCAAAGGTTAAGGAATGTTACCTTGGGCTGGGAGAGTTCTCACCTATAGACCCGCACTATTGGAGAAGGATAAAGGTATGCTTGACCCAGAGGCTCCTGGGAAAGGGAGTTCTTCATTTTGGGGCTCCATCTGCACAAAGATAATCGAGCTCTTTCAAAGAAGATGGAGGCAAGTGTTACTATAAGCTTTAGGAGATTTCCAGAGGGCAAGGTGTGTGGCATGCCATTCATGAGGCCTGGGCGGGGGAGGCGGGGGGATGAACTCATAACCTCAAAATGACCCAAAAGAGGCCTCCTAGTCCCATCACGGGCATTCAGGCAAGCGGTTCTGGGCTACCCACTCTGCCACTGTAACTTGAGGCTACCATATTACATCCCCCATATCACCTAATCAACCAAGACCGTGAGAACTGTCTATTTTTATGGTTTTGATGTTTTCCTTTGTTTTCCAAATGCCTAGACTCTATTTCAGTAGTTCAAGACAAAAGTACTGGTATATCTCCCTTATTAATATTCTAATGTGCTTTGAGGTTGAAAACTTGGGCCATGAGGACAGAGAAGAGTTATTGCTATTTATTAGATTATGCAAAACAGCAGTATGATACGCTAGATAGAGCACAGTCTGGGAAATCACGAGCTCACGGGCACTGAGTCCAGCTTTGTCCCAGATTTGTGGCTGCTCAGAGAAAGATTTCATTGCATTGCTGCCTTGAATTTTTCCATATATAAAATAAGTATGCTTATTGTAGAAGATTAAGGATATCTGATTATAAATTCTTTGACTCTCTTCCTATCAAGAGCTGGGACTATATCTTTTCACCGTGGATCTGCATGGGCACTGTAACAGCGAAAGTGACAATGGAAGTCACGCTGTGCCAGTTTCTGGGCCCAGATTTTAAGACTGGTGGTTCTACTTCCTGTCTCTTGGATCCTTCACCCTTGGAAACCAGCCACTATGCTGTAAGGAAGCCCAAGGAACCCTGTGCAGAGAGGCCCACATGGAGAGGAACCAGGGCCCCTAGCCAACAGCCCCAGCTGAGCTCCCAGGCAAAAGCCAGAACCAAACTGCCAGCCACATGTGTAAGCCACCTCAAAAACAGGTCCTCTGTCTCCAGCTGAGCTACTCCAGCCAACACTGCCTCCAATAGCAACAAGCCATCCTTGCTGAGCCCTCCTAAATCACAGGTTCATTAGCAAAATAAAAGGCCGCTGTTTCAAGCCACTAACTTTTGGTGTGCTCTGCTATGCAGCCATAAGTAATGGGAACTTATAATCAGACTTCTAAGTGGAGAAAAGGGGACTGAACAAAACATAGAGGAATTATCTTTCAGTGACTGCTCTGTATCTCAAAGAGGCTACATACCAGGAAATAAAAGGTCTCCAGAAGAAGTAACCTTCTAGTCACAGCCTTGTATCCCCATTATGGCAGAGGATGAGTCATGCTCAACTTATGCCTGCTGGAGACAGGATAAAATCCATAGCAAGTTTATACCAACAGGACTTGCATAACATATGGGATCCAGTGATAGATTAAAAATGCAAGACCCTCCATATGAAAATTGTTATTATAGAAAATTATTAAGAATTTCAAAATGGGACAGCAAAGAATTAAGCTAAACGTGGGACCCTTCTGAGACCAGGGCCCTGTGTGACTGCCTGGGTTTCTCATCCATGAAGCCAGCCCTGCATCCCGGTTGAGTGGCCTTCTGTTGATACCACAGGCACATGTATCCTAAACTCTAGAAAGCCACCTCCTCTGGGCCCTATGCTCATACTTTCATTTAGAAGGATCCAGACAAAACTGGAATCCAGACGAAAACAAAAGGCAAAAATCCAGACAAAAACAAAAAGCAGAAGAAGTTGCCTAGGGTCAGAAAGCATTTTAGAAATGAGTAACCCAACTTCATACCTGGGCAAACACACATATCCTCCCCTTTTGTTATTGTTGGGCTAGGTAATAGAGAAGAGTTTTTAGGACTATTTACAAAAGTGTGGGAAGGATTTAAGGAAAGCAACCAAGGATGGCACAGTAGCCCACGGTGGGGAGCTTCAGGGAGCTGGTCCACCTCAAAGCTCAAGGATTGAGTGAGGAGGAACAGTTACAGGCACCCAAGAAAGCTGTGTGGAAAGGACGTCTGACAGCAGCTAAAGCTTTGGTCAAAGGACAAAGACAGCATGTCAGGACTGCACAGGAACGGAGCCAGGGGAATAAATAGCCAGCCTCATCCTCTTCTGCCCCCAGCTCTCCTAGCATCATCTCTTCCTGGTCAAACCCAAGAGACGTCAGAGTTCAGCTGAGTCCACAGAGGCACAGCACACAAGTCAGTCTCATGGGGACATATGTGAGAGCCAAGTCTTATTTGTTAGGAAGCTGGGAAAGCCTTCTTTAGAAAACCTCAACATTTTGCCCCTTTATTTTTTTCATCTAAGACACAAGCCCGGTGTCACTGGAAGTATCTTTTGGTTGCCATCTCCTCAGCTGCCCTCACAAGCCAGGGCTGGACTGAGCAGTGAGGCAATGAGGGCAGCGAGGGGTTAAGATGGACCTGGCTGGGGCCAGCCCTCAGCCCACAGCCACAGAGGGAGAGTTAACAGCAAACAGAGAGAGGCCATGAAGCTGACACCTCCTTGAGAAATAAATGCTGTCTCAGCCGTTCGTATGGGAGATGTTGGAGCCGGGGCCAGGGGTGGGGGCAGGGTGGGCAGAGTAGGGAGGAGTGGGCAGTCACCACATGCTTTTTTCTGAGCTTCAGAACATACTGTCAGCTTGGCCCTTGGAGGCCAAAGCAGTGAGCATGGCCAAAAGGGTACAGGGCTTCATTGACTCAGCCTCTAAAAATCAAACATCCAAGGCTGCTTCAAAATGGACTCAAGCAACCTAGTTTCTATGCTTGCACTTAAGCATTGGGTACCTATGGGTCAAAAAACAAAGATCATGGCATCTGTCCCATCACTTCATGGTAAATAGATGGGGAAACAATGGAAACAGTGAAAGACTTTATTTTCTTGGGCTCCAAAATCACTGTGGATGGTGACTGCAGCCATAAAATTAAAAGATGCATTTCTCCTTGGAAGAAAAGCAATGACAAACCTAGACAGTATATTGAAAAGCAGAGACATTACTTAGCTGAGAAAGGTCCATATAGTCAAAGCTATGGTTTTTCCAGTAGTCATGTATGGATGTGAGAGCTGGACAATAAAAAAGGCTGAGCGCCAAAGAACTGATGCCTTCAAACTGTGGTGCTGGAGAAGACTCCTGAGAGTCCCTGGACTGCAAGGAGATGAAACCAGTCAATCTTAAAGGAAATCAACCCTGAATATTCATTGGAAGGACTGATGCTGATGCTGAAGCTGAAGCTCCAATACTTCAGCCACCTGATGTGAACAGTCAACTCACTGTAGAAGACCCTGATGCTGGGAAAGATTGAGGGCAGGAGGAGAAGGGGATGACAGAGGATGAGCTGGTTGAATGGCATCACAGACTCAATGGACATGAATTTGAGCAAAGTCTGGGAGATGGTGAGGGACAGGGAAGCTTGGCGTGCTTCAGTCCATGGGGTTGCAAACAATCGGACACAGCTGAGTGACTGAACAAGAACAATAACCTCTAGGTCAGTGGCAGCATTTTCCTAAGTCACTTTCTCTTAATTTGATGATCCACCAAGAGACAGTACAGTAACCTCAAGGTCAGGGAAGAGGCTGGTCCGCTTTCTAGCTAGTCCTATGTCTTGTTTTCCTTCTTTGCCTCTCAGCTTCTCTTTCTCTTTGTTTTATTTCCTGTTTCTGCTCTCCCTTGAAAAAACTATTTTTTCTCCTGATATCTTTATTTTTCTGCTTTACTTCTCATTTTGAGATTCATTCCCTTTTTTCTTTTCTTTAGTCTCTCTGACTGAGCAAACAGCATTGATGTTCATGGCCTCCAGACCCACAAGCCCTCCAGTATCTTCTTCCTTTATGCAAGACTGGCAGTTTCTCTTTTCTCCGGTGGGCAAGCCTACCTTTCCCTACAGTAAACACCCAATAATTTTGAGCCATCACGGGACTAAGGGCACAGCCAGCAGATAACAGTCCATGGTGTCCGTTCACACCAGCTAGGGGCAGAATGACCACAAGCGGTATCCCCTCCCCCTAGACAGAAGCCCTGGAGACCAACGGCCCAGAGCTCCTGGTGGGCGGGCACACAGCCCCTTTCGAGGTCCACCCCTCAGCCGCAAGGTTAAGCAACTGATCAGAAGCCTGGCCCTAGAAATGAGAGCCAGGAGTTCCACTGTGTGCCCCTCATGAGCTGTCCAACAGGACACGTCTATCACTTAATCCCGTCTCATAATGGCCCCCTTCTCTTTCTTCATCGCCATCTTTCATTCTATAACCTACCCCCAACTACTCAGGGAAAGTCAGGGTTCTAGTAAAATACAATCTCTATGTTTACAAAGGTGATGTCAGGTCATATCCACAAGTCCTGATTGGTCCTCTCTCTGGCCACACCCTCTCTGGACTGGCTCCCCTCCCCCTCCCTAAGCTCTCCCAACATCCTTTCGGACCAAAGAACATTCGGGAGAAGTCCCACTCCCTTTCATCTCCACCAATCCAACCTTGGCTTAAAGCCCCCTGGGATATCAGTGCAGGCAATGCTAACCATAGCTTTGTATTTTGAACCCTGCCTTTGAAGTACGTGCTAACAGCTGTAATTGGCATTATGAAAGAAGGTTAGAATAAATTACTTGTAGCTAAGGAGCCAGCAAAGAGAAAATTGTCCATGTCAACTTGTATTTGGTCCTTAATCCAACACTGTAAAACTAAATCCCTGTCACCCTGACTGGGTGTTAGTCTGAGGCATAGAGCAGGGTCGTGCTGACCCCTCTGACTGGCAGGGCCCTGGGTAGGACCTCAAAACCACCAAGTAGGCCCAGGAAGGTCTACAGGGTCCCATCCATCCTGACGCTCCTCTTGACACTCGTGGCCCTCACCCCACCGCCCAAGACCTCCGCCCCTCTCCTAGAAAGCCTGAGTCCAGCAGCTGAGACAGGTATCCTCACCCAAGTTATCGCCGAGGAAGTATTCAAGGCGTGCCCCTCTCAGCAGTGGTGGGTTTACACCAAGAGTTTGGAACACAGAAGGTCTCACAGGCTATTCTCCACGGCAGAGCCTCAGGTACCCTCACGGAGGCGGACGAGAGCTGTTCAAGTGAGGACCGCTGTCCGGCCCTCAAAGCAGGGCCCGGATCAGAGAGGCTGCTATGCCCGGACGCTCCTCACCCACAGGCTGTTTTCATGATGTGGCGGCATGGAGAGCTTCACTTCTCAATTCAAAAAACAAGGAAGATTTTTCTTTTTCAGTTGTGTGGCCGAGTCCCTTATGGTGGTTTTTTGTCTCACGTATGTCCAAGTGTGGGTGTGACAGAGAGAGCGAGAGACCACACACATCTGAGGGAGAGACAGGCAGACTCCGGGCGACAGAAGCAGTCACACAGCGCCTGTCGCCTTCCCAGCCCCGAGAACCTGTGCTGAGAACTGACGGGAGCTGGCTGAGGGCAGAGCGGTCAGGGCTGCGAGCACCAGTGTTGCTGCCGCAGGGCCCGGGGACGGACCACGACACCCACTTCCATGTGCAGCCAGCACCTCGCGTCCCCACGAGGACTGGCGTGGCCCCTGAGGACGCGCACCAGCGCCTCCCCCCAGCCATCACTCCTGACTGCAGGGCCGTGATTCTCCTCGAGCTGCTTCACGAGAGCCTTGCGGGGAGCGGCTGGGCCAACACCGAAAGGTCAGCAGAATTCTGCCTGGACACTGGGCAGCAACAAGCTGGGAAGTATGTGTGTTGGACGGGGGTGAGGGCGGTCTTCAGGGTCCTAAATGTCCCACATGAGCAGGGGAACCAGAGGAAGGAATCTTTCATTTTTTTACTTTTCATTTATTTGGCTGTGGGTCTTGGTTGTGGCACATGGGATTTTCAGTCTTCATTATAGCATGTGGGATCTTTAGTTGCAGCATGCAAACACTTAGTTGATGCATGGAGGATCTAGCTCCCCCACCAGGGATCAAAGCCCAGCCCCCTGTATTGGAAGCACATAGTCTTAGCCACCAGCCCACCAGGGAAGTCCCAGGAATCCTCAATGTTACTACGTCCCCATCTGCATCCACATGCAGGTGCAGCTCCCAGGGACACCTGAGTTACACATACAAAGCCGAAGATGGAGGCAGATGTGTTGGCCCTTTTATATACAGCACAAGGGAAATGGACGTGCAGAAGGAAGAGGCTGAAGAAGGTTCAGTAGCTGGCAAGAGTCAGCGTCTGGGTCCCAAGGTACCCCAGGACCCAGGCAAGGTTTCCGCCTTCCCTCCTGTTACCCCCAACAGACTGAGGTGTCCCTTCCCCTTTGACACAGTTACATTCTTGATCAGGATCTGGTTCAGTGAAAGTGAGTTTAGAAAAACCAGAAGAAGAAATGAACTCAAGAAAAAAACTACCCTGAAAGGATTGTTTATGAAATTGATACTCACAAATGCCCAAGAAGAAAGCGAACTCTCTCCTACATTTCTGACCCCACCTCACCTCCATGTACCCAGTCTGTACACAGGTAGCCCTTAACCAATGGGAATTATTCTCTTCCTCAGGGGTGCCCTGGATTTGTGGAACCCAGGCAGAGCGAGGAAAGAGATGAAACCCCTCAACAGTTACAAGTCTTGTTTGTAAGACTTGCAGAAATACAACTATCCACAAATATAATTAATTCACTCACTCCAACTATTCTGACTGTGTGATATCCAGGGAATAATACCCTGAATATTCTTATAGGAGAAAGCTACAAAGAAGGCAGGAGGGTGGGTAAGCTTGACATATTACACTTACCCTTCTCTTTGTGTTAGTTAAAATCTTAGACTTCAAAATAAGGCAAAGTTGGAATTTTTTAATACAAGCTAAAGTAATGCTTAAAAAAAAAAAAACTTTATTCTGCATTGTGGTATAGCCAATTAACAATGTTGTGGCAGTTTCAGGTGAAAAGTGGGGGACTCAGCCATACATATACATATATCCATTCTCCCCCAAACTTCCCTCCCATCGAGGCTGTTATATAACACTAAGAAGAGTTCTCTGGGATATACAGTAGGTCCTTGTGGGTTATACATTTTAAATATACCAATGTGTACACGTGGATTCCTAACACCCCAGCAATCCCTTCCCCCTTCCCAGCAAAGTTGGAATTTACCCATTAATACAAAATAATATAAAAAAATAGGGGCACAGAGAACTCCTACAGAACAAGGCATTTCAGATGTGTCCATTTGGAGTTTCAACATGTGGGAGAAAATCAAGCCATTCTGGGAATCACTGGGACATAGGGATAGCCCTAAAAAGTGAAGCGTGATAACACAAGAGGATAAAATCCTTCTGAGTGGGGCTCCAGGCCCAGAAGATTTCTGCAAACTATTATCTAATTTTGTTCCCCTCACGGCATTACAGAGGGATTTAAAACACATCACCTCCAGCTGAAGTGGGTTCTGGTAAATTTCCTAAGAGCTTTCGTAGATCTCACGTCATCCTCCAGGTTCAGGGTCAACACTGCATTAATGACCCACCATTTATCTGCTGGGTAATTCACTCCCTGGCAACCTACTTCATTTATGCTGTATGAATTCAGGAAGCAATTAATAGTTGCCACAAAGCAACATGATGGAGGGTGCTTTCCCCCATAAAACTGTGAAGCAAAGCACTTCTCTTACCCCAAGTCAGAGAAGGGAGGCAAAGCGGACTGGGGCAAAGTACTGAATTATTTTGTTACGTGTTCTATCCGCCTCCCTCCCCTGATTCTGCAGAAGGTGAAATGAATTTCTGGCTTTTAGCACTTTATTTCTATTCCATTTTGGAGACATCATCCCTGTTGCTAACAGCTCTCCATGCTACCTTTTTTGACATGCTGTTCACCTTCCAGCTCAGTTCAGGCTGAAGTAATTTAATAATAATACCATGAAAATCATGGGGAAAGAGAAGTTTACTCATTAACATAAAAAATTATCCTAATGCAAAAAAAGGAATCAAAATAGGGGCACTCTTAGGATTTGATTTCATCTGTACTTCACGGGCACCCAGGCAGCCAAGGCAGACATCACCCTATGAACAGAGAGGTTAAGTAACTTATCCATTCTGGCATACAGGGCCAGATGAGAAGTCCAAAATCAAACAAAATCCACTGGCTCCCTGTTCAGAGCATTGCCTAAGGCATATTTCTCCTTTTCTCTAGGGGCTCCAAACCATTTGCTTCTGAGTTGGGGCACTGCTGTTGCTTGGCTGACCCAACCCACATATTCAGGGCCCTTCTCCCAGTTCGTACTGTTAAAGGTTACCATCTGACTTAATGAGATGTACGTGAAAGCCCTTGGGTGGCTCCTAGGAGAAAAGACTCAGCTGGTGAGTCTCTTTGGCCCTTTCCCTCCTCTTCTTCCTGCCTTGGATGTGATTGCGAGGCTGAGCTGTGCAGACTTTCTTGGCCATGAGGATAAAGGTCTATAAGCTGAGAACGGAAAGAAGAAATACAGAAAAAGCCTGAATGCTGATGAGCCATGGTACTGTCTCAGTACTACCTACCCCCTAGACTTCTGGTAGTGGGGGAAAAAAACAGCAACTCCATTTCCATTTAAGCCAGGTTAATTGCGTTTCTGTTACCTGATGTTAAGTCGATTCAGTCGTGTCCAACTCTTTGCAGCCCTATGGATTGTAGCCTGCCAGGCTCCTCGGTCCACGGGATACTTCAGTCAAGAATACTAGAGTGGGTTGCCATGCCCTTCTCCAAGGGATCTTCCTGAACCAGGGATCGAACTTGCATTTCTTGAGTCTTCTGAATTGGCAGGCAGGTTCTTTACCACTAGTGCCAATGTTATTTGAAGCAGAATATAATTCAACTGAATTTCCATCCCTCTCCATCTCTTTCTCTCCCTCTCCCTCTCTTATTCTTTCTCCACTCTTCCTTCCCCTCTTTCTTTTTCTCTCCTTCTCACAGACACAGACACAACAGTACCCACCAACCTTTTTGTAGAAAATAGAGCTATTCCTTAACATGATAAAGAATATCAACCTTACACCTATAGCCAACATCCTATTTAAAAAAATCAAAAAGCAGTCATTTCCCCTTAAAATCCATGGGAAAAGACAAGAATATTCCCTAGTACTACTGCTACTTAAATATAAAGTTCTGTCTAGGGACTTCCCTGGTGGTCCAGTGGATAAGAATCTGCCTGCCAATGCAGGGGACATGGGTTTCATCCCTGGTCAGGGAAGACGTCACTCGCTGCAGGACAGCTGAGACTGTGCACCACAACTACTTCGCCCATGCACCTAGAGCCCATGCTCTGCAACAAGAGAAGCTACCGCAATGAGAAGCCCACACATCACAACAGAGAGGAGCCCCCACCTGCTGCAACTGGAGAAAATCCATGCAAGGCAATGCAGACTCCATGCACTCAAAAATAAATACATAAGTAAATAACTTTCTTTTTAAAAAAGGAAAAGTTCTTTCTAAAAAGTAGATAATTCATGATCTGAGCCACAGTCAAAAAATAAAAAGTAGATAAAAGAGATATACAACACCTGGAAATAATGAGACATTACAGTCACTATTTGAAAATGAGTAAAACCAAAAGGGCAATGAATAATTCGTGAAATTAAATTTAGTAAAATAGAGACACAGGACAGTATGTAAAAATGAGTATTTTTCCTACAGTGTTAATAATAAAATTTATAATAGAACGGGGGCATTTTATTCACAGCAGCAGGAAGACATACAAAATACAGGAATAACCCTAAAAAGTAATATGTGGGTTCAATATGATGAAATACAACATCACTGAAAGATGTAAAAGATTTTAATAGAGACATGTCCTGCTCCTTAATGAGAAGACTGGTTTATGAAGGCAGTAATTTTCCAAAGTTTAAGACAATCCCAGTCAAGATCATAATCATTTTTTCTCTAATTTGACAAAATAAATAAGACATACAGCATAAAGAATGAATCAAAGAGAACCAAAAAATCTTTATTAAAAAATTAAACTATGGTGATAAGGGCAGTCTTGCTCTATTAAGATATTAAAACATATATTATAAAACTACATAAGTTAAAATGGTATGACACTGCCAGGCCTAGAATTGATAGACAAATAAGCATCTATTTAAGTCACCTTGGAAAATCCCCTCATGGCTATGAGTTCAGCTGATGATAACAAAAGCATAATAAACAAATGAAAGAGAAGCTACTTTACAAAAGATGTCAGGAAAACTGGATATTAGAGGAAAGTAATTTCTTCACTTGACAATATATAATTCTAGATGGGTGGAAGAGTTAAATATAAAAATATGAAATCCTAAAGGCAAAAATACAGTATAAATGATCTCAACAGTTCTAAGCTTCATGAAGACAGAGACCACATCTGACTTGCACTATAATTTCTCAAGTGTTTGGCAGAGTTCCTGACATAAAAAAGGGCTTCCATACACATTTGTTCACTACTTGGGATTAATACCATGAAAGAAATTACAAAAGAAAAGGAATATTTCATTATAAGATAAAATGTGTGTATATGATTAAAAAACTTGCAAAGCAAATTACAAACTGGGGCAAACATATCCATTAAATATGATAATAGGTTAATTTATCACACGAAAGAGACTGAAAAGTATGTTACAAAAGAAGGAATAAGAAAAGCAGAAAAATACAAATGGCCATTAAACATTTGAAAAATTCTTCAAATATATATGTAATCTAAAAATGCAATATAGCACTATCAATCATCAAATATTTGTTAATAAAACAATGGTCAATGAAAAACAACAATGCCACTACATATTTATTAGAATGGCCAGAATCCAAACACTGAAAACAGCAAATGGTGGCAAGTGCGGGAAGCAACAGGAACTCTCACTGGAGTACCCGATTAATAATTCCATGAGCTCAGTCGAAGATACCATAAGGAAAAATAAAGGTAGAGAGTGATAACAAAAAGACTATTCAGTATGTAATATGAGCATTACACAGAAGCTAAACATTACATCTACCCTAGAACTTTTACATGAATGGGTATAGCAACATTATTCATAATAGCCAAAAAGTGGGAATAACCCAAATGTCCATCAGCTGAACTAAGCAAAATGTGGTCTATCCATACAGTTGAATATTATTCATCATACAAAGGAAGAAAGTACTGATACTCGCTACAATATGGATAAACCTTGAAAACAGTGAAAGAAGCCAAACACAAAAGACCTCATATTTTTTTATTCCTTTTATCAGAAATGTCTGCAACAGGCAAACCCACAGGAACAGAAAGGAGATTAGTGCTTTCCATGGTCTGGGGGGTTGTGGACAGTTAGAACTACTAATGGGTACAGGGTTTCATTTGGGGGATGATGCAAGCATTCCAAAATGAAAATGGGGGTGATAATTGCCCAACACTATGAATACACTAAGAACCACTGAATTGTGTACTTTAAAAAGTGTATCTTATGGTAAGCAAATTGTATCTCAATAAAACTGCTATGTTAAAAATAAACCATATGTTTTGATTCCTCTGTCCTCTTCAACAGCTTCCTCATTTTTCTACCAGTTTTTCCATTTCACTAGAAAAATAATTGCCAGAATAATCTTCCCTATGTTACCACTGAGTAACTTTTTGTGGTCAAGAACTTACATGCCTCACTTCACATCATATATACAAAAGTTCACTCAAAACAGACCCAGAGAGCTAAAACTATAAAGGTTTTGCAAGAAAACATATGAGTAAATCTTAGTAGCCTTGGATTTGGCAATGGATTCTTGAATATGACACCAATAGCACAAGCAAACAAAGAAAAAAAAAAAAAGGAGTTGGATTTAATCAAGTTAAAAACTTCTGTGCACCAAAAGACATGTTCAAGAACATGGAAAGGCAACTCACAGAATACAAGAAAACATTTACAAGCCTTATCACTTATAAGGGCCTAGGATCCACAATATATAAAGCTTCTTAAAAATTCAATGAAAAAAAACAAAATTTAAAAACATCTTGAATAGGCATTTCTTCAAAGAAAACACAGAAATGGCTAATAAGTACATTGCCCCTTGAACAATGTGGGATTCAGAGGACCTAACCTCTAAACAGTTAAAAATCCACTTATAGTTGGCCCTCCCTCCAGCTATTCCAGATCCATTATCTGCTTGTGTATGTTAGTCACAGTCATGTCTGATTCCTTGTGACCCCATGGACTGTAGCCCACCACGGTCCTCTGTCCATGGAATTCCAGACAAGATGGAGTGGGTTGCCATTTCCTCCTCCAGGGGATCTTCCTGACCTAGGGATCAAACCCAGGTCTCCTGCACTGCAGGCAGATTCTTTACCATCTGAGCTATCTATTGTCTACACCCTCAGACTTAAGAAACAGAGGGCCATTTAGCATTATAGTATATACTATTGAGCATTTCGCTGCTGGCTCAGTGGTAAAGAGTCCACCTGCCAATACAGGAGACGTGGGTTCAATTCCTGAGCTAGGAAAATCCCCTGGAGAAGGAAACGGCAACCCACTGCAGTAGTCTTGACTGGGAAATCCCATGAAGAGAGAAGCCTGGCAAGCTATCGTCAATGGGGTCACAAAAGAGTTGGACACGACTTAGCAACTAAACAACGTTTACTATTGAAAATTGTTCATGGATAAAGTGGACCTGTGCAGTTCAAACCCATGTTGTTCAAGGGTCAACTGTGCATAAAAATATTACCATCAGGAAAATACAAATCAAAATCACAAGATACAACTTCACACCCACTAGGATGACTATACTTTTTTTAAAGAAGGAAAATAACAAGTGTTGGTGAGAATGCGGAAAAACTGGAACTGGTATACACTGCTGGTAGGAACATAAAATAGTGTAGCTGCTGTAGAAACCAGTTTGACAATTCCTTGAAACGTTAAATATAGAAATACCACGTGACCCAACAATTTCATCCCTGGTATGTACCCAAGAGAACTGAAAACAGGTGAGGTAGTGAAACAAAACTTGTACATGCATGTTCACAGCAGGATGTTTCATACTAGCCAAAAGACTGAAACAACCCAAATGTCCATCAGCTGATGAATGAATGATAAACAAAATGTGGTATGCCACACAATGAAATATTATTCATCCATGAAAAGAAATAATGTACTGACACATATTACGGCATGGATGACCTTTAAAAATATGTTAAGTGAAAGAAGCCATATTGTATGATTCAATTCACGTTAAACATGAATGAGTGAGTAAAGTCACTCAGTCGTGTCCAACTCTTTGCAACCTCGTGGACTGAAGCCTACCAGGCTCCTCCATCCATGGGATTTTCCAGGCAAGAATACTGGAGTGGGTTGCCATTTCCTCCTCCAGGAGATCTTCCCGACCCAGGGATTGAACCCGGGTCTGCTGCATTGGAGGAAGACGCTTTACCGTCTGAGCCACCCGGGAAGTCCCACGTTAAACATACAGATAGGCAAATCCACAGAAACGGAAAGAAGAGCTGTACTTGGCAAGGGCTGGGGAATGAAAGAAAGACAAGGATCTGCTTCATGGGTACAGGGTTTCTTTCGGGGATGATGGAAACGTTCTGGAATTAGACATTGTGAATGTACTAAAAGCTACTGAATTGTATACTTTAAAATGGTAAACTTCATGTTATGTGACTTTTACCATAATAATAACGATGGTGATGATAATTAATAACCTACCATGTTTCCTTAACATGGTCTTTGAAAACTCTTCTCCAGTTACTCCCATCTTTTTTATTTTCAGGCAAGGCTTTATTGGGGCTCCTGCAGCAGCAGTGGGGAGCAAGAACAAACAACACATTCCCTTGCTTGCTTACTCCCAAGATGGGGACAGCTTGTTCCTTATCTGGGGTGAGGGCAGGGGTGTGTCCAGGGATCAGGCCAGAGGGATGGCATCCTTTCTGATTTTTCAATTCATGTGTAATCATGTCCTAATTATTACAACAATTTCTTGCTGTACTCACTAAATAAGACCACAATTTGCTCATTTTAACACCATTTCTTCAAATGCCATCCCTATTACCTGGAACTACCTCCCCTAATCCTCTACCACAGAATCGTTGTTTCAGAACCAAAAGACTCAGGATCCGACCCCAGTCCACTACTTACTAGATGCCTCATCTTGGGTAAATCAACTTCTCCAAGGGTCATGTCCTTACATGCAAAATGTGTAGTTAAAATTCAATTGATAAACGTACATATTAAAATTCTAGTTTGTGCCAGGGTAACATCACCTGCCCAGTCAGAGGACAGGACTATGAGGTATTTATGATGATACATTACCCAAAATACATGAAAGCGTGAGCTATAAAGCACCAAACCTGTGTTTAAGGTGACAACATCATCTTTACCAGTACTTCACAAACTCCAAGAATTTCCATGTCACAGACACAGTTTAGGCCAAGCATCTCACTACCTGTACTACCACTATAACCTTTCATTTGTAATCAATTCACTTATTTTACTTAAAGTCTGCATTGAATTCATTATAATATTGCTTCCGTTTATGTTTTGCTTTTTGGCCATGAGGTGTGCAGGTTCTTAGTTCCCTGGCCAGGGATCAAACCCACGCCCCCTGCATTGGAAGGTGAAGTCTTCACCACTGAAGCACCAGGGGAATCCCCAGATTTATTTTAAGATAGAAACTTTATATCACTACAATGACATCATTGGACTGATGCTATTTGTCTATACATGTTAAAAGTAAAGATACATGTTAGAAGA
Source organism: Dama dama (assembly GCF_033118175.1). Taxonomy (NCBI): domain Eukaryota; kingdom Metazoa; phylum Chordata; class Mammalia; order Artiodactyla; family Cervidae; genus Dama; species Dama dama. The sequence goes on along the minus strand of NC_083700.1, from coordinate 5,419,812 downwards.
TACATGTTAAAAGTAAAGATACATGTTAAAAGTAAAGATTTGCAAGACAAAACGTGTACCTATGTGCCAGGTCAACTCACCACTTGTACCACAACTGGCAGCACATCTGGGAAGCACTGGTCTCTGCCAACTGCCTTCTTAAAGACCTGAATCAAAACTTCCCTACTCCAGGAAACCCTCCCTGACATATTTTTAAGCTCATTTTAATGACCCCTGTAGGGTTTCCCAGGTGGCGCAGTGGTAAAGAACCTACCTGTCAATGCAGGAGATTCAGGAGAGGCAGGTTCAACCCCTGGGTAAAGAAGATCTCCTGCAGTCGGAAGCGGCATCCCACTCCAGTATTCTTGCCAACAAAATTCCATGGACAGAGGAGCCTGGTGGGCTACGGTCCATGGGGTTGCAGAGAGTCAGAAATGATTGAGTGACTGAACATGCACACACACGGTGACTCTTTTGCTCCTTTATGATAAGTCCTTGCATGTTCAATTTACACTCCATTACTTTTGCACTTGTTGATTTCACTGTTCCCAATACTTTCTCATCTGTGCTTTTAACTCCTTCACTAGATCATAAAGCACCAAAATGTAAGGATCTTGCTTCTTTTATTCCCTCCCGTAGGCCCAACAACAGTACAGCAAACATTTGCTGAGTGGGTAAAGGTTTAAATGGATGAAAAGTGCCCACTAAATACTAGTAATCTTTTTATCATCTCTCTTTCAAAGATGGAGCAAAACTCACCCACCTCATTTCCTAGGCTACAGTGCAGCCACATCAACAGCCTAACTCAGATACCAATCAGTGAGAAGGACGGTTTGCTAAAATAAGACCCAGGCGTGGCACATAGCAGGCATTCAGCAGATCTGGAGGAATAAGTGTTGCATAAGTGGGATGATTCCTTCTCAGACAGACCACCTGCGAAGATAAGAGGGGTGAGTATGAACTAGTCATGGTGGGAAGATGAAGGCCCACCTGTGAGTGAGTGTCTGCGCCTGATGGGAGCCTGGACCACACAGCTCAAACCCCAGCTCCAGCTTAAGCCTCCTTCCACCAACCCAAGAGTGGTTCTACACTGATGAGGGGTCTAGCTCTCAACTTAGATACTCTCCTAATTAGAAGTCAATCCCAATAATACAGGAGAGACTTTGTGTGTCCACAGTGCATTCTGGCCATGAGTCTCAAAGCACTAACAAAAGAAGCTGCAAGTGAAATTACTGATTGAATACATCCAGACCCAGAGCAATCCTTGTGTCAATGTTGACAGAGCAGCTCTTCCCCGTCCAGCTCCAGAAGGGCTAACATAAAGCAAAACCACCAGAGATGCTGGGAGAAAAAGAGTATTTGCAACTGGAACCATGGAGGCTAGTATTCATAAAACAATAATGCCTAGTAGTAATAATAATCATTGTTTCTAAAGGTACACAGCTCTTTACAGTCTACCAAGTGTTACTCAGATTTCATTGTCTCTTGCAATTCTTATACCAACCCTGCCAGAGATATAATTTGCCCATTTCTACACATGAAGAAACTGAGGTTCAAAGGGTATCTTAAACTCTGCTTTTCTGTCTCCAAATCCAGTGCTCTATTGATCTCAAAGTCATCTAGTTAAGCCAGTTTTCCTTTTTGTACTGAAAGATGGTAGAAAATAAATATATATTCAACGTAAGATTTAACACCCTCTGTGCCACCACCATAATAAAGGGCTGACTCTAAGTTCAAAAGCAGTGTTAGAAAGTCTTCCTTACACTGGACTGAACATTTCTCCGAGGAGCTCATCCCACTCTTTAACCCCCATGGCCACCCCTCTTCACCTCCAAAACCTCCCAAAGGTACCTGCACAGACCCAAAGGGATCCCAAGGAAACGCAACCTTCTGGATTCCTAGTGCCAACAGCATGACCTCAGCTTCAGATACTAAAATCCCACCCCCACAAGACCCCGCTTCTCCCTGCAATTCTGATCAAGTTTTCTACCTGACCTCCCCAGATCTGTGTAATCAGTTTCTTCCCGTATTTAGTGAGTCTTGGATTATTCATACTAGTGAATAGCATCAGGGACAGAACCTGAATTTCCAATTAAGGAAGGTTTAAATAAGGAAGATAAAGTCTGTCTTTTTTACTTTACTTCTTGACATGTTGTACCAATGGTAACTAGAGGAGGAAAGGGATGCTTCCTTCCTTCATCGCTCACTTTAGATCTCGGCTTTTTGAAGTCTTCCTTCCAGTGCTGCTTTTTCACTGTCTATCCAGTGCCCCCAAGATGAGGATTATCTATGACAGCCCCACAGTCCTTGGATGAAAGAGAACAGAGCATCCTCCTCCCTCAGTTAATTACCATTTCTTGCCTGTGCATTTGATTTCAATAAAGTCTAATTACTTCAAATATCACTGCTCCTGCCTCCTCCCCGCTCTCCTGCGCCCCTCTTCCTCTCGGATTGCCTGAGACGGATGAACTCAAACGCACCCACAAGCCTCGGGCATCTGCGGCAACCAGCAAAGGCGGCTCCAAGTTAATAAGCCAGGAGAATTAATAAACCAGACTTCCCAAAGTTAATAAACCTGGAAAACACAATGATTACTATTTCTTACTATTATTCAAATATTGAGATTACCATTGTTGTTGTTGTTCCAGGCCGTAGCGGCAGCTCTCCTAAGCCCCTCCCCCATGCTGCCCGCCTCCCCTTCCCCCCTCCACCCTCACCGGTGGCAGTAATATTGTGTGAGTAATCCCAGAGGGGTTCCCCAGCACTGCCCTGTTGGAAGAAGCAATATTGGAGCTCATACAGCCCCCAGTCCCTTCAGGCTCAGCTCTGCCCTTTTATATTACACACTGTTCAGTCAAATCCATCACCGGCCTCCCAGATCTTTCCAATAGGCTGAAGGAGCCGGGATGGAAATGATGATTAAAGGAGCTGGAGAGAGGGAGAAGGGGAAGCCAGCAAATGAATGGGAGGGAATATATTTGGGTTTTGGACATGTGTGAGCTGTCATGAGTTCAATTTCCACATGATGGCTTCTAAGGCTCAGTATTTCTCTGCATCCTTTAGGCAATGTGCGGTTGGTTCTTTGAGGATCAGCTAGGAATACCTACCTGCAAATAAGGGCAATATGAACCAGAGCACCTTCCAGCCTCTCAGCAAGCATGTTCCCCCTTCATCTGTTCTCTTTCCCTCTGCAGGAATCCCTCCATCCATGAAGAAGGCGACCTTTTCAAATTGGTCAATGGGATGAAACAAGTGGAGACGCGCTCACAGGGCAGCAGAGCTGCAGCATCCGTCTAGGCTGACCCCTCATTTTATGGATAGAGAGACTAAGACTCAACTAAGTCACATGACTAGGCTGACTGGCTAGAGGAGTGCCCAGACTGGACCCTTAGCCTTTAGATCTTTCTTCCCCACCTCCTCCTAGGACCCCCTCATCCTGTCTGCCACCAACATCCTTGGCACCGAAGCTCATCTGTTTCCCCAGATCTGCTCAGTTCCCTGTGGTCCCTGTCTCAGTGACTGCTATCCCCGCAGCCCAGTGGGTCTCCCTGGAGACTGTGCCCCCCAGGGGAGACACAGCAATGTTTAGAGAGATTCCCGGTTGTCACCAATGAGACTGGCATTTAGAGGGGGGAGGTCAGAGAAGCTGTTGAGTGCCCTACAGCGCGCAGAGCAGTGCCCCACAGCAAAGAATTCTCCAGCCCAAAACATCCGCAGGGCTGAGACGGAGAAGCCCTAAGGAAGCCACTGGTTCAACAACTTGGTTCCAATCTCCTTGTTAGGACATTGATAACATGAGTCCAGAAACTACAGTAGAGATGAACTTTTAGGTTTGGGATTCAAAAGTCACTTTCTGAGGGATGCCAACAGCAACTAGGAGAGTGGCTGCCTGGCTGGGAGAAGGTGGGTGAGAGAGAAGAGCATGGGAAAGGACCACATAGGGACTAAGAGGACGGAAAAAGGCAGCATCCCGAAGAGGCTGCGCCCCAGTGCATCCTAAACCCTGGGCTAACTCAGCCTTTGCACACGATCCAAAGCAACTGCAGGCCCCAGCCGTGTTCAAGAGGCTGTGACAGCAGATACAGACACCCAGAAAAAGACCGAGGTCTTCCTGACCTCAACAGAGACAAACCTGATTTCAGAGAGACAGCCATGGACTGCCACACCAGCCCTCTGGGTCTACAGGGCAACCACGGTACTGCTGAATCTCAGGGCCCAGCACCGAACTCCAAAAAGACACGGGGGGACTTCCCTGGTGGTCCAGGGGTTCAGAGTGTGTGCTTCCACTGCACGGGGCATGGGTTAATCCCTGGTCAGGGAACTGAGATCCCACAGGCTTAGTGGCACAGCCAAAGCAAAGGCATGGGACACAAGTGCAGACTTCCTTGGCTGCTCTGAAGCACACTTAGGACTCGCCTCCCCATGGACAGCCTTGGGTATCTCCCCAAAGCCCTCCGCCACCAGGGAGAGAAGCTCGGCTGGATGGTAGGGGCCACTCATGGTCTGGACACACAGCCCGGCCAGGGAGGGCCTCCCACACTGCTCTCAGTCCAAATCCAGGCTCTTTTCAACAAGGTAGCTACTGCCAGCAGGAGGCTTTGGAAGGAGTCAAGTGTAATTAAAAACTGTGAAAGCGGCATTGTCTCAATTGTAAATCCTTCTCCCCAAGAGGCCTTGACTGGACAATTCTCAAAGGTGGGGACAGACCAAAGCTGCCTCAGCCACCACCTCTACTGAGCAAGTCTAACAAGAAACTTTAATGGAAAAATGTTTCCACTGAACATGGAGACCTGGAAAGTGCATGGTTTCATTCCTTCTGGCTCTGGGATAGAGACTGGGGGAGAGGAAGAGAGGAAGGTGAGGAAAAGGCATGAGATGGAAACCGGGAGAAAGGAAACCTCACCAACCACAATGCCAAGGCATGCCCCGGCTCAGCGCTTTCTCCCGAGTTCCCACGGAAGCATCTGCATTGGGACGCGGTGCCCACGGGGCCAAATATCTGCTCCTGTGATCAGCGTGGGGCCTGCAGGTTCACTCTGCTCAACAGCACTCCCAGCTTCAGCAACAGCCTGTTCGCGTGAGACTAAGGCAGGACACACAGGGGCGTGCGTGGCTGCCAGTCTGTCACCAGTCTGCCTCCCTCGCGTGGACAAGTGGGTACCAGGGAGCCCAGCATACAAGTCCCACAGGCCGGAAAGCAGGCGCCCCGTTATATATCCCCAGGCGGCTCAAACAGTAAAGAATCTGCCTGTGATGTGGGAAACCCAGCTTCAGTCCCTGGGTGGGAAAGATCCCCTGGAGAAGAAAATGGCAACCCACGCCAGTGTCCTTGCCTGGAGAATCCCATGGACAGAGGAGTCTGGTGGGCTACAGTCCACGGGGTCACACAGAGTCGGACACGACCGAGAGACGAACACTTTCAGTTTCATGAAACCTCTTCAGAGCCCTCATCCAGCTGCAAGCCTGTCCCAGCACCTGATCAGGAACTCGGTGAAGACACTCAAGAGATTCACCTGGAGGGAACACCATCAGAGCTTGTACACCTGTGCCCATGATGGCCGGCAGCCCGCGGGAGGCTCAGCTGTGAGAATGAGCCTCAGCAAAATGCCTGAGTTTCTGCAATTCAATCACACTCACAGAGAGAGTGAGGGTAGACGCCACCTTTCCAATGAGTTCTGCTGAATGACAAAGGGAAGGGCCTGCCATATCCCCCCACTCTCTTGGAGCTCTTGTTTTATTCCAAACCCATGTGAAAAGAATGCGGTTTCTGGGGACAATGTGGACTCACAATGCAATAGTCAGGAGAAAAGCAATGTTTCTCTGGGGCTGAAATTTCAAAACACAAAATGATTATATTGACCTGCACCAGGGCAGACCGCACACCAAGGTAAAATAATGCCTCCAGTTGAGGGCTGGAGAGGCCTCCCACCCACACCTTTGCAGATGTGCAAAGACCTGGCTGGATTTCCAAGCAAGACTAGGTTTCTCTGTCCCTAAAACAATTCAGCAACACGAAGGCCATTCAGTGAAGGCCAGCTTGAGCATGACATGGGTCTGCAAAGGCTAATTCATGCACTCTCTTTACAGAGAGTGGAACTGAACAGTCTCATTAAACTGGAAAAGAAAAGCTAGCAACATGGTCAAAGGCAGTAAGTGCCCACATACCAAAATAACTCCTCCCCAAAAGCCTTACAGTGATGTAGGTGAATGAAGAGGACAAAATGGAAAGAAACATTTTAGTAGGGTCTGTCAGACTGCCCTCTCATCCACCTCTCAAAAAAAATCATTCCTATGAAAACAAAATAATGTATAAAGTTATAGCACATTGAATAATTAAAAATGATATTGAGGGGCAAATGGATCACTAAGACTGCTACATTTCCTGTGTATATACATGGAGTGTATGTGCAGCCCAGTTAGAGATTAGGGTTCCAGGGCTGGCTCTGTCACCAACCAGCTCTATGACTCCCACCAGTGCCAAACAAGAAGGCTGGACCCGTAATATCAAAGCAGCTAACACACAGCAATGTGTCTATGCCAGAAATAACTCTAAATGCCCTTATGGCACGTATTTCATCTTACAAAGTTGGTACTGGCATTCCCATTTTACAAACAGGAGAACTGAGATACAAAAGGTAGTAACAGGGTCATATGATATGTGGCTGAGTCAGGATCTAAAGCAAGGTTGCTCTTCAGCAGTGACTGAGGAGCTCCCATCAGACCAGCTTCCCCACAGATAACTAGAAACTCTAGGCAAAATAAAGGAAGCAACTGTGTGAAGATACCAGACGATGACCCAAAGCAGGCACCCACATATGGAGGAATGGACTAGAACTGGGTAATTTTCCTGTTTCAAAAGCTTTCAGTCACACAGAATAACTGAGATTCAGATGAAAAAGCCAGTCTTACTGACTGAAAGCCCCAAAGGACAGAATTTACGGCAACCGCAGCAGCTAAAAGTGAGAAAAGAAACCAGGAAGTACCCAGAGAGCGTGTGTGTGTTAATCACTCAGTCGTATCCGACTCTTTGCGACCCCATGGACTGCCGCCCGCCAGGCTTCCCTGTCCATGGAATTCTCCAGGCAAGAATGCTAGAGTGGGTCACCACGCCCTCCTCCAGGGAACCTTCCTGACCCAGGGATCAAACCCAGGTCTCCTGCATTGCAGGCAGATTCTTTACCATCTGAACCATCAGGGAACCCTGCCCAGAGAGGGACAGCCCCAAATCTCTAGTTGGTCCCAGAACCCAATGTGTAGTGGGTAGACTTCAAGTTGCCAATTAAGGATCAAAGAACTGAACTGAGATTCCAGGCTAGCCCACCACAGGGAAGACAGAGTTTGCAGTTTGAGTTCATCCAAGTTAACTGCCTACTAGAAATTTCTTCAAATAAAATACAAAGACTCTTTGAAGGAACGTAAGAATTCAGGTTATCTATAATGTATCATGTACAGAATACAATATAAAATTATTAATATAAGCTATGAAAGTGAAAGTTGCTTAGTCATGTCTGACTCCTTGCAACCCCATGGACTACACAGTCCATGGAATTCTCCAGGCCAGAATACTGGAGTGGGTAGCCATTCCCTTCTCTAGGGGATCTTCCCAACTCAGGGATCAAACCCAGGTGCAGACCATCCTTTACCAGCTGAGCCACCAGGGAAGCCATACTTAGAGGAAAAAGAAAATCAACAGAGATTACCCCCATAATGATCCAGATGTTAAAATTAGCTCACAGGGATTTTAAAGCACCTATTATAACTATGCTCAAGGACATAAAAATATGCTCAAGGAGAATGAAAAAATAAGAACTAACATCACAGAAATTCAAGCTGTAAAAAAAAATCAAATGGAAATTCTATAATAGCATTGTCCAACACAACTTTCTGAAATGATAGAAGTTTTATATCTGTGCTGCCCAAAACAGTGTCAGTAGCTACATATGGCCATTGAGTGCTTACAATGTGGCTACTGCAACTGAAGAACTAAATTTTAAACTGTATTTAATTTTAATGAATTTAGATTTAAATAACCACATGCCAGCAAAGGTCCATCTAGTTAAAGCTATGGTTTTTCCAGTAGTCATGTATGGATGTGAGAGTTGGACCATAAAGAAAGCTGACTGCGGAATAACTGATGCTTTTGAACTGTGGTGATGGAGAAGACTCTTGAGAGTTCCTGGATTGCAAGGAGATCCAACCAGTCCATCCTGAAGGAAATCAGTCCTGAATTTGCATTGGAAGGACTGATGTTGAAGCTAAAACTCCAATACTTGAGCCACCTGATGTAAAGAGCTGACTCATTGGAAAAGACCAGATGCTGGGAAAGATTGAAGGCAGGAGGAGAAGGGGACGACAGAGGATGCGATAGTTGGGTGGCATCACCGACTCAATGAACAAGAGTTTGAGTAAACTCCAGGAGTTGGTGATGGACAGGGAGGCCTGGCGTGCTACAGCCCGTGGGGTCGCAAAGAGTCAGACACGACTGAGCAACTGAACTGAACTGAGCCACATGTTCTTGAACTAAGAAGTATACAATTGGAAACAAAAATTCACTGGATTGGCCTACCAGCAGATTAGAGATGACAAAGAAAGTGTTAAGGAACTTAAATACAGGTCAACAGAAATTCAATCTGACAGAGGAAAAAAAAAAAAAAAAGCCTGACAATGACAGCAAAAAAGAACAGAGAGAAAGAGTAAATGGATACATACAGTAGTTCCAAGGTTCTTACATGTTATGTGCAGTGGTACAATATTAACTCTAAGTTCATTGTGAATAGTTATGTATGCATAATATAATCCTGGGAGCAACAGGAGGTATAATTAAAAAGCCAATAAGTAAACTAAAATGAAATTCTAAAAAAAAAGTATTTCATTAACTGAAAGAAAGTAGGAAAGGAGAAATGGAGTGCAGAGAAGAGAGTGTAAATAGAAAGCAAATAATAGAAACAGAAAGATGGTAAACTGCACTACATCAATAATTACACTATAATTCCAAATACATCAATTACACCAAACTCTAATGGACAAAACACTTCAATCAAAGAAAAAGATTATCAGAATGGATAAAAAAGCAAGATTCAGCTATATGTTGCCCATAGCAGTGGTACTTTAAAAATAGAGATTAAAAATCAAAAAAATCTGTTGGGAATCTCCTGCTTTTAACTATTATACTATCCATGACCTATGAAGTACCTTCAGCTCTAAAACCCAATGATTCCACATGTATATATACATGCATATATACACAAGCACATATATAATATATACATATTTTTTCTACACTCAGGATATATAATGGTCAAATTTACATGTGTACCCAAACCCAGAAGAAATGATAGAAAAAGACAGTTTTCCAAGTCACCGCACCACCACCAGCACTGATTTTATCCTCAGTCAGTGCCCACTCTGTCAGGTAACCAGACGGAGGTTTTATATTAGTGTGTCCAGAAAAGTCACTTCACTTATTCCAGAGAGCGACTTAAACCTGTATCTGCTCAGCAACATAGCTGTTTCAGAAGTGCTTGAATTTAAGCCTTCATGGGAGAAACTGGCATGACCTTTCCGCTCAGCCTGGTTGGGGGACAGACCGCATCTCCAGGGCTTTGCACACAGACAACGCAGCTGTGAGTCGGACAACGAGCCCAGGCCCGCTGCTGGACAGCCTGGGCCCGACCCCACCTCCACGGCTCAGAGCCCACGTAACCTTAGGACCGGCCTCTAGCCGCTCTGAGCCTCACCTGCCTCATCTCAGGTAAGACGGTGGTGATGATCACATGTGCATCTGTCTGCACAGACTCTCTAGGTTTCTTTTAATCTTTCAGGCTCTCAGTGCCCAGGGTCATCAGTTTTGCATGGTAGATTCCAAATTAGTATTAGAGCTGAAAGAAACCATACGGGATTTTTAAAACACAATACAAATTCAAAGATTCTGAACTCTCATGAACGCTAAAACATTCACACAATATATGTATAAATTAAATAGTATCAGAGATATATTTAAAAATTGGAGCATATTACAAAATTAGTATTAGCATAACATTAATTAGGCTTATTTTGTGGCCTTGTTTTAGAAAGATGATCAATAACTTGATAAATCTTGTCATTACGGTACCTTCTGAGAGAGACGGAGCCTCTAGTTGGATCATCGAAAAAGTAAGAGAGTTCCAGAAAAACATCTATTTCTGCTTTATTGACTATGCCAAACCCTTTGACTGTGTGGATCACAACAAACTGTGGAAAATTCTTCAAGAGATGGGAATACCAGGCCACCTGACCTGCCTCCTGAGAAATCTGTATGCAGGTCAGGAAGCAACAGTTAGAACTGGACATGGAACTGGTTCCAAATAGGAAAAGGAGCACGTCAAGGCTGTATACTGTCACCCTGCTTATTTAACTTATATGTGGAGTACATCATGAGAAACGCTGGACTGGATGAAGCACAAGCTGAAATCAAGATTGCTGGGAGAAATATCAATAACCTCAGATATGCAGATTATACCACCTGCATAAAGCAAAGAAGAACTAAAGAGCCTCTGATGAAAGTAAAAGAGGAGAGAGAAAAAGTTGGCTTAAAATACAACATTCAGAAAACTAAAACCATGGCATCTGGTCCCATCACTTCATGGCAAATGGTTGGGGAAACAGTGGAAACAGTGACAGACTTTATTTTTGTGGGCTCCAAAATCACTGCAGATGGTGAATGCAGCCATGAAAATAAAAGACACTTACTCCTTGGAAGAAAAGTTATGACCAACCTACACAGCATATTAAAAAGCAGAGACACTACTTTGCCAACAAAGGTCCATCTAGTCAAACCTATGGTTTTCCCAGTAGTCATGTATGGATGTGAGAGTTGGACTATAAAGAAAGCTGAGCACCGAAGAATTGATACTTTTGAACTGTAGTGATGGAGAAGACTCTTGAGAGGATCTTTGACTGCAAGGAGGTCCAACCAGTCCATCCTAAAGGAAATCAATCCTTACTATTCATTGGAAAGACTGATGCTGAAGCTGAAACTCCAATATTTTGGCCACCTGATGTGAAGAGCTGACTCATTTGGAAAGACCCTGATGCTGGGAAAGATTGAAAGCAGGAGGAGAAGGGGACAACAGAGGATGAGATGGTTGGATGGTATCACCAACTCAATGAACATGAGTTTGAATAAACTCCGGGAGTTGGTGATGGACAGGGAGGCCTGGTGTGCTGCAGACCATGGGTCACAAAGACACAACTGAGCAACTGAACTGAACTGAACTGAGCCTCTGTTAAATATCACACGAAACCTGGTAAATTCACAGGTTTGCGAAATTCAAATGCATTATTTCCTCCTGACAGCTGTAATTAAGTCAGTAGAACTCAGTTCAACCTTCAGTTGCCAACAAATGATCATAATTGTTGACAAAGAAGAGTAAACATAAGCTTACTTAACAAATTTGCTAATTATCTTTCAGTTTAGGATTAATGTAACAAATAAATACTGGATGCCTGAAACTTAAGTGTATCAGTCAGTTCATATAAACCAACAAGGGTAAGTAGATTTTATCTGTTTTAGCACTCCTGCTTTCAAATGAAGTATTTGTTGCCCTTATTCTTTATTTCTGAAATCTGATGTGTGTTTTACTTCACAAGGCAATCTGTCTGCCTTTATATCCTTTTAAAATATTAGATATATCCCTTGAGAATTCTTAGAAAAGTAATGTTGAGGTTTAAAAGTAATGTAAGAAACTAACCACTGCTATGAGAACAAATGGTCCATATGGGCATAATTTACAATTGGATGGCATTGATTAACATTAGTGGGTAAATCATTAGTATAATTAACTGCCATCTAGTGAGGATCCTTGCTGGATGCTGTATAAACATGCAAAAGTTTTAATCTCTATAACATATGTAAAGAAGATAGTTTCTGCCTTTTAGTAGCCAGGAGGAAGATTCCTCAGAGGTTAGTTTGCCAAGTAACAGAACTGGGATCTGAACCCTTGTCTATGTGGGGTAGGGAGTGAGGGGAGCAGGGGGTCTTCCTGCCACCCATTCTTATGCTACAATCTTCCATGTGAGAATGTGCCTAAAATTGGGATAGCCAAAAAGTTCGTTCAGGGGCATAAGTTCTCATCATTTCAGTTCAGTTGCTGAGTCACGTTCAACTCTTTGCAGGCCCATGGACTGCAGCACACCAGGCTTCCCTGTCCAGCACCAACTCCCACAGCTTGCTCAAACTCATGTCCATTGAGTCAGTGATGCCATCCGACCACCTCATCCTCTGTCATCCCCTTCTCCTCCTGCCATTAATCTTTCCCAGCATCAGGATGCAATGAGTCAGTTCTTCACATCAAGTGGCCAAAGTATTAGAGTTTCAGCTTCAGCATCTGTCCTTCTAATGAATATTCAGGATTGATTTCCTTTAGGATGGACTGGTTTGATCTCCTTGCAGTCCAGGGACTCTCAAGAGTCTTCTCCAACACCACAGTTCAAAAGCATCAATTTTTGGGTGCTCAGTTTTCTTTATAGTCCAACTCTCACATCCATATATGACCACTGGAAAAACCATAGCTTTGACTAGATGGATCTTTGTCAGCAAAGTAACGTCTCTGCTTTTTAATGAGCTGTCTAGGTTGGTCACAGCTTTTCTTCCAAGGAGCAAGTGTCTTTTAATTTCATGGCTGCAGTTATCATCTGTAGTGATTTTGGAGCCCAAGAAAATAAAATGTCTCACTGTTTTCATTGTTTCCCCGTCTATTTGCCATGAAGCGATGGGACCAGATGCCATGATCTTAGTTTTCTGAATGTTGAGTTTTAAGCCAACTTTTTCACTCTCCTCTTTCACTTTCATCAAGAACCTCTCTAGTTCTTCTTTACTTTCTGCCATAAGGGTGGTGTCATCTGCATATCTGAGGTTATTGATATTTCTCCCAGCAATCTTGATTCCAGCTTGTGCTTCATCCAGCCAGCATTTCGCATGATGTACTCTGCATATAAGTTAAATAAGCAGGGTGACAATAGGTAGTCTTGGCGTACTCCTTTCCCGATTTGAAACCAGTCTGTTGTTCCATGTCCAGTTCTAACTGTTGCTTCTTGACCTGCATACAGATTTCTCAAGAGGCAGGTCAAGTGGTCTGGTATTCCCATCTCTTGAAGAATTTTCCACAGTTTGTTGTGATCCACACAGTCAAAGGCTTTGGCACAGTCAATAAAGTAGAAGTAGATGTTTTTCTGGAACTCTCTTGCTTTTGTGATGATCCAGTGGATGTTGGCAATTTGATCTCTGGTTCCTCTGCCTTTTCTAAATCCAGCTTGAAAATCTGGAAGTTCAAGATTCCTGTACTGTTGAAGCCTGGCTTGGAGAATTTTGAGCATTCCTTTGCTCATGTGTGAGATGAGTGCAATTTTGTGGTAGTTTGAACATTCTTTGGCATTGCCTTTCTTTGGGACTGGAATGAAAACTGATCTTTTCCAGTCCTGTGGCCACTGCTGACTTTTCCAAGTTGGCTGGCATATTGCGTGCAACACTTTCACAGCATCATCTTTTAGGAACTGAAATAGCCCAACTGGAATTCCATCACCTCCACTAACTTGATTCATAGTGATGCTTCTTAAAGCCCACTGGACTTCACATTCCAGGATGTCTGGCTCTAGGTTAGCAATCACACCATCATGGTTATCTGGGTCATGAAGATCTTTTTTGTACAGTTCTTCTGTGTATTCTTGGAGAAGGAAATGGCAACCCACTCCAGTATTCTTGCCTGGAGAATCCCATAGATGGAGAAGCCTGGTGGGCTACAGTCCACGGGGTCGCAAAGAGTCGGACACGACTGAGCGATTTCACTTCACTTAGCTTCTGTGTGTTCTTGCCACCTCTTCTTAATATCTTCTGCTTCTGTTAGGTCCATACCATTTCTTTCCTTTATTGAGTTCATCTTTGCGTAAAATGTTCCCTTGGAATCTCTAACTTTTTTGAAGAGATCTCTAGTCTTTCCCATTCTATTGTTTTCCTCTATTTCTTTGCACTGATCACTGAGGAAGGCTTTCTTATCTCTCTTTGCTATTCTTTGGAACTCTGCATTCGGATAGGTATATCGTTCCTTTTCTCCTTTGTCTTTAGCTTCTCTTCCTTTCTTAGCTATTTGTAAGTCCTCCTCAAGCAACCATTTTGACTTTTTGCATTTCTTTTCCTTATGGAAAACCCCAAATGAAATTTTTGGCCAACCTTATGCTTTCCCTTTCTTCTAGATCACTAATTCATAATCATTTGGGGATCAAAGAAGATTCCAGGATCTGATAAAAATCTTTGGACCCTCTCCCCCAGAAACACACACACACACATTTATGGGAGAATAAGGTGTACATCCTGACCCAAAACCCAGGTTTAAAAACTTCTATCCCAAATAGAGTTTCCAAATATCAACACTGCCGGGTTTTTCACTCACTTACCTCCTTTACATTTCCCCCTCTTTCATGATGTCTATGTAACTTTTTCAGAGAAGGCAATGGCACCCCATTCCAGTACTCTTGCCTGGAAAATCCCATGGACGGAGGAGCCTGGTAGGCTGCAGTCCATGGAGTTGTGAAGAGTCGGACACGACTGAGCAACTTCACTTTCACTTTTCACTTTCATGCACTGGAGAAGGAAATGGCAAGCCACTCCAGTATTCTTGCCTGGAGAATCCCAGGGATGGGGGAGCCTGGTGGACTGCCATCTATGGGGTCGCACAGAGTTGGACACGACTTAGCAGCAGCAGCAGCATGTAACTTTTTAAGGAATAAAATAATGGTGCTGAGAAGGAGACATGTCCACATCCAAGAAAAGTCTTGCCACCCACTCTGCTGTCTCTCCCCAACTCTCCTACATCTTTGTCATCTCAGTAAATACTCAGCTCAGGCAGAATGTCTTGGAATCATCCTCTTGTCTTCACTATTGTTCACCACTGGTCTAAGACAGCTTTATTGATTAATTGATTACTCCAAGCCTTCTAAAACAATCACTGGGTACCCATTTTGTCTTAGGCACCAGACTAGTAAACAAAACTATGTCCCAGGCTCTCATCAGGGAACAAAATAAATACAGGCAGACCTCAGAGATACTGCAGGTTCAGTTCCAGACCACCACAACAAAGCAAATATCGCAACACAGTGAGCCGCATGAGTTTTTGGTTTCCCAGTACATATGTAAATAATGTATACACTATACTACAGCTTAAGTGTGCAATAGCATAATGTCTTAAATATGGAATACTTTAATTTATAAATACTTTATTACTTAAAAAAAAAACTAACCATCTGAGCCTTCAGTAAGTTGTAATCTTTCTGCAATAGTAACATCAAAGGTCACTGATTACAGATCACATAACAAGTATAATAATAGTGGAAAAGTCTGAAATACTGAGATAATAATCAAAATATTACACAGAAACATAAAGTAAGCAAATGTTACTGGAAAAATGGCACTATAGACTTGATACAGCACTGATACAAACCCTCAATTTGTAAAAAAAAAAAAAAAAAGCACAATAAAGCAAAGTATTTTATTAAACGATGCATGACCTTTACCTTTGTTGTCATGGGGCCTACATTCTAATGGTGGGAACAATATATTGGCATAATTAGGTAAACTACAGCATATCCTAAAAGGTGATCAGCAGCTGGAAAAAGGAAATATGTAGAAGTTATGGGAGCATGGGAAGTGTCAACATGGGTTGCAATGTTAAATAGCCAGATATTTGACTAAACACGCGAAGGAGGAATCAAACTTGGGGAGATTTAGGGAATGCATATTTCATTTCTTGTTTATTGTCTTTCCTCCCCTCTAGAAGGTAGGCTCCCTAAAGTCAGGGATTCTGTGAGTATTCTCTGCTCTACCCCAAGTGTCTATGACAATGCACTAAATAAGTGAGGCAAATGAAAGAGCTAAGTTTACCTTTGGGCTGGCCAAAACTGAGGGTTTAGGGCCACAATTCTAAAGCTTCCTGAAAATATCAATACCCTTAATTAAACAATAAATTTAAAGCAAAGAGAAGAGAAACTGAGTCAAGTTGGAGTCACCTTTTAGAAGGAAAAGCTGAAAACTGACTATACATGAAAACAATAATCATCTGAGCTCCTACTTTTAAAAAGCCAAATAAGAAATGGGCTTTAAAAAACTCCAGGATATCCAATACCAAAAAGGCTTTTATTTATTTATTTTTTTAAATTTTTTATTAGTTGGAGGCTAATTACTTCACAACATTTCAGTGGGTTTTGTCCTACATTGATATGAATCAGCCATAGATTTACACGTATTCCCCATCCAGATCCCCCCTCCCACCTCCCTCTCCACCCGATTCCTCTGGGTCTTCCCAGTGCACCAGGCCCGAGCACTTGTCTCATGCATCCCACCTGGGCTGGTGATCTGTTTCACCATAGATAGTATACATGCTGTTCTTTTGAAACATCCCACCCTCACCTTCTCCCACAGAGTTCAAAAGTCTGTTCTGTATTTCTGTGTCTCTTTTTCTGTTTTGCATATAGGGTTACCGTTACCATCTTTCTAAATTCCATATATATGTGTTAGTATGTTGTAATGTTCTTTATCTTTCTGGCTTACTTCACTCTGTATAATGGGCTCCAGTTTCATCCATCTCATTAGGACTGATTCAAATGAATTCTTTTTAACAGCTGAGTAATATTCCATGGTGTATATGTACCACAGCTTCCTTATCCATTCATCTGCTGATGGGCATCTAGGTTGCTTCCATGTCCTGGCTGTTATAAACAGTGCTGTGATGAACATTGGGGTGCACGTGTCTCTTTCAGATCTGGTTTCCTCAGTGTGTATGCCCAGAAGTGGGATTGCTGGGTCATATGGCAGTTCTATTTCCAGTTTTTTAAGGAATCTCCACACTGTTTTCCATAGTGGCTGTACTAGTTTGCATTCCCGCCAACAGTGTAAGAGGGTTCCCTTTTCTCCACACCCTCTCCAGCATTTATTGCTTGTAGACTTTTGGATAGCAGCCATCCTGACTGGCGTGTAATGGTACCTCATTGTGGTTTTGATTTGCATTTCTCTAATAATGAGTGATGTTGAGCATCTTTTCATGTGTTTGTTAGCCATCTGTATGTCTTCTTTGGAGAAATGTCTGTTTAGTTCTTTGGCCCATTTTTTGATTGGGTCATTTATTTTTCTGGAATTGAGCTTTAGGAGTTGCTTGTATATTTTTGAGATTAATCCTTTGTCTGTTTCTTCATTTGCTATTATTTTCTCCCATTCTGACGGCTGTCTTTTCACCTTACTTATAGTTTCCTTTGTAGTGCAAAAGCAAAAGGAACAAAATAGAAAGCCCAGAGATAAATCCACGAACCTATGGACACCTTATCTTTGACAAAGGAGGCAAGGATATACAATGGAAAAAAGACAACCTCTTTAACAAGTGGTGCTGGGAAAACTGGTCAACCACTTGTAAAAGAATGAAACTAGAACACTTTCTAACACCATACACAAAAATAAACTCAAAATGGATTAAAGATCTAAATGTCAGACCAGAAACTATAAAACTCCTAGAGGAGAACATAGGCAAAACACTCTCTGACATAAATCACAGCAAGATCCTCTATGACCCACCTCCCAGAATATTGGAAATAAAAGCAAAACTAAACAAATGGGACCTAATGAAACTTAAAAGCTTTTGCACTACAAAAAGGCTTTGAAAAGTAGAAATGACCTCTGAATACAGGACTCCTAAATGCTGCATGGTCGGTCCATCAATTAGGCTGTGGCTGAGGTACATGGGGACGTGGCAGGTAAGAGAAAAGCCAGCAAGCTGGGAAGTGCCAGCCACCGTGCCAGCACCTCACCC